>NT_166523.1:1213857-1360743 GCF_000002855.4 Aspergillus niger | reverse complement strand
AGCATCTGTCTGCGCACCGGACACTGCGTTGCCCTGAGCACGCTCTGCGCGCTCTTGCCGCAAAGTTTCAATCATCTCCGCCAGCGACTTCCGCGCCTCGACAGCCTCATTCTCCGCGACATCTGCCCGGTCTTTGAACATCGTGACTTGCTTCTTCATCTCCTCCATCTCCAGTATCATTGACTCGAGACGACGTTGTAAAACATCTGTTTGGCTTTCTGCCAAAGACTGCTTTTCAGAAGTGGGTGCATCGGAATCGGTTGAAATGTCGGCATCCGGCGGCATAGTCTTTGGCTCTTCCATTTCAGTCGGTTTCTTGGTGCTATCGTCTTCAGGTTCGGCATCTGCGGTTGGGCCTGGAGCAAATTGAGTGGATTTCATTTCCAGGCTCCGGGCCTTCTCCTCAGCAGATTCGCGAGCATTTCTTTCCTGAATAAGTAACGCTTCAAGCTCCTTGACACGAGCGCCCTGGCTATCGAGCTCCCTTTTGGCGGAGGACAGAGCCTCAATGAGGGACAAGATCTGGCTATTCTCACGTGTAACAGGCGAGTTGGGGCCAAGCTTAGACTTTTCTGTCTCGGATCGCTTCAACGGCGATAGGGCGTCTGTGCCATTCCGCGGCAAAGCATCGGGCTTTTCGGGCAATGGTTGTTGCGGTGGAGGAGCTGGAGGGTCGGAAAAGCGAGAGAAAGAATCTACGCGAGGCATCTTTGGCCGCCCGTTTACTGGACGGGGAGCGTTGTTATCCACTGGTGGAGGCTTCGCTTTCTCCTTCTCCACATATCCGGGTTTCATTATGGCAGTCAAGAACTCGTCGGTTTGCCGGAGCTCTTGAGATTGCTGTTTAGCCTGTTTCATTTCACTCTGAAAACTCGTTAGAGCAAGCTCGCTGCGAATGTGATCCGAATGACATACCGTAAGTCGCTTGACAACTTGTTCAATAGATATAGGTGAATTCCAGTAGTTCATCTGACGTTGTTGTTGAATTGCGTTGAATTGGCTGCTAGCTGCACTCTGGGCACTGCGGTTGCTCATGTTGCTTCCCGATCGCCCCCTGAGATGCGACATCGGTTGACTAAGGGGAGACGGGAGCAGTCCATTTCCAGAAGCAGGATCCAAGTCGCCTAGGGTGAGGTCCAGAATATTCGGAATGCTGCTGTATACGCCGGCATGCTCAACCTTGGCGGAAACCTTATGATGGACAACCGTTTTCTGGTCCTCGCTGACGATATCAATTCCCAGCTCTAAAGTATCGTTCTCGCGAAGCTCATGGGGCTCTGATTCGCGGTTCTCTGGAGACAGCCGCTGCCCATTAACGAATGTACCATTTGAGGACTTAACATCCCTGATCCAGATCTTTCCGCTTTTGTCTGCCCAGATTTCGGCGTGCTGCCGAGACAGCACCTTGGAATCGAAGTAGCCGTTCACCGGTGTTGGCACGGTCTTGGCATTTGTCTGGCGACCTATGCGTAGTAGATCCGGATAAAACGGTACGTTGATCTGCTTCTTGTCGAAGGTACCGTTGATGGGTAGGAGTGTAAGGATGGCGGGGGGGTCGCCTGCTGGTGCGCTTGCGGCGCGTACGCCATTTTGCTGTGATGCTTGAAGCATGTGTTGAGATGGAACAATGGAAGACGGCTGGTGGATCGCGGTCATAGTAGAAGAGGCTCCTGGGCCCGAAGAAAAGGCCGGCATGGCCTGGGAGCGGGCGTTGCTCAGCCCAGCCACCGGCTCTGACTTAGAATTTGTCCAGTTATTTCTTGAGGGTTTCTTCTTTGCTGACCATGTAGCGTGTTCAACGTTGTTCATGTGTCCCGCATTAGGGGGTTGCGGCGTAACTATAGCGGTCGAGGTTGATGAAGTAGATGCTAGGGAAGAGGAGGAATTCGATCTCTGAACAGTCCTTCGCGGCAAAAATGTGCGTGAAACTTCTTCCGCGTCCATTGAAGACAGAGCACCTTGTCCCCCGTTACCAGAGTCGAACCATCCCAAGTGAGGGCCCGATTGCACACTAGGTGGTGATGCCACAGCAGTCATGGAGAAGGATACCGTATGGTGAGTGTGATGGAAAGGAGCTCTATCTCATAGGCGCTCGTCCGCTCAACGGAAAAAGAGGATCGTCAAAGTATGCAAGGAGAAGCGTTCGGATGCTAGCCGCCCGTGAGTGCCCGTCGCGACGGACCTCGAAGGCAAAAATGTTTGTAGCGACGGTAGGCGCGCGGAAATATCGTGAATACAGTCCGTTCGGCTGGTAAGAGGTCACGTTAGCAATTGTCCGGACGACCCTCATATAAACATCGACTCCGGTTCCGCATCGACGCAACAGCGCCTGCCATCGTCGAGGGACACACGAGACCCAACAGCTAGCAAGTCAAACTTACCACGGCAGGATGAGTATGAACAGTTGAGTCTAAAAAGGGATCTGATGGGGAGGCAAGAAGGCGCTTCAGTCCTGACCAAGGAGGCGTGGAGGTCTTGGCCCGAACCGAGGAGTGAACGGACCAAGCGACCGGGCAGCGAAGAAGACGGAGGCACGAGACGGAACTACCGCCTTGCACAGGCTCCTAAGCCGCCGAAATGGTAAGTCGAGGCACTAGATCAGACGATTCAGGAGCAGACTTCATGGGGAGAGCCACCAACTTGCGGCGGGAGAGAAGAGCCGATCAGCTCACGGCTTCCTTCGTCTCCCTACGCCTGAGGCCAAAATCACGTGTTAACACACGTGTGCTTAGGTAACACCGCACAGACCTTTAGTTCTTAATACGGCAGGCGGTGTCACGTGCTTCTGGGCCTCGGGTTTCGATGCGCCCACCGTTGGAGCTTTGCTGCCGACTCTAGAAGACTGAAGCCGGAGGAAACGACCGTCTGAGGGAAACTGGTCTTGTGCTGTCAAATTTCTTGCGCTCGCTGTATATTTATTTACTATCATTCAACATGCCCGTCGTTGCTGGTCCCCCCCAAGGGCATGGTCCCTCTACCTTTGAGAAGAGTTAGTTAAACGGATCCCATGCCATTCACCAGCTGGATGAGTTTCGCCCTCAGTCTGCCGTACGGATCAACTAACATGTTTTACAGTGAAGATGGGTGCCATGATGGGATCCAGTAGGTTAAAGAAGTGTGCAAGCTGATTAATACGGTACTAATCATTCCCAACAGCTGTTGGAGGTATCATGGGCTTCATCATCGGTTCGTCTATGCAAACGTAACCCCTCCTCCGAACCCGACTAATATGGAGCAGGAACTGTCACCATCTTCCAGTACGGGGCTGGACCTAACGGTGTTATGCGTACCCTGGGTAAATATATGCTTGGTTCTGGTGCTACTTTTGGGTACGTTCTGCGCAATTCCTTGCGATTCTATGTCTATTTATCGGTTCTGTATGTTCGACTGGATAATACTAATCATACTCTTTTGATAGTCTCTTCATGTCCATCGGCAGCGTTATTCGTACCGAAGGCCCTCACAACGATGCCTGGCTCCGCGCTCGCGGACCCCCGATGATGCTCCCCCGTCAGAGCCCTCTGCGCCCTATGCGCGACTAAATATTTGATGAGATGATGGAATTATACCAATTGAGGGATGTGAGCTTTGCGAGGTGGAGGAAGACTGTACGATAGCGTATCCTGAAACATGGAGCAAGGAATGACAAGTTAATCGCCGAGACGTCAAGACAGAGCAGAGCAGCAGTGACAGTATCATGTACATATCGAAGGGCAACTCAACCCTGTCCGCTAGTCACCCATGCGTTGCAATGTATTGAACGTCCTGGCATGATTGGGTTAATCATAATGGAAGTCATGAATGATGCATGCTATAGCAAGTGCTGGTATATTCATCACTATAGTGGTCATCTACATCGCAGCTTCACCTTAGTGAAGTATCATACTACTTACTGGCCATTCACACCCATGGCACTCTGCAAACAAGCACTGAAAAAGAAAAGAAATCTATACCCTTGATTTTTCCAACCTCAAGTCTATCCCTCATCCATCTATACATAAACGCCCTCCAAACAAGATACTATACAATCCTACACCCATCTACACACACCACAAACTCACCACCATTCCACCCTCCCCAAACCCCCCTCCAACAACTTACTTCAACATACCCCCTACCCCCTAACAGGCATCCAAAACAACCACCCCAACCCAATCGCAAACTTAATCCCCGCCGCCAACCAAAAAGTCGACGCCATACCCCCAGCACTCCTATTCAACCACCCACCCACAATCGCCCCAATCAACAGCGCCACCACCCCAGCAACCCTCCTATTCCTTTTAACATTCTGCACAGCGAGGATATTCTTATCGGAAGCAATATCAAAATACACGCTCGTGATAACAACACTCGGAATCTCATTGAAACCTAACGAGCGCGTACTATTGATAGACCCGGAGGACTGGAAGGCCAGCAAGCCAATAGGAATCAGCTCTAGGAGCTTGCCGCCATGGTGTTTGGAGGTGACGACATCTTCGGATTCCGCGATAAGTCCGGACTGTATCAGGGAGACGGCGATCACGATGAGAATCACTTGCACCATGAATGAGGCGAAAAGTGTGCCGCGACGGGCGGGACCGAGGTGTCGTCCGACGAAGCTGAATGTGAATGAACCCGTGACGAAGCTGGCGATCGAGACGAGGGATTTTAGCCAGCTGTCGCTGTCATCTCTGGGGAGGGAGGCGGCGCCGAGGCCGAGGACGACGGTGTTTCCTGTTTAATTCAAGGATATTATCAGTATGTGAGTAATAGGAGGGAAGTGGTGTAGTAGGATAAGGGGATAAGATAGACGTACCGGTTTGCATAGCTAAGAAGCATGACCACGCATTGAATGCGGAGCTGTCGCAAAGCCCCGTGACGAAGCAGAGAATGATACAGATGATGTCGGCATAATTGCTATCGACAGTTTCTCTTAACCGGCGCACTTTCGTCTCTTGAGAGTGAGGGGATTTGGTGTTGGTGGAGGATTCCACGACCGGGAGGGCCGGTGATTTCGCGGGATGAAAGGGCTCTGACATTCCTGAGTAGTACACCGAATAGTAGGTGATGAGATATGTACAGGGATAAGGTTAAGATAAAGTATGCATGCGGCAAGCGATGATAACACCACCGACTATATCGGGCTAAAAGAAAAGAATAGATTTAAAGGCAAAGTTACAAAGTCCTATCACGGATGGCAAGAAGAGACAGCGTCTAGCCACCCCCTCTTCAACACCCTAAACCCTAAGAGGGGAGAATATCTCCATAGGTAGATACGTAACCTTACTATGAAAGAAGGGCGCCAATTACCCCTTACTACGAAATTCTCCGTGCAAAAATTAAAAAAAGAAACTGGAACATCTGGCTGGTTATCCAGAGCAACGCAGCTTTTTTCCTTCTCCTTCCACGCGCCATTTTCTGCTGGGAGCACGCAAGCACGCTATCAGCCTTACTGCGGCAGCCCTAAGGGAGAACGGACAAATGGCAATAGCGCATTGGGGTGGGTTGGCTGGTAGCCCGGGCTATCGGCATCGTAAGGAGTGGGTAGCGTTGAGGTAGAATTGGAGGTTGGGCCCACAAGGCTGAGGGAGGTGGTTGTTATTGGGTGTTTGGGGGTTGCTGGGTGGATGATAACATTGTCAATCGGATGCTGAATCATAGGGAGAAAAAGGAAAAGATGACAACGTTTATTTAGCTAAGAATAATAATAACCATATGGTAGTGGGCTTAAAAAGATGGCTCGGACCATGCAGTCAAGGACTGCAAAAAGGTCGTGCCCGGGATCGAACCGGGATTGCTGGAATCAGAATCCAGAGTGATAACCATTACACTACACAACCTTGTTGTTGAAAGATCGTGATAGGTTGGACTTATAAAGCGCGCAAACAAGTAAGCTTACACAAGGCTTACCCTTCAACTCTCGAGGCATCAGAGATGATCGATGGACAAACCTACAGCGGTGTGACCAGCTTGGCGACAGTGGAATAAGAATTTTATCGGTGGCCCCTCCTTCTACTTCGTCTCGTCCCGTCTGTCTAACAACAAGAAAAATGGAAACGGAATCATGGTAATAATCGAAGTCTTGCACATCAGTGAACGAGGTACTAGTAGCCCATGACATAGGCAACATAAATATCCAAGGAAAGCTCTAGCATTGCCAGGACCAGGGGATTGTCGATCACCAAAACCTCGTTGTTGGCACCAACGCGGTACGACACCTCAGAGTTTTGCCACATTGAAGGTCTGGGACGATGTCCATGTTTCTTTGATGAGGTCCGCACATTTCTCGCCAATCCCATAAGCTGGCATCTGAGTATGTCCCCCGTTCAGGGTTGGCATGACACTACAATCTGCCACACGGAGTCCGGTCACGCCACGAACACGCAACTTGTTATCGAGAACGGCTTGGGTATCGCCATCTGGGCCCATTGCGCAGGTACCTCCAGCGTGGTAGCCTGTATAAGTCAATCAGTATGAGTGGTTCCAACAGACAGAAGGAAGGGGCGTACAAGTTGTCGCATGTTCTTTCACATAAGGGATCCACTCCTCTCTCTTCGTGTAAGTGTGGTGTGTCAGATGAGGGGGCCAAGAGCCTTTCACGATGTCCTTCGTCCCAGCACCTTTGGTGATGATCTCATTTGCGAATCGACACGCCTCGGTTAAGACAAGCAGATCTAGTGGGTCTGCGAGGTAGTTGCAGTCCACTACAGGTTTCTCCAAGGGATCCTTAGATTTCAGTGTCACACTACCGCGAGACCTGGGCGAGAACAATTCGGCGATAATTGAGAATGCGTACTTGTGATCAATGGGAAATTGATCGTACTGTTTAGGACCACCGTAACATTCCGTAGTGAAGAGCTCGACATTAGGCTGATTTGGTGTCAAACCCATGGGATCACGGCCTGGCTGTCGTGGCGCATTCTTCCACAGTGGCTCATTCCTAAGACGTTCATCAAGACGCACGAAGGCAAAGGCGCCAAAAGGAAATGTTGACAGAAACCCTTCTTTCTTCTCTTTCCAAAGCTCATAGGTTGTGTTGAAATTCTCGCCATGGTAGACGTGGTGGTCGGTCGTCAGACCGGGCTTTTCTGTCTCGTAGAACATAAAAACGATCTGGACGAGTCTGGTTAAATGCAAATCATATACATAGATGAAGCTGCTATACAGCACCTACCAAATGATCCATGAGATTTTGCCCGACCCCCGGGAGGTTGACCAAACACTCGATACTGTTTTTCTGCAACTCTTCCTTCGGACCAAGCCCAGACCTCATTAGGATTGTAGGGCTACAATAAGATCCACTGCTAATAATTATCTCCCTCTTGGCATACAGTGTCCGTCGCCCATTTGCTGTTACCACTGAGACACCGTCCGCTTTGAGCCCACTCGGGGTCTTCTTGAAGAGTACCCTGTCCACAGTGGTGTCTGTCATTATTGTAACATTGTTGCGATGATACCCGTTCGTGACAAAGTCTCCGCTAGTAGTGCGGATACCATTGTACACTGATCGTGGTACATGGCCACAACCATGGGGTGTTTCACCAGTTGTGAACATGTCATGATCCAATGGAAGGCCCTGCGAAACGAAAGAGTCCATTACAAGTTCGGAAATGGGCGCGAGGTCATGTGGTTCGATGTGAAGAGGACCTGAGTTTCCATGATGCCGATCGGACGCCTTAAACCAGGGCTTAGTGTGAAAGGTTTCGGCCTAAATAGAGGGTATTAGCTTTGTTGTCTCGATCTCACGTCCTGGAGGATATGACAGCCGAGACCTTTTGCATGTACTTGAAAAATTCCTTGCCACTCCAGCCATCCAGACCCCAGTCATCGTAATCCTGCGGACTGCCGCGTACGCAAACTGTGCCGTTACAGCCACTGCAGCCACCCAGAAATTTGCCTCTGCTGAGCTTTACTTGGCGATTATTGACATTGGGCATGGGCGGAGTGACAATGTTCCAGTCGGTTGTAGTGTCGAGCAGATTACCCCAGCTATTTAAGTCAGAAAGTTGGACCGATATCTAGGAGTGTAATGCGCGTACGAACCCGCCGACCATGTGGACATTTTCGAGGTCCTTATTATGCTGTCCAGCTTCAATAAGAAGAATCCTTATGTGTGGATTTTCAGCCAGGCGCCCGGCCACCACGCATCCTGAGGTGCCACCCCTGAGAGTAGAAGGAAACAACAGTTAGCCATGATGAAGGCAAGGATCAGACAAAGAGCACACTCTATACTAAGTGAAAACTAACCCGCAGATAATATAATCGTAGGAATCCTCCATGTTGCGTAGGGCAGTCAATTAGCCAAAAGGTGGCTCAAGTAATGATAGCCAAACTGTGAGAAAACCCCTCAGCACGGGAAAAACCATGCGGACACGTTCGGGTTTATAGCATGCGAGGATACACTGGTGTGACCGGTGCATGGAGTCCATTCCGCCGCTATACTTCGCAAAAACCTGACTGTACAGCTGCAAGGGCAAGCGCCCAAGTGGAATAGTATTCCGCTCAGACAGCCACCCGCCATTTGGCTTGAGCTTCCTCTGCCAATTGAGATAAGCAGCCAGCCAATCTTTGGCAGTATCTCAAAGCTTACCCCGCTTGAAGTTAATTGTGGTGGAGCTTGTTGATTAACCTGATCCACTAGTAGAAGGAGCTTTGCCGTGTCAGCAAGGAGAATTAGGAGAATTACGTGCAACTTGGCCTGCGGGGTAAGTCGATAGCCCCAATCTTAGTTTCAAGAAGAACGGAAATATGCGGCCTTCTGACTGCCAACGGATATAACATTAGTCGTTCCCAACGTTCCAAACCCATTTTGAAGTAGATACAGAGATGCGGGCGAATTCCGCTCATCCTCCGAGCCTAATCAGCATTTCTTTGGTCATGCGGGGTTGTGCCACTCCGATCCCCCGTATACAGCTCATTCGTTTCTTCCAACCCTTTACCGGCAGTTTCGGGCAGGAAACACCATGTGAATAGGAGACCCAGCAAGGACATCCCAGTGAAAAACCAGAAAGTACCCTTGGGTGTTAGAGAGTCGTGGTCGAGCAGCATCAATGTGGTTGCCTAAGAGGGAACTCTAGTCAATATCATCCGGCAGTCGATCTGCGCCAAGGATACACAGGGAACCAACTTTGGAAATGCCGATCCGGTTGGCGTAGTGCCACAGTGTAACGAGAGTGACCCCTGCTATCCGAACCCCGAGGGGGAAGGATTCAGCGGTGATCAAATACTGGATTGAATTCCAGCCCAAGGCCCATCCAATGCCGATGAAGTAAATCATCACAATCGCGCCGATTGCCGCATGCCTTACTGCTGGGTCATCTTGCGACTGGCCAGATAGAGAGCTAAATATTGTGAGAAAGATCGAATCATAGGTCAGGGCGATAACTTGGAGCACGAGACCGATATATAATGTCTTTCTCCTGCCCAAATAATCTATAAAGAAGACTGCCGAAATCAGCGCAAATACAAACTTGACAGCACCAAAAACCGCCGTTGTGAAAAGCTTTTGCGACTGTCCTTGGATACCGAAGAGTCCGAATAACTCGGGGGCATATGCTAGTGTACGGCAGATTAGCCCGAGGGTGCATACTGTTGATTCCGAGGCTGAGACTTACTAGTCACTGAGTTTGGACCGGACCACTCGCCCAAACACTGCAGGACAAACACGAAAGCGATCCGTTTCAAGTGGGACTTTGTTCCAAACAGCTCTTTCAGCACTCCAATAAGGCCTGATCGTGATGCCACCTCGCGCTCAAGTTTGAGCTGAATTTTGACATTCGAGACCTCCACATGAATCCCCGGATCCAGTGGGGACACATTCCATAGTCGTGCAAGAGACTGGAGTGCTGCCTGAGGACGGTCCTTTCGACATAGAAAGCGAGGACTCTCCTCACAAAACATGGAAGCGATCAGCAGCAGGCCTGCCCACATAATCTGAACGCTTTGTGGGATGACCCACTGTTTGGCACTCGAGTTGGGGATGTGAATGGACGCTCCCCATATTGAGAAGTACTGCATAAGATCAGCAAGCTGAGCCACGTAGTTCTTTTACGGCTTTTAAATTATGCTCACCCCGATCATAATTCCTAGATATTCTGACATGCCGTATAAACCCACAAGCATCCCGCGAATTTCCCTGGGTGCCACCTCCCCGAGGTAGATCGGGGCCATCACACCAAACTGTCCAATACCAAGACCCATTATAAAGCGACCGGCATATACCTGCCCAAGGTCACGGGATGTGATAAACACCACAGAACCAATGATCCACATCAAGCAACATTGACGGAAGGTCCAAAGGATTCCGATGCGCTCGCTGCACAAGAATGCGACTATAGCCCCCGGTAGACTGCCTATGTGGACCATAGAGGTGATATTCGACAAGCGATTGGCTTTCTGGGACGCACTGAGATAATTGGCCTCTAGATGAAATTGGTCAACGAACGACCGTTCCGCAACAGTGCTGGCGATAAGCCCAGAATCAAGACCTATAAAGAGTCAGTTCGCCAGGACGCAGGGAAAGGGAGGGGGACAACGGACCCCGGGCAGCGCCCGATAAGCCAAAGCAGATTGCAGCACATAGGAGCTTTAGTGTGAGCTTCCTAAACAGAGTAAGATGCTGCTTTAGGCCTTGCATCCTGGCAGAAGAAAGCAGAGACTGGGACTTAGCGTAGAGATGGACATTGGGATGATATGGAGGGATGCTTGAGTACGAAGAGAGGGATCATTTTTCTTATCTAGGCGACAGAAAATCTTCTCATCTCCCCTCCAAGCGTGACTAAAGAGCCACCATTTCTCCTACAAACCAGCACAGAGAATGAGGGCCCTAGGGGGTGAATAGCGCGTGCAGTGGATCCGGTACCGCAAAGCGAGTGGGATGTGCTTCAGCCTTACCCGCTCTCTAACAGCCAGCCATCCCCACTCTCTCCCACTGTTCCTCATGCTGACCTGGCTTTCCTGGTGCATTTCACCCCCTCCAATGCAACCGGATGGTGTGCCGGGGTCTGCGCAAGCTTTTCAAGCACCCTGCAGCCTGCCTTCTCCGCCAATCGCCGAGGATGTATTGCCCATTTAGTGAACTGGCCGGGTCGGAGCCAGACGAGTCCCCGGATGTGCCTCCCGTGAACCGTTACTAAGTAACCTTTCAGGGGCCGCGCTTCGGAATTTGACGGACACACACACACAGAAATAATCTTGAGCAAAATCTTGCAATGACTCCAGCGTATCATGCTCATAATTATGGCTTTGCTGACATTGTGAAGCTGGTTATAGCTAGCGTCGCAATACCTCCTACAACAGTTCGGCCACAATGTTCAACTACAACACTCCCTCACCGAGTTATCAGAAGCCTTCAACCACTCTGCTGGTCATTCGGTTGGAGCGTATTTACCCCATGATAACCATGGTACTCACAAGGATCTTAACAGGCAACAACAACAACAACAACAACAACAACAACAACAACAACAACAACAACAACAACAACAACAACAACAACAACAACAACAACAACAACAACAACAACAACAACAACAACACGCCCCACGTGTCCAAGATGGCCTCTTTCCTGCAGCACCTTGACTTACTTCCGGAGACGAGTCAGAAGGCGACTGCGAAGTATGACGACTCGACTAGTCGTGAGTGATCTATCTGCTTCTACACTACTCTGGAAACCTCTACAGGTGGCATCACACCATTCTCCTTCCTCTCGTCCTCGTCAAGACATATTTTCGGGTATGAGATATGGGAATTATGATAACACACCCTTGCCGAAGAGGGGCCAGAATAGACACCACCGACTTGCCAAGATAGCCGACCGACCTCATAAACTTTCGCGATCGGAATCCTAGTTGAATGGGGAATAACCGTGGATTTTCCGAGGCGCGAGGCTCTGGCATACTACAACAAGCGTTCTTTACCCCGCGCGGCAAACATGAGGATCGCAAATTTTCATAACTCGAATTCATGCCATTGTGTGTGGTCTGAGCACTGTCCGGAAGCACATGTGCTGATTACGACTTCGATCTACATATGGCAGCTCGGGTTACACAAAAGTAGACCGCCAGAGGGAGAATTGGTAGATGGGAATAAGCACTAACAGCATGTATTTCACTGCATTGATATCGGTTGCTTACGTTCTCTATCACCTCTTGGAATACTGGCACCATGCAAGCAGTGAAACCAGGCATATGTGCCGGAACAGGAGATACATGGAGTACTATCAGGGCTATGCTTCTACTTGCAGTCGCCCTTCAGCCTAGTTTTTGTGCGACTTAACCCGATATCAGCAGCAACATTCCGCACACCTGAAGCCACAGATAATAGGGAAATGGCTGGTATGCTATCTACGTCTTGCATGGAAGCCCGAAGTCCTTCTCAGTTTACAACACACTCTGTGGAGACATATACATAACCAGGGCACCTTGCTAAGGAAACGAATCTTATCTCAAGAGCCAAGCAGCAGGGGCCAGACTTCATATCCAAGTGTCAACCGACTCGTGTCGAGTCTGAGATGTGCCAGGCTTGCAGCTTGATCCACGTTAACACCCACTTCGAGTTGCACACGCCAAGAAGTAACAATCATGCATATTGTTTGTTAGCTTTGCTTCAAGTTGGATAGGTCAGATTCATCATGTCGCGCCAATAGCGCCCCAATCAGCACGAGTCTTCCATTCTGATAATCCACCATATCATCTATTCAAGATTTGCACTTGTCAGGTCATTTTACGGGACTATAAAATTCTCATGGAACAGAGATGGTATGTACAAACGTGTCCCGGCAGACGTATTTAGTACCCACCAACTGGGACACCCCGCATAATGGCCAGAGCTACTGGGAAGCGGCCCGGAACTGCTCCGGGGTATCACCCTGGTTTTTCTCATCTCCGGCCTTGAAAGCCTCTAACTCTTTTAGTGAGTGATAGACTCTCAAGAGTTTGGGCACAAATTCAAGATCCATTTTGTACATCAATGCCTGATCGACCGCGGGAACTAACACAATATCGGCCAATGTCACCTGCTCGCCGAAAGAATACTTGCTTGATGCGGAGATCAGGGCTTCATACGCCTGGAAGCCATCTGTGAAAGCCTGCCTAACGAAGCCGACCTGATCCTCCACGTTATCTCGCACGGACCTGACGCGCTTGGCAATCCGGGAGTTGGTGGGCGCTTGAACATCGATCGCGATGATGTTGACTAGGTCGCGTACCTTGATGCGATCCTGCCAAGCAGAAACAGGTGGCAACAGAGGACTCTGATCCGGGAATCTTTCTTCAAAGTACTCTAGGATGGTCATGGATTGTCGGATGACGGTCTTGCTGCCGTCGGGGTGATGCACAACCAGGGTCGGCACACTAGCACTTGGGTTCAGTTCATCTTTGTATTTTGCGTCATGGTGCCCTCTTGCGCTCAAGTCGACGTAATTGAATTTGAGCGGGATGCCTTTGAGATGAGCAGCGATTATGATCCGCTGAGAGCATGAAGAACACCAGAACGAGTACAGCTCGAAAGTATCTTGGTTCTCCATCTTCTTAGCCGGACGACTTTAAACTTGTGTGACTGTTCGGATATGGTACAGGTCAATGAGGTGCAGGAGTGGTGGTTGAACCGGAATGATTTTCGACGAGGCTGTCGTCGCATTCTTGTACAGAGTTGCTGCTGATGTTGACAGATGTCCCCAGCAGAGTAATTGGCTCCTATCAAAAATGTCTAACCCAAATCGCTATTAACCAGGGAGAGGGTGCGTAAGCCCCAGGCTGGCTAGGCCTACGATAGTCCGACGGCTGAGTGGTCGGGACTAGCGTCTTGCTTATCGCGTATCTAACACGAATTGTCTAGAAGCTGCCTACGCTATATTAGCCTGATAAGAGCTACCTAGATGATCTAAAGTGCTCTATGCGGTCTTGTATGCATTGAGGTTCGTTAGTTCTACTTATGGCGTATTATTAATACGACAAAATACGTACGCCGAAGACGGCCAGGCCAACTCCCACAAGCGCCTCAAAGCCTCTTTAAGTAACTTTCAATTTGACACGCGGGAGGCATATCCTGGCTAGCATATAGCCCACACAATCTACGAGCATCATATCGCAAGGCTCGGGTTGCGTTCATCGTACCTGCAAGCTGGGCGTAATCTTTTAGCCATACCTATATCACTTGACGTAGGTATTCCAAATCGACTAGTATGGCATGAAATGTACTACTTCCCACATTAGTCGCATTACTATCCAAAGCCAACTATAAGTTACTATGAGATGTAGGATAAAATACACCTTTACTCATACTAGCTGTTAGCTTTATATGTAAATGTGTAATATTGGACGAGTTTCTAATGCTCAAAATTGGTCAAAAATGTATCTATGAATTCAAATGATGACTGATCGGGCTCCGTTGAGTCCGCCGGCACTCCAAAGGACAATTCAGCGTTCAGCGCCAAAGTGATCAACAAAGGTGGCTTGGTAGATCTCCTTATTCAAGGGCCTTTGTTCCTCCCCTCCCCTTTTCCAATGATCAGAAACCTATAAGATTTTGCGCATCTCTTTCTATCGCTGCCTCCATAGATTCGCGCCTAGAAAATATTGGGCGTGCCTGAGGGAAAACAAACAGGATTGCAGCGCCAGATAGAGGCTTTCTCTGTTCTATCTTGTCACCCAGTATGTCACCATTTCCAGCTGCTGGCATCGTAGCCGAAAGATGCATGGAATATGACGACGTCGCATGGGCCCGATGTGATGAAATATTCGAACCTTGGAGAGATAAAATATTCGAAACGGACGTTCTTCGAGAGATAGGACGATTCATCGACAAGCATAGAGGAGGGGTCCCCGAGGAGCTTTTTGCACCTCAACGAGGATCAGTCAATGCTTGGCTATGGATGTTGTTCAAAGATGGAGGCTCTGCCATCATTCGATTTCCATGTTCCGAGAAGAGAAAATCCAGCGCGAAGTGGCAGTGATGCATTTTCTGGAGTATTTTACAAATCTACGCATACCTCACATCCTTCACCATGGAATGACAAAGGAGAGTCCAAAAGAACTTGGACCCTTCATCATCATGGAGCACATAAGCAACGAAGGCGACTTCATCGATGCCCTCATACCGGGCCGGTCACGCGACGACAGACCGATCTTAGACCCAAACGTGTCACAAGAGCGACTTGAATGGATCTATGGCCAGATGGCAGATATCGTGCTCCAGGTATCGAGGCATTCATTTGCGGAGATTGGCTGCATCGGCAAAGCCAAAGAAAATGAAGAATTCGATGATACGTGGATTGTTAAGCATCGTCCCCTCACTTTCAACATGAATGAGCTCGTCCAACTAGGCGGGATTTCGCCTGACCTTCTTCCTCAGGGCACGTTCAAAACAGCGTCATCTTATTACCGAGCACTGGCTGAGATGCACATGATCCATCTGTCTTCCCAACGAAACGATGCTATCGACTCTGCGGAAGACTGCCGAAACAAGTACATCGCAAGATGTCTATTCCGCAAGATCACTCGCGAACATCAGCTTTGCCAGGACGACTCTGGCCCGTTCAGATTGTTCTGTGATGACCTTAGACCCGGCAACGTCCTTGCGAACGACCATCACCAGATGACAGGCGTGGTGGACTGGGAATTTACCTACGCCGCGCCTCCTGGATTCGCCCACAGTCCACCCTTTTGGTTGCTACTCGAGCTTCCAGAACTCTGGAAACCGGGTTTGGATGATTGGACGGTAAAATATGAGGAGGTGTTGCCGACGTTCCTGAAAGTGCTTAACTATAAGGAGCAAGCAGCCATTGACCGAGGGATCTAAAAGAGGCCGATCGGCTTTCGGAGCACATGTGGAGAAGCTGGCAAAGTGGCGATTTCTGGCTCAACTATGCCGCGAGAAAGAGCTGGGCATTCGACATGATATACTGGGCTAAGATTGATCGGAGGTTCTTTGGTGGTGGCGATCTGAACGATCGGATCAAGCTTCTGACACCTGAAGAAAGAGAAGAGATGGATAAGTTCGTTCAGATAAAATTGAAGGCTAAGGAGGAAGGCGGGCTGTCTAATTAGGAAGTTCTTTTTTTATTCCTTTTTGCACCTAAGCCAGCACCGTTAGATATCAATAAGTACCACGAAATTGTTGATCTCTTTGGGCGATGAGACCCGGCTTAGCTCCGATACCAGGCATATGTTCATGCACAAGCCGTGCTCGGAGCAACATCAATACTATTACTCTAAAGGTAAATATCACCCTATGGGTAGACAGTAGTAAAAGTACTTCTTCCTCTGTTTCAGCAGCCCCTACGTAGTCAGCCTGCACGGGTGCCTCCATTACCGAGTTAGTCTGTAGAGCTATAAGTAAATAGTCACATTTTTGATCTTGAAAAATCTGTCAGAAGAAGAGAATCAATCGTCCCTACAAATAACGGTTATTTTGTACATCATATATGTGGATACGATACTAAGAACCCCGATCTTACTCTCCTCTTCCCCCTGTTTTTCTTTGTCAGGAGGGCTCAACGAGTCGCTCTCATTATTCATGTTAAAAGATGCGTTTTCCTATCACAAAAGCCATCCCATAAATTGTCAGAATGTCCAAGAAACTACTATCTGTTACACTAAATCGAACACCGCTACTAAGTGCGAAGATTACGTCTCACATCCTTGGCCCTTTCCTCCAGCCACAGGACATATGGGTACACAACACAACGCCGATAGCGGCGCTGACGACAGATTTATATCGAGATCGGAGATCCCCTGAGGAGCAAATCCTTTGGCAATAGCCCCTAGGCCGTTTGAAGAGACACTAGTCTCGTTATTCATGGCCAGTAACATTGCTTCAGCCGGGTCTGCGGGGGTCCATAACAGGTTTGGTGTTGGGACGGCTTGTTCAGGTACGACCTTATAGCGCGGTTGGCGCCTATATTGAGGAGCTGGGCTGACTATATTCTGAGCGGCTGAAGGCTATTCGTTTCTATAATAATGACTGGTCGGGTAATAACAAAGGCATGTTTTTGGCCACCGCGGAGCTGACTGGCTTGGAGTTGGAAGTTGATTGCTGTCCTGACGAGGCAACGGAAGGTAGAGCGACTTCGCTCTTGTGATTTATGTCTCTACCTGTGAGAGTGAAAGTAGTACTTGTTCGGTTAGTGTTCAGAGACAAAAGGAACGAAGAGCCATGGTAAAGACGGTGCAGTTCCACTGTACCAAGAGAGGGCTACACATGGCACTCGATTGGACGGACATGCCCGGCCCAGTATGCAAATATGCTTGCCACATAAACTTAGAAATTTTGAGGGTATCATACTTCTAGACTGATATCGCAGCTTTTCGGCTCTACCCTCCGTTTTCTCTTGCTGCTTGTCCGATGTCTGGAAACACGGAATTTAGTTCAATGAGTCCATGACTCAAGTCCATTACGTAGCATTCCAGCTCGTATATGTCTAGACATAAAGAGTTTTTGCTGAGCTATTGGTTGAAGCGTCTACTTCTACGTATGCCTTCCACAGAATCCCATTCCACCAGTTGATGCCCAGCATCAGCTAACGGCGGAAAAGCTCTTTCAACCCGCCAAGGACATGCCAAGAGCGCACTCCTACGCACAACATGATCCACACCTCGCTTACTTCTTGGCTGTAGGTCACGAGTGAGTCATGCGTTATCAATCTCTGGAAGAGAGAGGTAGGTATGAATATTTACGAAGGTGGGGATAACCCAGGGCAGAGATTTAGGCAGCCATTTAAATAAGCCGCGGGGAGACGATACTATCTGGAGCAGTGTAATTAGTAGTACCCCAGGCCTATTCAGAGTCCGAATTTGGCATGGTCCGAAGGAACCTTTGGGTGGGTGTAATGTTCGGAATTTCATGCAGTGGGTTGCACGATGTGTGTTTTGATCTGGTATTGTGCGATACAAAATCAGATAAGATACGGCCAATAAGGTTTAGTGGCACCCGCCAAGTATATTTCGGGCTTGACTAGGCTTGTTTTGGAACCTTTTCCCTTACCAGGGCCCCTCGTTAAAACAGGCTGGAAGGGTTTGTTTTTGGTGCGGCTGGTGCGGTCTTTGTCTTGCGGGAAAATGGCCGGGCTTTTCCCGATGGAGGGGGAAGGGCAGAAGCTGGCCCATATTCACCCCTAGCATTATGTAGTGATGATGATCATGTCCTCTCGTGGAATTTTTGCAGTCTTCTTGCACGGATGACATGCATTAACGAAATTGAAGGCCTACTTATCTTCCTTGGTCTTTTTTTTTTCTGCCCTCAAATCCAGCTTGAACTCTTATCCATCTTATCTTCCATCATCAGTGCCATGTCCGTGGGTCTCGATGTTATCACGGCCCGCTTGTCACCGTCACTAGGAACCATAACAAGATCATTGCGTTGAAATCGGGTCCTTTCGGGCCCCCCGGGAAAATAGCAGACCACCAGCACTTCGCGGAACAGTGGGGGCTACAAGTCGTCATGGTGCAATGAGGAGCCAGGAAACAAATTAGGGGAGGAGTCTCTAAGTGGAGCAGGGACACCAGACCCTTGCACCAGCATTAGGAGACTACTACAACATACTATATGAAATCATCGTGAGCTCGATGCAATGTTCTAGATGTATGTAAATGTGGCAAAATCAACCGTTTTTGCAGGAAAACCTTTGGGGAAGGTTCTCCTGATGGAACCACACTGAGACAAGCTGCGAGAATTATCTGATCCGAAGTGGAACGGGGTGTCGCCAGCTTGCCAAGAGGACAAGACTGCCTAGAGTTCCACTACCACTGTAAGCCTGAACCAGCACCCACAGCCAGCGCAAATTCCTTCTCGCGTTGGCCGCTCAGGAAATTGGGACTTGGAAAGCTTTGGGATGGTGTGGGACGTGCGTGGGAGGCGAAGAAATCATCGTCCCATGTCAAGCCTTTATAACATGGCGCATATCCTTCCTCGATGCCGATCAGTTCTTGAAACTTTCTCTTACCACTGATGATATAGCACTTTGGGCATAATTGCTGTGCTTTTCCCCTCAAAAATGGCCACTGAAAAGCCTCCCACCACTACCGGGGTCAGTGAGGATCCGATCTCTTTGGATCCCGATACTCCTCAACAGCCTGTCGAGGATGAACAGGATAAGCAGGATGGTGTTCGTGTCGCCGAAGCAGTTACTGCTTCTTGGTCGAAGAAATCTCTGATTATCACTTATGCTTCGTGAGTGGCTTGATTTCTGTTCCTCTGGAGCGACTGCTGAACGGTGTATAGCATGTGGCTCTTGTATTTCGTCAATGGATTGAACAGCAGCTTGACCGCGAACCTTTCCGCGTATATCACCAGTGATTTCTCTGAGCACTCGTTGCTCACTGTGATTACTGTCGTTACTAGTGTCATGGGTGCTGCTTGTGTCATGCCTATTGCTAAGGTACTGAACCTGTGGGATCGTACATTGGGTGTCTGCATCATGGTGTTGATTGCTATCATGGGCCTGATTATGATGGCTGGCTGCAACAACATTGCCACGTACTGTGCTGCTCAGGTGAGTTTTTACCCTCTGTGTATACGAGATCGATCATTCTTATCGTCTCATCTGCTATGCTTCAAGAATGCCCAAGCGTACTAAATCCGCGACACTAATAGGCATTCTACACCGTCGGATTCACCGGTGTCATCTTCTGTGTCGACGTGATGACCTCCGATACATCCTCGCTCCGCAATCGAGGTATCGCCTACGCCTTCACCTCCTCTCCCTACATTATCACTGCCTTTGCCGGCTCTCCCCTCTCCAACCAGTTCCACGAGACCAACTGGCGCTGGGCCTACGGAACCATCTGCATTATCCTTCCCATCGTCGCAATGCCTCTGGTCATAACCTGGGAACTGGCGAAGCGCAAGGCAGACAAGGAGGGTCGCTTGCAATACAAGCCGCGAAGCACCCGGACCTGGTGGCAGAGCACCTGGTTCTACATCATCGAGTTTGACAGTAAGTCGTCTCCCCAATAAACCTCTACTACCCCAACGCCCCCGACTAACACGCTCTTCCTCAACCAGTCATCGGCATCCTCTTCATGATCGGCGGACTTATCCTCTTCCTCACCTCGTTCAACATCGCCGGAAACACCGAAGGCGAGTGGAAATCCGCCAAGATCATCGCAATGATGATCGTCGGTTTCTTCGTCCTCGTCGGCTTCGTCGCCTACGAGCGCTGGGGAGCCCCCAAGCCCTTCATTCCCTACCACCTCCTCGCCAACCGCACCGTCATCGGCGCCTGCCTCCTGGACATAACCTACCAAGTCTCCTACTACTGCTGGGCCAGCTACTTCACCTCCTTCCTGCAAGTGGTCTACAACACCAGTCTCACCCAAGCCGGATACATCAGCGCCATCTTCGACCTCATGGACCCCATCTGGCTGATCGGCTGCGGGTATCTGATCCGCGTCACCGGCCGCTTCAAGTGGCTTCTTATGTGGGCTGTCCCGCTCTACCTCCTGGCCAGCGGCTTGATGATCTACTTCCGCCAGCCCGGCTTCAGCATTGGATACATGTGCATGTGCCAGATCTTCCTGGCTGTTGGTGGCGGTACCTTGATTCTTATTGAGCAGGTTGCTGTCCTGGCGGCATCTAGACATGAGGACTACGCTGCTATGTTGGCGTTGCTGAGCACTTTTGGTAATCTGGGTGGTGCTGTCGGTAGTAGTGTCTCCGGTGCTATTTGGACTAACACCCTTCCTCAGAAGCTGAGGGAGCTGTTGCCCGCTGAGACGAAGGATCAGTGGGCGGAGATTTATGAGTCGTTGGATGTGCAACTGAGTTATCCGGTTGGGTCCGAGACTCGTATTGCGATTCAGAATGCTTATGCTTGGAGTCAGCGCAATATGATGATTGCGGGTACTGCTGTCATGGGGTTGTCGATTGCTTGGGTGTTGATGATGAGGAATATTAAGATTAAGGATAATAAGGATGTGAGGCAGGTCCTGTTCTAGATGGGTTGGTAACGGGTTTTGTATATATTGTGCTTAAAGTCAAGGGTTAACTCTTGGTTGGCCTGCGATGTTAATTTCGAAGTTGTTCTTGCTATATTAAAGCTAGTTAGTACCTATTAATACATGAGCTTGACTGGGGCTGATAGAAGTCGTTACCATCGAGTCTAATGTAGTCAACTATACTCATTAGATATCCTTCCATTCAACATACTCACATCACGCACTCCGAACCGCACTCATTATCGTCCACCCATCCGGCGCCGACTTTCGTATACTTGTTGCATTCTTCAGGAAGCATCGATGGGTATGGTTCGAGCTAGCCGGAGCATTCGCATCCCAACTAACACCATGACACTCAGACCCTCTTATTACATCATTATACGACTCGCATTGCTGAATGCATTTGACCAGTGAATCTGTTGTAAAATCCCTCAATGTGTCATCCGATATGGTCATCTCGGTGCAGCCATTAGTCGAAGAGCATAGATCTATGCCACACAACCGTGTATACTCTATGCCTTGGACAGTGATCGTTGTTCCATTCGATGCAGGACATGCTTCGTTCGTACTCGTAGATGTAGAAGTTGAGGTGGTGGTAGTAGTGGGTGTTGCCGATGTGTTCGTGGTCGAAGAGCTAGATGAAGGGTGTTATACTCATCATTCGCTCATATAATTGATAATTCAATCCAAAAAGAAAGCGATTACTCACCTGGAATTCTTACGTGAAGCCAAAGAGCCCCCTACACCTCCTCCTACAGCAGCAGCAATGACAATCAGAGAGACGATAATCCCAAGAAACAAATACCGCCGACGAAGACCACATAGTGTCCTTCTCTCCGATCTGCTCCCTTCCCCCACATTTGTCTCTTGCTTTGTATCAAGCCCCGCCCCCGGCTCTGCAAGTACTGGTATTGGTGCATCGGATCCATCCCCTGCGTAATATAGTCCTTGTTGTTGTATCTGGCGGTGGTCTACGATGAGACCATCAGCAACTGAGACTTCGAGCCCCGGTTGGTCGGAAGTCGGGTTGGGTGCAGTTTTGGACATTGTAGGGGGAAGATGTCTGGAATATGCAATTATTCATGATAAGATGGCTCCATGTTCCTGGATACGAGCTGAATGAGCGGGGTGTGAAGGATGATGCCTTGCTTGTAGGCGGAGTCACATGATCGCTTTTTGGGCAAGGCTGCGCCTTGACCTAAGGATTGACGGATGATGTTGGTAAGCACTAAAGGTGTGAAATACTGTGGTCAGTGGATGTTGCAGCACGTCTATAGTCGGGATGGGATGGATTTCAGTAATCGCGATGGAAACTGCACGATGAATACCTCATATGGGTACATGATGACACGGTTGTTGGAGGTGATGATGTAGAAAAGGAAAGCATTTTGATAGAAGTTATATAAAGGCATGATCTAGATCCAGTTGCTAACATTGTTGATGAAATCAAATTCATTCTGTAAGTAACGCTGTCCGAAGGAGGAGAACCAATACTATGAGAATACGTGACTTGCTCTCTGGCGTTGGGAAAAACTTTCAATAGAAGCTTCCACTATTTCACATCATTGGTTTGGAGTCTCAGGTTCCTTAATGGGAATTAATTGCTGCTCGGAAGATCAATTGGGCCTTCACCTTGGCACCGAACATTAGAGCCTGTCCACAGGCCTACTAAAGTCTCATCTCATATAATTGTGGCAACGGTGGTGCCCCCTTTCCTCTTGTCTCCTATTTCTTGGACCATAGATTTGCTGAAAATGGAGGCATTAAAGCAAGAACAGCATCCCTCAAACTCCCGGATTCATTACCACTATTCCTTATTAAAATGACAGGACTACTAGTACTAGGACATGAGCACAGTTCTTGAGCCACGTGGTTCAACATGTGCAGTGATGTGATTCGACCCGCCTTCAATGAACCGCTTCTGAATATATATGACGAGCTGGACGCTAAATAGCCCATTTCCATCAAATATTTCGAGACTATGGCTGTAGGTGTTTGTGAGGATTGAGATGCAGGTTTCCCACCCCACACAGTTTAATATACAGGTAATTTGACCCAAGAACATGGCTTGAAGGGAACCCGGGTCAATGACCGCTCCATGGCGCATATTCCACCCACCTTTACGACACTTATATTCAAATGAGCCTGGCAATAGTTGCTGCTGCGCTGACAGTCGCAAGCGTACTAGTGGCCATCTATACGGCGTCAATTACTTGTACAGTGCACGCATTCACGGCCAACACTTGCATCTATGGTTACTACTATATATACAACAGCTATGAAGACGGGTGCTGTGTCAATGATCTCAAGAGCGGCCTATATACCAGCGAGACAACTTAGCCATCCGTATCAAGCATCGGTACTGCTTGTAAGCCCCTGACATTAACCGATGGCTCTTCAGCAGAAAAGTCGAAAGCAGCAGACAGGGCCACATTCAGGGTCCAGCAGCTGGCGCTCAGCAAGGCGGAAAGCAGATCAGCACAGTATTCGCCCTCAATAAGCACATAAAATGGGGCTAGATCGAAACGCTCAGCCTTACGATCAGCCGAGCTTTTCCTTGCAGATGAGCCTGGGAATTGAATCCGGATGCCACCCCAAGATTCTAGCAACCCTGAAGTTGGTAGTGCGCCTATTGTCCAAAACATCTCTACAAGCCAGGGTCATCGTTTCCCAGATAGCTCTATCACTACAGCGGATATCACTAAAGGCCTTTAATACAGTGTTACTGTTTGGCCCCCACATTGGCATCAGCAGCCACCAAGGATAGCCGACCGGGCAAAGGCCCTTGTTGGCAACTCTGGTCCCTTATACGAGCAGTGATCTCCAAAGGAAGCACTCCTGCTAGAGGGCCCCAGACTTCTCATAAGCAGTCTCTTGCGCGACAAAGTTGGCGGTGTTAGTATTGTTCACCGGTGCAGCATCAGGGGCTGTCCGAAATGGTGCCTGGACTGTGAGTTGT
Organism: Aspergillus niger; assembly: GCF_000002855.4. Taxonomy (NCBI): domain Eukaryota; kingdom Fungi; phylum Ascomycota; class Eurotiomycetes; order Eurotiales; family Aspergillaceae; genus Aspergillus; species Aspergillus niger. The sequence continues at coordinate 1,336,872 of NT_166523.1, read as the reverse complement.
TTTGGTGATACTATCATGCAAGTACTCCAATAATGTATTCAGTAAACTTTTATTTTTCATTAATGCTGTTCATAATAACAGTTGAAGGAGTGACGCGGCACCCCCCTATATGGCATATGCACCTCACGAAAACAGGCATGCTAGTATTAGCTCACACACCGATTTCTCTAGAACTCATCGGAAAGACGGACATTTAGACGAAGCAAGCAATCGAAGCCGGGGCCAGAGTGTTCATATACGTATGGCGCGAAGTCGCAGCTCAAAAATGCGCACGATTGAGTTTAATTGCGGCTGCAAGGGCACAATGGTCCCTTGGTTCCTGCACCGGACTAGAGAGGACTAGCGGGATAGGCCGGAGTTTGGCGAAGCGGTTGAGGAGGAAATGCGAGAGTCATTGGGGCCACCAAGTGGATGGTGAGTGGATGCAGCGTTCGCTAGTCAGGAACGAACCAGTGGAGTTGTCTCTCTTTCTGCCGGCTCTCCTTTCCGAATCCGCTGCCATCCCTCCCATCAGGGGTCTTCTCTGTGAGAATCAATCAGCACTGGCTGCGAGTTCCCAACCCGGACTATCGACGGCTAAATCCCGAATCATTCGAGTTTCAGATGGACTCAAAACTAGTATCCCAGGCCAGGGGGCAGCGAGGAGTACCGGAAGCGTGGTGCGTGTGAAACGAAGAGAGACAAAGGCATGGCATCTCGTGGTGACAACCACGGCTCCCAAGAGCCACAGCCGAACGGTTGTGGAGGAGAAATCAAAAATCTTCAGGCGACTCCAGCTGACCAACCACTAGAACTCAGGAACCGAAGCCAATCCAGTGTCCTGCTCCTCCTCACGCCGCTGCGGTTAGTGAGTTCACTAGAGCAGGGCGTATTCTCGGCCAAGCAACGCACACTGGCGATCGTCGCTCGAAAAGGAGTCAGGCACACACCGACCGGGCCTCAGCCAGGCGCCGCCAGCGCATCCATTGTTGCGCTGGCGAGTAACGTGGCCGGGTGATTTGTTTACCGACTGACGGCGTGTCGACGTGAACAATGGCCGGTCACATTCTCGATGTGCCCCAGGCCAATAGGCAGGCGAGACGTGCCCCTTGCGACTCGTCAAGCAATTTTTCCGGGGCAGCGCTCGTGAGGGTTCGAGTTTGACTGGTTGGGTCCAAACGGACCCTCTGGCACTCTGGGGCTCATATTTAGTCGACCCCCCCTCGTCCTCCTTTTTCCCCCTTCGGCGCGTCTTCAGACATCGCATCGTTTCACAATCCTTTGACTCGAGCAGCGCTCCCCACGTTCTTTACCCTCGCTACCTTTGCTCTTCTCGACGCTCACTCTTTTGCGTCTTCTTCGTCACTCGTTTGTTCTACTCGCGCAGTCTCTGCCAGAGCCTATTTGCGACAAACATACATATCCACAGCCCGAAAATCTTTCAATTGAACAAATCGGAATTACCAGCAACTCATCGCAATGAAGTTCAGCACTCTCGCCTCCTCTGTCCTCTGCCTCATGGCCTCCCAGCTTGTCGCTGCGGAGACCGACACCACCAGTACCTCGACGGTGACCAACTATCTCACCGCGACACTGGTCCACGTCGACACGGTGACTGCTCCTAGCAGCGTGGCGCCTTCGACCTCCTCGGTGTTCGTCACTCCGAGCAGCCGCGCGGTCTCGAGCAGCCCGGTCGCCAGCAGCTCTGTCGCCGTCAGCTCCTCTGCGCCTGCCTCCTCGTCCTTTGCTTCGGTCACCGTGACCTCGAGAACCCCCGCCGGCACCTCAGTTGCTGCTGCTACTTCCCCTGCCGTGGGTACTTCTGGAGCCGACGGCATGGTTGCCAAGATGCCCGCTGTACTGGTTGCAGGATCTATGGCGCTGATCCTGGGTGCGCTCTAAGTCAATTCAGCGCTGCCAGCTTTGTTGCATACTCTTCACGCGCTGGAACCTTGCGAGGATTGGTTTCGACCGTTACTCAATTATCACACATCTTTATTCTCTGCTTCGACCGCCTATATTGATTCTCCACGGGACATTGTCATCGACTGTGCTCGGGACAATGGGCCTATCTACTACGGATACTTTCTTGATTATACCCCTTATGATGTTTCGGATTTGACGAGTTGATGGCTTAACTGCTGGTGAACAACCACAGTTGGGATGGACTTTATTTCTACCTTTTTACTTTTTGACTTCGCTTCGGGGTTCGGCCGTGATGAAAGCTGTGCATAGTGTTTGTATAGGGTCGACCCAATCAATTGCGTGAACCGATGTGCCTTATGCTGGTAGTATATGTAGATAATCAATAATATTTTTCACCTGATGAGGAGCCTGCTAGCTGCAGGCTTCAGATGTGTTTCTCTAAAGATATGCCTATTTTCTCAGCTGTCAAGAGCGGTACTTTTGATGCGATTGCCATGGAAGATGTGTGCCGCAGTCGACGAGTTCAAAAGATAGTAAGTTCGATTTAGGTTCTAGACATATAAGAGATGGATCTACATACGACGATTGAAAGAGATTGCATGAAAAGCTGAGCAATGAACCGAGCAGATCCGAGTCCTTCGGGTAGCTATCAATCAATCAATCAATCAGTTCACCGTCAAGTTATCAAGCGGATCACCGCCCCGCTCCACCGCGACGCGTCTCGTAAACAACTTAGTCTAGCACCAACACCAATTCCCTCCCTTCCAGCCCATCAGAATTCAGCATTCCCTCTGGACCTCGAGTTCTCCCGTCATTCCGGAACTCTTCTATCCATCCCATCCGACGGATCGATCGACATTCCACCCGGACGTCATGATCCGAGTGAGGTGATCCATCCCAAAGCCACTGAGCGCATCAATACTATTCTCTCCTTACTTCCTTCGCATCCCTTCGCATCGCATCGCGTCACACAGCATCTCCCAATCAAGAATACCCCTACGCACATATTTTGCACTTCCGTGCAAAATAACAACTATGGACCACGAAATCCCACTCCCCCCACCACCGCGCATCCGCCATCGCGACCCCTCCAACAACAATAACAATCGTCACGCGACTCGCCCTGCTCACCACCACCGTCTCCCCTCGCGCTTCATTGACGACCGCTCCAGTCAACCTTCCAGTGATCCAGCGCTTTTCTCCAGTGACGATATCCCCGCCTCAGGACTAGAGAACTACAATAATGCGCCTGTTAGTCGGAAGCGCCGGTACCGCGGCACGTGGTGGGGAGAGATGGTGAAGGACAAGGACGCGAAGCGCAAACGGGCGGATTTCAAGGAGAAGCGCTTGGTGGATAGTGGTGTGTGGATGGGAAGTGATGATTATGACTCTGGTCCGGGGTCGGGGTTCTTGCCTTCTGATGCGGATTTGGGAGAGGATTGGCTGAACTCTCATGCGAATGGAGGTTCAAAGACGGTGACACCGCAGACTCAAAGTCAACAACAAGGATTCAGAAAAGTTGAGGAAGAACCGCGCGAGCATCAAGTCGCACGGGGAATCGTGAATGATTGTCTCGAGAGGGGGGAGGATAGTGTTGATTTGAGGTAATCCCCTACATTTCTTCGCCCATCATCCAGAAACAACCTTAACCTATATCCATGTCTAGCGGCCTCACCCTCCGCCTCATACCCCCAAACCTCCTCCTCCCCCTCCAACACCTCACCAAACTCCCAACCATCAGGGAGCCCCCCATCAGCGAAGACGTCTACACCTCCCTCCAACCATTCCTCCGCCTCTTCCTCGCCGGCAACGCCCTAACCCAAGTCCCCGGCGAGATCTTCGACCTCGACTCCCTCCGCGTCCTCAGTCTCCGCTACAACAAACTTACCTCCATCCCCCCGGCAATCCGCTCCCTCACCCTCCTCCAGGAACTAAACATCTCCGTGAACCGCCTCCCCACCCTCCCATGGGAACTCCTCTTCCTCATCCGCAAAGGCGACCTCAAACACCTTACCGTTCGCCCGAACCCCCTCCTCCAAATCGAAGACCAGCCCATCGCCCAATGGCACGTTCCAACCGACCAAGAGACCCAAGAACCACAACTGAAATCAGTAACATATGACGGCCCACCTCCGGAGGAAGCATGGGCACCTGTACACGTCGCTACCGGCCCAGTTACATACTACAACGCCGAAGGCGTACCAGTCTCCTCCCAAATCCCTACTGAACAAACCAACCACCAAACAATAAACACCAGCAGCAGCAGCAGCATCTCCCGCGTCCCCTCCCTCCGCGAAATCTCCCTCCTAGCATTCACCCGCTCGACATACCCGGACCTGATCACAGACGAAGAAATGGAGGATTTCCCGGCCCTGATGACCCGCTTACTCCGGCAAGCGAAAGAGATTCGTAGCGCGGGGGGCAGGAACTGCTCGTCATGTCACCGGGGCTTTGTGCTCGCGCGGACAGAGTGGATCGAGTGGTGGGATGTCAGTACGTATGAGAATGGGTTGAAGGGACCTAGGGCATCTGGGGAAGTGTTGAGGCCGTTGCCGTTTAGGAGAGTTGGGTGTAGTTGGGGATGTGTGCCTGAGGTTGTTTGATTCTGATGTCATGACGGGAATGTATGTATAGTAAGTTTGGTTGTGGGTATGTATGTATGGATGGATGGATGGATGTAAATGATTATATTCTCATTAGGGGTGTGAGTTCTAGAGTAGTGAGTGTCTGTTTGTAATGTATCCCGCGGGGGGGGGGCGGTGTATGACTTGATGTATATGTCTAAGGAGTTTAGGGATTTGCATGGCTTGATTGTTCCGTCGGACTTGAGTTATTGGGCGAGTTGATGGCCAGCCGATGTAGATATGCTGGCATGTGCCCACATTCAAAGTTGTTTAAGGGTCTGATCTTCATTTACTTACTACTTACGAGGTGTGTCAAGGTGGTTCGAAACAATGCCAGTTACTTGGACAGCGAAAGTGATATTGAAACACCCCGTGGTATCAGACTAACGCTGTCGTAGACTATCACCTGTCCTTGATCGTGCCGACTTTGTCTCGGGATCTGCTCAATATTCATGTCCAAAGCAAATGAATACGTCCTAAGCACCGGTGGGAAAAGTTATTCCCGGAGGCTTATGGTCTGGTAATATTACAAGTGAGTGCAGAACTGAAACTAAACTGTTCCTGCCAATGTCGCTACGGCTTCCATAAAATCCATCAAACGCCAACCAAGCAAGGACGGTGTCAAAACATCGCTAATGCTGCTCACAAAAGGAAACGCTGCAAAGACAGAATACCCCCACCTCCACCATCACATACATCTAAAGGAACCAGGGGCGGTTAATAATATAAAGCAAGACAACGCAGTTCACCGGCTGCCGTCCGTCTGAGCCTGATGCCAGATCGTATCACCACTAAGAGCAGAATAGCTCAGTGCTGCAAAGTTCCTCCAACTCGGTGGTGCAGAGGACGCCTGTCCCTCGAGAAGACCTGTTTCCGAGCCAGCATGCCGCTCAAGGTCCGAGGTCTCGTCTTCGCTCACTCCGCTGATCGGCACCGGCGCTGAGGATGAACTATGCTGAGAATCTGCGTCAGGGTGGTGCTCTTCCTCGTTCATCGGCTCTGCCGACTCGTAAGCCTCCGCCGCTTTGTTCTGCGACATTGACCGAACCACGTCGCCTTTGCAGATAGGACAAGTTCGCCGGCGGGTCGTCAGCCAAGGCGTGCTGCGAGTATCGTTAGTATGGACATGCTTGACAACAGACTCCAGCATTGTGACTTACATGCACTCCGCGTGGAACTCGTGGCCGCAGGGCAAACTCATCACCCTGCTCTGCCCATCCACATATTCCTCCAGGCACACAACACATTCCACTTGCCGACCAGTGTACTTCCGTCGCCACAAAGTGGACCCCGACTTGCCCTTCCTCGATGATGATATCCTGGACGCACTCGCATTCGAGACATGTGACTCTTGCTGGGATCGAGACGGCAACTGGGCTCCTGAGCGGCTTTTCGCACCCAACAGTGGCGAGGTTGGCGACACTGGACCAGGGCTAACGGATCGTGGCGAGCTCGTTTCCGAGGAAGAGGTCGATCTCGCAATGGTATGATAAGTTCGCACAGGGAGGCGATCAACGAGGGACTTTGGAGCGCGCCACCGTCTACGCCGGATACGAGACCGCAGCAACAGCAGGACGTAAACAACAGTCAGCGTGAGTAATGGGCTGACGACCAAGACGAGGAGGGTATCAAAGAAAGGGCTGGTCGACATGCTCGTGGGCGTGAGTGTGACCCACAAGCCGTCGTGTTCGGCGGCATTCACGCCCTGGCCGTTCTGAGCTGTCGCATCATGCAGCTTCTGGTCTACGGAAGTAATTTGCCCATGGGCGCTGGAGCTTGGGCTCGGACCTGGCTTGTCCGTTGCCCAGAAGAAATGCCTGGCAAACCAACCATTGCGCTGGGAAGAGGATCCTGGTTTCACATCATCATACACAGACTTGTGACTTGAGTCCTCCACCTTCGACTCTTTTTCAACGCTGGACTTCTCGACGGTGCGATACTCGCCACTTCCTGGAGTGATGCTGCCACCCTTTAAAGTCGCAGGCGTAGGGTGCGAGCCCTTGACACCAGTATGCACCCTGTTCCCGGCGGCGTCGGTGGTGCTGGTAGGTGACGGAAGGGCGCTGCCCTTCGGAACTACTAGGTCTGGATCTCTCCAGTCCTGTACTCCAATGACGAACCCATCACCGTCAGTACTGCTCGACGAGGTGCCGGATTTCTTGAGGTCTTCGGAAACGCCATCGGTTTTCGTTCGGGAGGTCTTTCGCTCGGTATCATCCTGTGATGGTTCCTGTTCGTCCCAGCGATCTAGTAGAATCCAATTAATGTTCCCGCTGCTTGGCGGGCGACGACTGTCCTCTGGTGGGTACCAGACGGGTCCACCATGGTTGCTGAGACCGAACAATGACAGAAGAGCGTGGAAGAGCCCGGGCTTCTGCTTCGGAGGCATCGCACTATCGTGAACTACTGCTTTGTGACTTGAAGTTGGCGACGCAGTGGCAGAGGTAGTAGCCGTGGCGTCCATGCGTTGTTTCCCGGCACTGCCGTGAGTGGATATTTTAGTGTGTGTTCCTGATCCATCGTCTGCGCCCGAGTCCTCCCCTTGCGGAGGGACTAAGGATGACAGCAGGTGTGCCGTAGTGTGAGAGGTGAAGAGGGCGGGGATCGTCACGTTGGATGTGTCACCCCGTGCATACATCGTGACGAGGCTTCCTCCTCGGGTGTCATCCCCCACAATCAAAGCAATTCCTCCACGCCGCTGGACCCACTTGACCTTCTCCAAGAAGCCACAGCCGCCCCTACTCAGTAGGACGACCTTGCCGTTGATCTCAGCACTTTCTTGCAACGACTGGATATCAGCATGGGCCGCTTGTCGGTTCGAATAGAACTCCCCGTGCTTTTCCATGGCCCTTGAGTCCGGTACTTGTGACTCGGGCAGCGGGTGGTGGAGATGGTCATCGGTGCCGTCATTTGTCAACGGGGATGGCGCTCTGGTACCAGAGTCATGCTGCAGGTCGATATCCGGCTGGGGAATCGCTTGACGATGGCTCTGTGGCACGGTCGGCTCGTTTCCAGGAGTAGACCCCGACTTCCCATTTGTACTATCGGCACCTCCGCCCGCCTTCGGACCATCTCCCTCTCCCCAACCCGGGATATCGGAGCATCCTAGCTCCCCTTCCGCTCCGGCGGTTGTTCGTTCCCCAAAGCCACTGCCAATCCAGAGTTGGCCGCTGAGTCCCTTGTCCGGAAGCAGAGGGCCAAACGCAGCAGGTCGGGCCAGGAAAAAGGTAGAGTTATCATCGGTAAGGCTGATGATGGCGGACGGCGGGAACAGGGATGAGGGGATGTTGAAGGAGAAGAGAGCGTGTAGTCCCGTCGCTCGACCAGCGAGTGAATCGGGGGTGGACACCCTAGGCGAGGAGGTTAAAGCAGAAAAGAACGTGAGGATGATGGGGAGGAAGATGAGGCAGAAGACGACAAGAATCAAACGTGGTGGTCGCATAGTTGAGAGGATGTGCTGGAAATGCAATAGAACAGATATTGCTTGGCTGGGGGGGCGGGAAGGAAAGAAGCCCAGGGAGATCAACGCTCAGGACCAGCGGGTTTCTTGCAGCAGGGCGATGTTCTTAGGACCAATCAGACGGTCGATGAAGCGCAACACAACGGACACTCATCGAGAGAGCACGGGAGAAAGGAAAGGAGGGTAGGCGCGAAGGAACAAGATGGAAAGGAGAGCGAGTAAGTAGTACTGTAGTTTAGTGGTCAAGCAATGACGGGCTGGTACTTAGAAGCCAACCGGACAAGGATGACGGGGAGCGAAGAGGAGCAGGGACATGGACGGTAGAGGAAGTAGGGAGAAGGGGATGAAGATGGGGATGGGGATGGGATGATGGGATGATGTGGAGGAGGAAGAAAGGCAAAAAAGAATGATCAACTTGTGAGCGAGTCGCCGGACACGCAAGCACAGCCTCTTTTCCTGACCCTCCGTGTCTCTCAGGACTGTTAACTAGTGAGTTTAGTAGTGTTTCTCTGTCAGACAGTCTGGCTTGGGGGGGCACTCAGTCACGGGATTCCCTGCCTGAGGAGGGGGGATTCCTTAGTGGCTTCCTCAGGTTTGTCAGGCAACCGCCATACCTTTTCACCCCTACTACGTCACAGACCCTGCGCCCGTGCATTCTGGGCTGGCCTGCCCAATTCCATCAGCACTTCATCGATTTTAAAATTTGACTTAAGAATTAGGTAGTCAATGACTAGTGACTCTGCGCCATTCACGAGACCCTTTTCTTCCTATATGCTGTGGCGCATGGCAACATCTCATTCCCTCTCTGTAAACTATAGTAATTAATGACTGTGTCACCTCCCCCCCCCCAATAATCTTACCATACAATACAACTTTCCCTCTTATCATTTCCTCAATTTAATCCGTGTAATCCACTGCTTCTCTGCGTCCCCCGCAGATCAATAAGAACTGGCTTCCCGTCATTCCCCACACCTGCGCAATATTCACTGTCGACTTCGACTTTAGTGCTTTTTCTCATGGGTACACAGTAAAGCGATCGACAATGCAGGGGGTTCGTTTCATGTGCCTAGGAATGTGTGTTTGTTATTCGAGTCAAAGGGAGAACCCCACCTAACCACTCCGTAGAAACAGTGCTAGCACTGTCTATCTGTCTATCAAGTAGCTTGCACCAATGCCATTCCTGTCGCTTACATGATCAGAGTCTACTTCATTGCTAACAAGAAGTCACGTGCTTTATAGAGCAGTGTCTTCTTCACTTCTCTGTGGAATCTAGAACATCACCAGTTCTTGGTCCTGTGGGTACTGCAAGGAAACAAGCGGGGTTGATTTGTGGCGTGCCATCCCAGGGTTCCGTGGCTTGTGCGCGGAGCTTCACCGGCCAATTCCATGGGCTGGATGGAGCTGTCTCAATGGCATGACGTGGATGACATCCCGATCCTCGCTTTCCATTTCCTCCATCATCCCACACCATCAGCTCAGATGCTGGTACAAACGTCATCCTCCGCGGTAGTTCGTTCCATTGTCCTGCCCTTTGTGGTGACAAGCATGGGTGGCTTCCATCCCCGCCAGACGTTCACAATGGACTGGGACCTTATTTGAACGTGTGCTAACCTCGCACAACATGCCGGGTCGGAGCATTGATCACATATCAAAGTAGCTTTAGCGATTATCGCCTTTCTACCTAAGACTTATCAAGATGTCGAATCTCATGCACAAGGTCAAAGATGCCTTGACTGGCCATCACGGCAATTCCAATTCCCGTATGAATATCTTCTTTCTAAATTACCTAGGATTTACATCTAGCCTTCTTCTAACTTATTCCCGATTTAGGCAAAGGTCAGGGTAACAAGCCCAGTACCGACAACTATAATTCGGGCGGCGCGGAGCGATATGGGCCTGGCGATGGTTCCTATAGCTCTCAGCCCAGCTCTGATAACTACAGTGCTGGCGACTATGAGCGCAGGACGGACACATATGGTTCGGGCACTGGTGGTGAATATGGTGGCAGCTACGGATCTCAGACCAGTAGCTACGATTATGGCAATACTGGTGGCTATGGATCTGGCTCTGCGGATTATAGACATGAAACGGAGAGATACGGTGGCTCAGGGACTGGATATGAATCGCGGGCTATGGACAGTGGAGCGATGCAGGACTTCGGCGGTGGTGCAGGAGACAGCAGCTACAACACCTACGGCCAGGACACTGGATCTCATGAGTACAGTCCTACCAACAGGTTGGACTCTGGCAAAATGGGTTACCATTCGATGGGCCCGGACAACGTGCGCTCTGGTGGTCCGCAGCGGAACCAATGGTAGAGGTACTTGCAAGTATCATCAGTCTCATGCAAAGGTTGACTTATTTAATACACATGTATGATGGACATGCGGTAATTTATATGCGGAATAGTAATCGAATCTCCTCGAAGATACTGCGTAGTTTGAGAATTTGTTCGCGCACATGTCTACTTGAACTCTGGCTTCGATGCTGGTCGAACCCATTCTATGATGGTTGGGCAGTCATGGAGATCAGCTACATTACAGTGCTTGCGGGGCCTTCAGCATGAAATGTGTTGTTGTCTTGACAGAAACACTGGTGTATTGGCAGAGACACAGGCAGCGGCGTAACACAGCAAACCCAGCAAACTCGACAGTTCAAACGAGTGAACGATAGCACTTCCCGAAGTGGGCAGGTACGCTTCGCAACTTACAATGTGCAAGTGCGTCACTCCGTCTGCATCTCCATGGCATGACCCCGACATCTCATTGTTTTAATCACTAGCTTCCTCGTTTCTTCCGATCTCTCACCCTATTTAGCTGTCTATCACCGTCGTTCACCAGCGAAACTTCACCATGGCGTCTCGTCGTCTACTCTTCACCAAAACGTCCACCGTGTACCGAGACGAAGACCACGAACTGGACAACTACCAGGACCTGGCATCCTCTCAGCCAATACCTTTGTTCCAGCTTTGCACCAAGACAGGTTCGAAAAGAGGCGCCAGAACCCGAAAGCTTCTGTCAGATCTGTCGTCAAGCAGCGACCCGAAAGAACCACAACCCATGAGCCAGCAAAAGGCCTTATCTCATCTCTCAGCCATGCACCGTGCAAACCAAGCAGACCATCATTTGAGCATACCTGCGGAATCCTTCACACCTTCTCGTCTTGAATCGCACGGATGGGAGAGCAGCGACGATGGTCACTTTCAACGAAATCCTTTGAGTTATACCAGATCCTATGAGTCCTCCTATTCTTTGGGCACCCCTCTTCATGAATCGGTCTCCGAGCATACCTCCTTGGACCTCTACGGAGCCAACTTTGATCGAACCTATAGCCAGACCCCATACGAGTCCTTGCGAGTCCATACCCGTCTCAAGCATCCTGAAACCCGGATTACATCCGGTCTGGAGATCTCGGGTCCTAGGGCCCAGTACCCGACCTATTTGGAGCGCTCGCGTACTCTGGATCTGGAACGGGAGGAGAAACAACGCAGGTTCAAGGAAGAGGTCACCGCACTGCTCAAGAACGTTTCACAGAAGCCTGAAAGCCCCAAGTTGGACAAGGAACAGGCGCCGCTCCGGGAATATGCTGTGGAGACCGAACTTGTTAAGACTCATACGCCACAGGACAGTCAGGCATCCGAGACCAAGTCTACCAGTACAGCCAATGTGTCTAGCATCGACAATGACTCCGCAGCTCAGGACAGCATGTTGAGAACTCCTCCTGGACTCACCAGACCCGTCAAAGAAGCAGATGTGTGGTTCCACAAGGATGGAAGAGGCCATAACAAACTCCGTCAGCAAGTCAAGGGAATTGCAGAGAACTGCGCTAGTGAAAAGGAGAAGCAGACGACACTGCTACTGGGTGATGTGATAATCAACCTCTATTCCTACGTCTCCAAGAATCGCAAAAAGCAAGCAGCAAACTTTGCCGACTTTGGGGGCGTAGATCCTTATTATTGCTCGCCCAGCCAGGATGGTAAACATAGCTACTTTGACTGAGCCTGATTCCGTATGTGCAAGGCGGCTTTCATGTACCATCACGGGGAGCATGTACTTTTTCATGAGATAAACGCATGTGATATACACTACATTATGGTTGAGCGAGAAGTGGTTCTAGTATTAAATTCGGAGCTAGGAATATCATGAAAGTACTAAGTCTACAATATACCGTTCAGGTCCAAAATATTGTTTTCCACCGATAGCCGCGGCGCTTTTGCAGTATTATAGTGGCTTGCCCTGACCGTAACCTGGTGGTCAGGCCAGGGTATGAGATTTCAAAAGGTTGACTTCAGTCTCATACTCGGATAAGATACAGCTAAGGTACGCCTCCTGAGTCGGTAGCAGCCACTAGCTCACATCAAAATTTGATGTCCAGGGCGGTAATGTATCTATTAATACAGTGTCAATATATCCATGACAACAAAACGCATAGGCACTTACTCATAACCTTCCCTTTTGAGCATGGGAAGGTACATGTGAACATATCTCCCGAGGGCCCATGAGGTAAAATAGAGCTTGTAGTTGGGATAGCCAATCATGCTAGATTGAAAATAATTAGCTTGTGCTAAGCTGCAATGAGACCAAGGTCAAATACTCACCACGTGTTATTGAAGACACCTTCTACATCCTCTTGATACCACTCGCCATTTCTCTGCTGCCGACTCATGATCAACTGCAAAGTGTTGTCAGTATGTCCTCCGAATGCACCGGCTGATCACTTGAAGGCAATAGGGAGATTATTGGTTGTACCTTAAGCCCTTTTTCAATATCCTCTTTGTACGGATAACGTGCGTGCATCAATGCTAAGCAAGCCCAGGCAGTATTTACAACCTGGCTCCGCTCATGATTAACATACTCTTCTTGCTCACACGACGTATAATGTTCGCCCCAGCCGCCATCTTCCTTTTGTTTACTGAGAAGGAAATTGCAGCACTTCCGAACGTGACTGCTGTTTTGCCATGTCTGATCGACCAGTTCCAGACATTGCATGGCAAAGAACGACGCGTAAGTGAAACACACCCCCCATGATCCATACCAGCTTCCATCGGGCCGTTGTGCTTTTATAACATATTTTACCGCGCGCTCAATGACTCCATTGATTTCCTTCGCTCGATAACTGGGGAAGTATTGCTTAAAAAGTGATAACGCTGTGACTACTGCCGTTGTGCACTCCGGGTATGAGTATTCGACCATAATGCGATCGAATACCTCCGACGCATTGAGATGTTCGAGTAAAGTGCTGGATCGAGTACGTTCGTAACTGCTAAATCCACCGTCGGGGTTTTGCATCAGCAGTAGACTATCAACACAGTCCTGCAGACGGTCATCGGAGATTAATTTGATGAAGTGGCTGAGATACAAATTAGAAGTCAAGCTCCTTTTCTTCAAACGGTAAGATATTTGAAAACTCACCACTCTTCTTGAAGCATCAAGACGGCCTTGAGTGCTTCTGCAGCACAGTCCGATACAATATACCCATTGTTCCGTGTGCTAAAAGGCCAACCACCTTTCCGTGGCTGACGGTACTCGTCGGCCAGGTCTTCCCTCAATTGAGAGATGTCCAAGTACTTCAAGGCTTTTTCCAGTGTAGAACGAAACTCTGGCAGCATGGAAACTCCAGCCTCGACCATAGCTTGGATGCTGAATGCTGTATCCCAGACCTGGACTCCATTCGTTCCACTGCAGGTCATTCCCTCTTCGCCAACCCACATGTAGCTCGGTATGACCTCGCGATGGCGATGCATGCGCGTACTAGTAGCACCATCTGAGTGCCAGACGCTCACCATATGGAAAGCTTTGTTGACTGGAGCCAGACAATTATAGGATGTGTTCTCATCTTCACGCCGGATCAATTCATATACCCGCTCATTAGCCCATTGCGCGACATAGTTGGGCCGGAAATATTGCTCCCAGAAATGCAAGCACATATTAGCAACGCGAAGAAGACTGGACGGTGGCTTCTTCAAGTCGGTGACAGCCACAGCATCCCGGTGTTTCTCAAAATGAATGCTCTCATATGACTGTGTATAGATTTCCTGGCGGAGGCTAGCAATGAGAGGATTTAAAGGTATCGCAACCTTATTTGCGTAGAGGTATGAAACAGGAAGATAAACCACGCGGCACTGAACCCACCAACGCCATGGATGGAATGGGATCCAATCGGGGAGCAACCTAGACCCTTATCAGCTCTGCCAGGGTTACAATTCATAGGCAACGCCATTGAAGGGATTATCATACCACAGCTCTGGGGGGATGGGATTGATTCCACCCCAGCTGTAAAGATTCAACAGAGCCAGCCAGATCTTACCCCACTGCGGGATCCCGACTGCCCCACCTATCCATATATTGAGCCTCGGCTGGTTTATATAGATAGTAGACATGTATGCACTTACCTAGGGCGTGTAGGCGGACACGCGCCTTACTAGTGAGAGGATGACTCGGCTGGACCCCTAGAATTCGCAAGGTGACATAATAGAGAGTTGTTGCGAAAACGGTGGAGGCACCAGCAGCATGTAGCCCCCAGCCACCATCTTCATTGACCGTGTTTGAAAGATAACGGAGAAGCTCGGCCTTCCATTCAGAGGGAATGTCCGTCTCAGTGATGTACATCGCTATTACAATACCAGCAAGTAAGAAGCTGGGGCCACCATAACCACATCCCCAGTGGCCATCATCCAGCTGGAGTTTTTGATAAAAACGGAAACCATTGCGAGCAGATTGCTGAAAGCTGTGTGGGATTTCGAGTGACGGCAATCCCTGCACAAGTAAGCCAACATAGCTCTAGCTTAGCTGCTGATGACAGTTCACTTACCGTGGGCAATCCAAGAAAGTATTTCTCTGCTGTGGACTGTACTCGACGTGCTGAGTCGGCTTCGCTAACATACCGCCATTGGTGAACACCCTCATCCACAATGAGACGCCATCTCGTGGGATCTGTCGTCGATGCAGTCATTGGCATCATGAAAATGAAGTCGAAAGGGTAGATTGGATAAAGCACTTCAGCCTGAGCGAAGGGATATGAGGTCAGCAGATACCATATGCCTCCCGCGAAAACTAAGCAAGAGGTCCAATATTTGGCCTACGCCGAATTTCTTTCTCAGCACAGGGGTCAGACGGACCGCTAACAACATGGCGCAAATCCGACTAACGACACCCCTAAGTCAGCTGATCGGCGAAGCGAGCCTAGCCCAAACCCAACTCAAACGGATCTATTTGAATCAACGGGATTGGGAGAGAGGATTACAAGTGTGTCCATTTGCCGTTTGGCGAATACGTGTGCTGCTGCTTTCAGCTGGAAGGCAAGTATACATGGGCCATAGAAGCGATTGCGTACGGTACTTTGAATCGAAGGGATTCGTGTTCCCCAGTCACTGCAATCCCGCGGATATCATCATGGATATCATTTCTGGCCATGGACGAGAATATAATCATTCGGCGCCACCTGAGCCAGCCGAACTCTCGGCTCTATTGATCAGGGGTTGGGAAGCGATTCAGCTGAACTCTGCCTCTTCTAGAAGTCAAAACGCCCCTGACAGATCTGAAAATGCAAAATTTCTCTCAGACTTGGCTGATTACGATAATTCACGGGGGGCACCATGGTACCTCCAGATGTTTCTGTGCTTTCTGCGCGGAATAAGGCAGCAAGCTCGGCAGACCACAAGTTTCATCTTGGAAATCTCGGTAGGTTCGATTGCAGGACTTTTGATCGGTCTATCTGTGTATAATATCGAAGGGTTACTTTTGCAGGGAGTCTTTCTGTATCCATTTGAGTTGCTGTCAAGCGCAGCGAATTACACTTTGGTACCAGAACTAGGGTTGCTCTGTAGCCTAAGAAATTTGGAGCCAATTTGCGTTTTCATCGATTCTTACTCATCTGGATGCCAGATTCTCAAGATAGTTATTACTAGCAGTAAGACGGGATTGGAGAAGTCTATGATAGCTACTACTAACGAATGCGATAATTTAGATGACATGATCGATCAAAGAAAAAGAAAGGACCGACACCGGGACCGGTAAGATCGTATCAGAGCAATCACTGGATTCATATCATTGAATCGGGTAATCCCCACATGGTGGATACAGTAGATAGCTAGCTCCCGACGACGTCACCGCCAATCCAAAAGTTTCCCTCCGCAACACCTTCCCTCATGAACACCCTTATAATTGCCAACCACAAAAGACCCTCACAACAACCATGAACAAAATTACTGGAGCTCTCATCGACGAAGCAACCCACATCCGGGCCATCGCCAAAGATGTCGTCCTCTCAGGGACATATTTCTACCCAATTAAGGTGCACTTCCACCACCTGAACCAACCACATCCCCCCATCCCCCATACAGACATCCATAGCTACTATACCTACACCGAATAAACCACCCCCAACCCAATACTAAATATCAATATAGGGAATAATCTACACCCTCAACCGCCCCACCCTCCGCCAACCCCTCCTCTCCCGCTCCTCCAAAACCCTCACCCTCGGCGTGGGCGTCACCACAGCCATGTTCTTCTTCACTTACGTGCCCCAAGCAGCCATCATGTCCATTACCAGTGGGCCCCTCCTCGCCCCCTTCTCCGCCGTATTACTCGTCCTCAGCGAGTCTTCCACCATCACGACCTTCCTCGCGAGGTCGTTTCTCCTCGCGGATGCGATCACCGCTACGTTTGATGCGACGCTCGTAGAGATGGGTCAGGAGAAACTACTTGAACAGTCTGGAAAGAGTAGTGGTGATGATGCTATCTCCCGCCTCGGGAGCAAGGAAGAAGTCGAGGAAAGACAAACGAACATGTGGAATATGTTGGTGAGGAGTGTGGTATTGCTGCCATTGAACTTCGTTCCTGTTGTGGGAACGGTGATGTATGTTTATGTGCAGGGGAAGAAGGTCGGTGAGGGGGTGCATGAGCGGTGGTTTGCGTTGAAGGGGTGGAAGAAGGGGGATAGGGCGAGATGGGTCGGGAGGTGGAGGGGGAAGTATACTGGGTATGTTTTATCGATTCTTTTTTCCCCCTTGGGGTGGTAGTATATTTGGGGGTGTGGGTGATGGCTGACTGACTGCTGGGTAGGTTTGGGATGGCGGCGTTCGCGCTGGAAATGGTCCCGTTTGTGTCGATTGCGTTTGCGTTTACGAATACGGTTGGGGCGGCGTTGTGGGCGGCGGATTGGGAGAAGTCGTTGCAGTAGGTTTTTCTTGTTGGTGGATGTGATTCTCAAGGGGATGGGATGGGATGCAGCTGTTGAAGGACCGGGAGGGAAAAGTTCAGTGTGTTTTTATGTAGTTCTTGTATGATATGTGTGGTGTGAGGTGAATATGTGTACATTTGGTATATATATTTTCTGTTTCTTACTGTCGTAACTACATATTGAAGTCAGGTGCCCATTGCCTTAGTACTGCATAGTATATTTTTGGGTGCTGTGATGTACAAACCCTCTTCAGCGTTTCCGATCTCCACTAGTAGTGTGAGCATGTTTCAATTTCGCATTGTTAAATAGAACTACTATATGGTAAATATCAACTGTAAAATAATACCAGAAGAAGGTATCAGTAGGGGCCCAGAGTTGCGTGAGGGTCTGACAAAAGTTACCTACAGTTGTGATAGTTACCAGTAATCATCGATTTGGGGGCTTTTAGTCGTATCGTCTTTTATATCCTTTTAATTACTAGTAGTAACCTTTCTAAGCTGCAGATAACACCTATAAGCTACTGATATCTTTACATGATGATATTTCATTATAAATGCCATGTGCCCACTATATATTTGAACCAAGGCAAGGACACGGTATGTTTGCTACAGCTCAAATTGACAGGAGGTCCATACCTAACATACTATAAGATTGGCCACTCGGCTACTTCATTGGTGAAGTAAATGAATACTATCTACAATCCTACAAGCCATTCTTCACACAACACTGGGTATAGAATGACAATTAAAACCCTGGTCTGCCTGCATAGCTATGTCCATCCATATACAAGCGACACGGTCATAGTGGGAAGACAAGAAATGGAAGGAAGAAAACGAGACCATAATAAAGGAAACGAAAAGAATATTTCCTAGCGCCAACGCAAAAAGCTAGCCGACCTACGCCAGAAAGTGATGCTTCATGATTTGCCATTAAAAGGTGTTAGGTTGAAGATCAGAAGGAAAACAATCCGAATCGAACATTGCCCGAAGGATGAAAGTTCCAGGCGCCGAAATTTGCTAGGAGTGGTATAAGGGTTGGATGGAATGGCCATGAAGGGGGGATGGAAGATAGATTAGCAGTTCACGAGGTTAATGTGGTTGTCGTTGAGGGCAGCACACGCCAGCAGGGTGCGGTGAGGGTGGAAAGCCGTGCTAGCAATCGGGGACGAGCGGTTGTGGTGGAGGAAGCTCGAGTAGGGCTCGAAGGTGGATAGATATGTACCATTGACGTTGAACGTCTTGACTTCGTGTCGGTTGGTACCCCTGTTCATAAAGTCAGCCAATATGCTTAGCCATATTTGATTAAGATGTACGTACACCATGAACACAGGAGCGTGTTCATGCACGCTCAATGTGCGAAGCGTGTCCCTGGTCGCTGAGAACGTTGAAAAGGGCGTGTCCATTCGAAGATCCCATAGCCGAATCTCGCCATTTCGGCTACCAGACACCAGTTCTCTCAATCCACCGCGTTGCATATGGACGTTGGTAATCCATTGCTTGTGCTCACGCCAGACCTTGACCATGGAGGTTGTCGGCTTGAGACGCTGATCAAACACTCGAACAGCGCCATCGCCAAATCCAGCCACGAAGATATTTCCTGCAACTTGATCCGACGTCAAAGAAGTTATACAAGAACCGGACCTTGCGGGAATATCCTATGCATTAGTCAGAAGAGTGTCCCCATATTCAACAAGTGGATACATACGTTGGTGCACACTTCGGTAGCTGCATTCCATACACGAATGACCTTGACGTCTCCTGCGACCAACGCTTTTCCCTGACCCTGCTGCCAGTCGAGAACCAGGCCCGCATTCCGGTTACTGGGGATTAATTCCGGCAGAGCCCTAAAAGACGTAACTATCTCAACCTTTTTGGAGGACTCATAGTTCCTAAACACTTTCAAGACGCCATCGGAGGAACCAGTCATCAAGAGTGCTTGATCATCCTCGTTGATGTACCGTACTTCGTTGATCTTCGAGCCTGCTGGGTTGCCATTAGAAAAGCGGTTGAGGCGTTTGTGGCTCTGCCAGTCCCATATCCTATTTGGTATTAGCGAAGGAATATACGGCTGATCCTAAGCACATACGCAATCGTATCCCTGTCGTCCGCCACTGCGAGATGATCCTCAAATTGGTGGAAGCACATTTTCAAGGGTTGACTGCTGTTAGACAAGAGAGACAACGAATTGTCCCATCGGCTGCTGCCGGCTACTCCCTTCAGGGGCTGGGTCTCCGAAATGATCTTCTCGTTGCGACTCCGTCTCCAAAGGCGTTCGTTGTAGTCCGCACTACCGGGCTCGTCGGGCTCATTGGGTTTCATCTGGGGTTCCCGGAAGTACTGGATACGGGTAAGAAGTTGCTCATACTCAATTTGGGTTTCCGCGCTTATTGCATCAAGGAGTTCTGGGATTACCTCTGTGGACCAATCTAGGAACCTGCTCATCAAGGGGATCGTCGGAACAGCCGTGGGATCTCTGGGTTCAAAGCCTCGTGAAGTAGGGGTTGGGGCCTGGTGATATGCAGTCGCGGGAGCGACTTGGTCGTTAACCTCTGGAGGCCGCGTCCATTCGGGAGGGGCTCGTCCTCTCGGTGTCATGGGCACTCGACTCTTCGGGGCCGTTGACGTTTGCTGCGACTGCGCCTCGGCGGCGGATGAATTGCCAAATGCCAAGTTCTTGAGCGATGCAGCGACACTCGCCGTTCGTTTGAGGCTCAGTGACAGATAGCCTTCTTGTTTCGGTGGTGCTGCGGAAGGAGGTGTCGGCGGTGGGGCAGTCTTCTTGGACTCTGGCCTTTCTCGGACCTGGAACTTCTGAGATACACGACTCGAGAGATCCAAGATCTCATTGCGAATCTTGTTAGTTAGCGCTGCCATAGGGGATTGAAGAAGACAGATGTGAATGTAGTCGACGACCATGGCCGCATCTTGAGCAATGTCGGGATGAGGATCAACAGAAAGAATAAGTAATTGTTTCCAAATTGTACCAAAAGTCGTGTTCCGGGACAATATCTGTGACCGATGGGTGGGATCTGTGGAGCCATTTGCGGAGATATTTGGCACATCCTCCAAGGAAAGGCTCCGAGTACCATCTTGTTCCAGTTTCAGCTGGAGGTTCTGCTTCTCGTCCTGGAATTCCTCGTAGGCAGCAACCAGGAATTTGTTCTGATAGCGCCTCACGAACGTTGAGAAAAAGACCAGGAGTTCTTTCCTCACCAGGACACTGCCGTCCGATGCCATAGGCAGCACCGTCATAGCCAGTGACTCTTCAATTTGGGCAACCTGGTCTGTCAAATCAGGAATACCCAAGAACGTCGTTACTGCATGGAGCATTGCAGCTCGGACCTCTGGGACCGGATCGAAATTAAGCTCGCAAAGTCTTGCAGGAGCAGCGCAACGGATGCCCATCCACTTTGCTTCAGGAAAGTCCGACCACAACATGCTAATACAGAGACACGACCATTGCCGCAACAGGGGGTTTTCCACATCCATAAGGTGCTTGAGGCAAGAGTCAAAGAGCTCAGCAGAAAGGCACACATTCTGGCCTTGAGGATAATTCTTGCAAAATATCGAGACGATGAACGCACACATCGCTCGATGTTCGCTAGCATTGCCCACCGGAATCGGCGAGGAAGGGTTGAGGATGGAAATAAAGTAATGGATTCCGTTGTCTTTCAACAGATCGTTCTGGACTGTATGATCGACGGCCATGATCCTGGCCCAGATAAAGACCATCACTGGCTTCAATTCTTGAGCTGCAGACTGCAGGAGCTTTACGACATATGGAAAGATCCCGATGCTCAGAGCCAGATGGACAGCCCAAGGTCCCAGGTCCAGGAATTTGCTAAGCAATATCAACGCCCTGAGTCTATGTGCTTGACTGAGAAGGACCTGTAGCACAATCGGAAGCTGATCTGGGGGATTCTTTTCCGTTGGACCTGACGACAGGTAAACCTCGAACGCCGTAAGCTGCTCGGCAAAGAATGTTGAATGCTGATACTCATATTGCCTGCGACCCTCTTCGTGATCAATCAGAGCCGGTAATTGCGACAAGACCATCTCGACTGCCAAATCCCAGCTCTTCCACAGCGGGTGATGGTGGGTTTCTGGAAGCTCAGGAGATGAAATGGGATGACACTTATATGTGCGCATGATACGCTCGGCGAGCAGAAAGTTTCTAAACAAAGCAGCGACCATAAGATCTTGACGGAAAAGCTTCTTGAACAGCGCCCGTGGCAAGGTGTTCCAGGCGATAGTGTCCGTAATCGCAGTGAAGATCCAGTTCAGCTCTCCTAATGGGCTCCTCCGGTCCTGTAACCGGCCTGGCACTCTAAACTCGTCAATTGAGATATTCGTCTGCAGGGGATTCTGGAGGATGAAGAAGCGCAGGGCAATTTCGATAGGCGTAGTCAAGCAACATGTGAAAATATCCGCAGGGAGATCGGGGTTAGTTGGGAGCGACTCTGTCTTCTGACACGCTGCGAGGATGATACAGTCCCCGTAGTTTTGAACGATGGCATTTGGATCCCGCTTCTTCGCCTCTGCGTTCTCCTTCTCATGTTTCTCAACGAAGGTGTGAAAATTCTGTACGATATTCCCGGCATGCGACACGTCGAAGACGAACAGGCTAGGTCCTGCAAGCCAGGACTGCAAGTCGTAGAGGGATACCGGAATGTACTGCGTGTAATTCTTGTTGAAGACCCAAATCTCACCCGACTGAGTAGGGAGAGGAACACCATGGCCGTTATAATGAAACAGCACTCGCTCGTCCTTGGCGTTACGGCGCAGAGAGATGCAAAACTTCTTCGTCTCGTCGACAGAGGGGTCAAGATATTGCTTGTACCTAGTTCTTAAGCTAAGTGTCTCATATTGCTCCTGTAGTTTCTTTCCGATCTGCTCCATGATCTTATTGTGACCACCGCCGGTAGTGGACGTGGGATCGACCCAGCATTCCAACTTAGCTGTCGGGTTCGTCTTGACCACATCGGGCGGGTCGACGCCGATGTTCAGGCAGATGGCTAGCGCAGCAGAGACGGTTTTCAGGCGGTCTTTCATACGCCAGTCTTGACTGGGCCAGCTTCCGACCGGATCCCTGGGGATACCGTTCGTCTCATGGCGCTTCTCTGTAAAATACATGTAGAAATTCTAGAGCAGTCAGATCCGTTCGGATTGGAAGCCTTGGCTATCTGCTGCATCTGCTTACCGAGTGCAGGACTTTCAGGTACTCGCTCGAGGTATATTCCTCCTGCCATCCGTGTCTCATGGCAATGTCCTCTTCCTCATCCGCAGCAATGGCTTTATCAAGCCCCACTCTGGGCCCATAGTCGCTGCGGGCCCTCTTCAGGGTCGCAATCGGTCTTCCAGATTCCGACGATCGATCCGAAGCCAGTCGGCCATTGTTCTCGATGATCACCGGGTTCTCGCCTGCAGATGAGCTAGTCGGTCGTTCGGGTGTGATAACGGGAGGCTGTTTGTGCTCCACGGTAGTGAATGATCGGTGATGTCCTGGAACTGGAGCGGGTGATCTGTCACGCGGGGGAATGTGTGTTTCTAGATCCGGACCAAAGGCAACCCGAACAGACTTGTGGTGACTCTTCCGAGGTTCGGGTTGCGATGCCTGCTGGATTGTGGGCTCCATTCTGAACTCTGGTCAATCAGGGTCTGTTATACATCGAAGGTCATCATGCGGCGTGAAGTAACGAGGATGAAGCAGGCCGGGACCTGAACATGCGGAGGAGTTAGCATATAGAGGAAGACGATGAAGAATCTCACATGCATGGAGTTTGTGTTGCAAAGGCGTCGACTGTTGACTGTAGGGCAGATGCGCCGGTGAATATGCTCTCACCTTATCAATACTCATGTCACAGTGCATGCACTGGGACCAGCCGATTCTCATACCCAATCCGGAGGGTCAGCAGTCAGCAGCCAGCAGTTGGGAGGACGCCCTGTGGCGAGGAAGCTCTGCCACGGTCAGGGATTCAAAACGAACTCAAACACCAGGCGATTCGGTCTCCCCAGGACGTTGAAACTGCTGACACTCCCTTCCAAAGACGCGGGGGACTTGGTTGATGATGTTGGTTCGGCGAGAACCATGAGCTCTGGCCGGGATCCTCTTGGCATGGCCTGGACGGAACATCGTTGTCCCCGGAGCATATCCAACGCCTGCGCTTAACTGGATTAGGCAGCTCCCATGGATGACGATATTCCTGCCGAGTGGTTGGTTTGGTTACTTATTACTGGGGGAGGATATATTGAGATTATTTATGTTTTATCTTCTCATCTAAACCACGTACTTTGATAACCCATCTTCATTGTCATCGCACCTGGCAGCTAACACTCCAGAGTTCATAAGTCACATGTCTAGCATGTTGACTAAGCGTACTCAAGAACTCCGGTGTTCATACGTACCTAGTTTGGACTAGATCAATATCACTTTAACTACTCCATACACTACCCACCCAAGCTATATTTATATCAGGAGTTCAGGAGAGGCAATGACACGGTTCACACTCTATCAACACGTTGTGATTTACATGCTTATCTTCCAATACAATACCGTAGATGCACTTTTATCTATGAACAGATATGGATACCAGTTTAGTACACTGAAAAATAGGGTTAAAAGTGTTATAATCTACGAGTAGTTGCGCTTTGTGTCTTCTCCCACTACTATTTACTCCGTGCACAGTAGCAACGTATTTTCGTAACCCGGCTACAGTAGTGGTAAGGAGGCGTGGGGGAGAGAACAGAGACAAGGGACCAAGACGGGTAGGCTTAACGGCGATCGGAAGCCGTCAGATCATGTTTCGTTTCAGTCACTCTTCTGTGTGAAACAGTCTGCCCATGTCTATCTGTTTGCCAATACTAAGCGAGTAGGCTTGATGCACCCTTCCGACTGAAAATCTTATGAGAAGCGACCAGGTATATTCGGAAGGACGCAGCTTCATTTCAGCCGACAACTTTCTTTACTTTTTCCACCCCAAGTGCGCTCTAATTAAAGTGGTAAAAACGGGGCTACTGCAAGCCCTGCAGGCTGGGCCATGTTCAACCATGGGTATGAGCCAACCTCATTGGTGGTCAAGGTAGGGAACCCGATACGGGTGATGGCTTATGAGTGGCTTGCAAAAGGGAAAAGAAAGGCAAGCACACCATCACGGGACATCCGGGGGAGAGGAAAAATAAAGAAATAAAAAAAAATAAAAAAAAGCCGTCAGCGCCCAGATCACGATGCGCCACTGCCGCCACGAAAGAAACCAATTGAGAGATTGAGCATTGTAAGATACGACAGGAAGGGTAGTGGCATCCTGCTACGTAGTACTGACAGGTAGTAGTAGTACTTTCGGCGTCCCTTACTAGTTACTTACTCTACTAAGTAGTAGATATTTACTGAATAGCAGATATGAAAGGGGGGTACCAGCCATTCAGCGCCCCATGCCCAGTGGCCTGAGAATCATATCTCTGGCGGTTCCCATGGTCCCAGTGGTTGCTGGACTAAACCACACAGGGTATGTAGATATCGATCGAACCGACCGTTGTCTGGAATCCAGAAATTAGTTCGCCTGTCGTGGGAATGATGGGCCAGATAATGCGGACCAGCCCCTTTTGCCGTGACCAATGTGATCTCTGCTTGACCCTAGTGGCTCTCTTTTCCCTAACCCCCCTTGGATATTGGGACTGTTCAACCCCTGGTTCCGCCCTGCTCAATCTCGTGGTTCTCGTTTCCTGGCAGCGTCCCGAGCTATTTTGTATGAGGAGCCTCGCTACGGGCGGAGCTAACTTAGTAACTGTAAGTCTGTAAGCCTGGCCCTCCCCCAGCGCTAACCCATCCGGACTTTACACCATATTTCCCCAGCCAGTCAGCTTCGCTAGGAAGTCTACCGTTGATCAACTCCCCTCCAGAATTAGAAGGTGGAGGAGTTTGAACCGACCTGATTCATAATCCCTGAATAATGGCTGTCGCCAATCAAAGCGACACATTCAACTTTCACCAGAACGCTTGCCTCATTTACTCCAACGGCAGCTCACCTATCCGAGGCATCACACTACTTAGTAGACAAAGATACCTCGTTTCGCAAACTGCTTTCTATGGCCATACTGTGACGTAGCCAGTACCATGCCGTTTATGAAGACCCCGGTTTGTTTGCTTTGCAACGATTCGGGCTTTAGTTGAGATCCTCATAATAAAGGGATGGGACTACGAGATCGTTGCTATCTGCATACTAAATAAAGTTCATGTCCCTCGCGCATCTTTCAGTCTAAACCTCACCTTATGTCTGCCTGTCTGGGACACGGAGCCCCCCTCTGTCTGATACTAAATGGGGCATCTATGTCCGGCTGATGCCGGATGTCTGGGCCCAGAGACCAAAGGCATATGGAGTATATGGAGCCATGGATACTAGCAAGCTTTGCGATGGCTGGTCAGGCCATGGCGTAGAACGGTATTCTTCTCAAATGCGCCCGCCCGCAGGATGGATGGGTGTTGCTACTGTCCGTAATGTACTTTGTAATAAGTATGTCTCGTTCCTGCATGAAAGATGGCCCTGAATCAGCAAGGGATGTTTAGATCGTGGCTAATGTGATATCATCGTCGGACTAATCATAATTTAAGAAACTTCTGCTGCGGTCCTCCGTACATTGCCCAGCCGATGAGTTTTGTTTGCCAGGTGGAATGTTCGGGGTGTCGATGATGTGGCTCGGGAGCCACAAGGGAACCAACCAACCTCTCGCGGTGGTTCCTGCATGACCAGTGGCTCACCCACATCCACTCACATTGTATCTTTGCAATTACTGGCTTGCAATGGAGGATATCCTCAAGATGACCGAGTCTGGGTAGACACCTCTGCTTTCGCATCTCATCTATCGTCCATGCATTGAGGAGTAGGCAGATAACTGGGTGGAGCGACAAGCCAAGTGGACCAACAACAGACACATGTCGGCAGTTGCGATTGTATTGCTTATTTTGAAGGCCGATCGACCGAACTCTGGCTGTTAGCCCGGTTAATGAGATTCTGACAGAAAGTTATCGGGGTTTGATGGAACACAAGCAGTGAGACAAGGGGGGGATCAAGAACCACAAGTTAATCGTAGCTTGTCCGTGCTAATCAGTAGTCGAATGAGGCATGGAATTGATGGAGGAGGTTGTAAGGTGGTTCGGGGAGGGTGGGCACGGTGGGAATGTAACTAGGGAAGACTTGAGGTATGGGAGGTGGATGTACCACCACCACTGTCTGGGGAATGGAAACGCCTCGTGGGAGGATGGATTGACCTTTATTTACTTTTTTTTTTTCTTTCTTTTCTTTGGGTTTGTTGACAGGGAGGGAAAAGAGATTAACTTTCCCACAAGACGGTAAAGTAAGCAGAGCAGAAGCTGCCTTGGAGAACGGCGATGAGGCGGTGTCGCCCTGGCAGGTCCGCATCCCCATCCGTCTTTTCGCTCTTCTTCTGCCTTCCCCCCCCCCCTAAACTAAAACTAAAACTAATTGCTGCCAAAGCCCAGAGGATAATTATCTAATGCTGGCTGGCCAGAAAGTGTGAAACGCCGGAGTCTTTCACTCTTCTCGTCTCCCTCCCTCTCTCCTCTCCTCCAATTCTCCAGGTCCAGAGCCCCATCTTGCTGCTCGCGCACCTTCATCCTTTTTCTCTCTCTTTCCTTGTTCATGTTCTTCTCGTCTTTGGGTGCCCTGTTGTCCACTTTTCCGTCGGCCTTCTTTGCTTGTCCTTAGTCGCAGTCGTTCCGTTCCGTTTGCTGTTATCCACCCCTGTCTGCTTTCTTGTGATTTTTCTATATTTCACCCCTCTCCATGCTCTGTCAGTGTCGCGATCGGATTTCAATGAGGCTATTTCGGAATTAAAGGGCAAGACAACTCTCGCAGTCTCCGAATATATCCATCGAGCGGCTTCAAGAGAAGGGTCGTTGATTTGAATGGGGTGCATTTAACTGCTCTTTCTAGCATCGTCAGGAACGAACGCCGGTCCCTACTGTTGTTACTCTGCTTTCGACTTCGATTCAATTCTCCCCGCCGTTCGCTCCTTCATATCGTTCAACAACCCGGCGCTCTTGGGCTATCCTCTTGCCGGTCTTTACTGGTATCTCTTGTTTCAATCTATAATATACCCCGACCTCATTGCATTTGGAACTCTGTTGGTACAGGTGACCTGGTGCAGCTGGTGGACTCCCCCAGTTCTCTATTGCACTTCCGCCGTTGCTCCGCTGCTTTGTGCTTGAGACGACCGTTTACGACCCAATCTTAACGATGGCATTCCTCTTTAAGTCGAAGAAACACCAGCAGGGTTCTGGCCTACCCCCCGCGTCTAGAAATGTTCATACTTCAGAAGGGCCGCCGGCAAACCCAAATCCAAACCCACCAGCGGCTGCGCAGCCCAGCGGCGCCAAAGAACGGGATGGATCACATTCCCAGACCCCGACGCCCAGCAGTAGCTACAATAATTCTTTGAACTCGTTGAATGGCACGAACAGCCCCGATCACCCGCGGATGCGCCAGAGAGCCGAATCCGAATCGCAGGTTGGTTTCCCAGATCCTCTCCCATAGTGGCACTCAATATTGTGTCTCCTGTTCTGCTTGCGATGAGTGCTACTCATTTTCCGAACCTTGGCTGATTGCACGCAGGGCCAACGTCCACAACAGGCACCGCCAAGTAACTCCCCGAATGGTAGTCCAGGTGCATCATTGTACCCATGGTCGCAACGACGCGTGAACTTCACCTCTGCCCAGACAAATCCATTCCCTCGCTATGGAGCAGCAATCAATGCGGTGGCATCGAAGGAGGGCGACATCTACATGATGGGTGGGCTAATAGATGGGTCGACTGTCAAGGGAGATTTGTGGATGATGGAAAACAGCGGCGGTAACTTGTCCTGTTTTCCCATCGCTACTGTCTCCGAAGGGCCAGGCCCGCGAGTCGGCCACGCCAGCTTGCTGGTCGGTAACGCCTTCATTGTATTTGGAGGCGATACTAAGGTGGATGAATCCGACACCTTGGACGACACACTCTACCTCTTGAATACATGTACGTATGCGTGCGATAGTCTCATAGGCTGTGAGACTTCTTGGGGTGTTCATATTCTAACCTGACCGGGCTGCAGCTTCTCGTCAATGGTCCAGATCCATACCCCCAGGTCCTCGACCCGCCGGGCGCTATGGCCATACCCTCAACATTCTTGGCTCTAGACTCTATGTTTTTGGTGGACAGGTCGAAGGCTATTTCTTCAACGACTTGGTTTCTTTCGACTTAAACCAGCTTCAGAACCCTGGTAACAAGTGGGAATTCCTTATTCGGAATAGCCACGAAGGTGGCCCTCCGCCCGGCCAAATTCCACCCGCCAGAACCAACCATACAATAGTGAGTTTCAACGACAAACTGTATCTGTAAGTGTCTATGCTTCGTCTATACCCTCTCGGCCCTCTGAGTTATGCACTCGATGTCTGACTCTGCTCCAGGTTTGGAGGAACGAATGGCTTGCAATGGTTCAACGATGTCTGGTCTTATGACCCTCGTGCCAACACCTGGTCTCAATTGGATTGTGTCGGCTTTATCCCAACACCTCGTGAAGGGCACGCCGCGGCTCTTGTCAACGACGTTATGTATATATTCGGAGGACGGACGGACGAAGGTATTGACCTCGGGGATCTTGCCGCATTCCGCATCTCCACACGACGATGGTATTCTTTCCAAAACATGGGGCCTGCGCCTTCTCCGAGGTCTGGTCACAGCATGACAGCATTTGGAAAGCAAATCATCGTTCTGGCGGGTGAGCCGAGCTCTGCGCCACGGGATCCCGTCGAACTCAGCATGGCATATATTCTAGATACCGCCAAGATTCGCTACCCAGCTGAGAACCAAACTGGCGAAAGGGCTCCTATCCAAGCGATGCGGAAGATGAGTGGAGACCGTGCAATGCAACCGACGGGTCGGACATCGCGGGAATCCCAGAACCAACCTGACGCGCAACGACGTGGACCAGCCCCCCAGTCAAGGGAAAGCATGATGACCAGCCCTACTGGTAGACCAGCAGACCTTGGCCCTAGTCCAGGGCCAGGATCCCGACTGCCCAGAGCGTCGATAGCGCAAGCCCCCGCGGGGCCTCCTCCCCCTGGACAGGCCCCAACACCTGGTCAAAGAGGTAACACTCCTCAGCACGCCATGAACCCCAGAAGCAAGACGCCCACCAAGACGGATCGTGCCTATGGAGGCCCTCCTGTGGATACCGCTCGAGCCATGGGGCCCGACAGGGATCGAGATTCACCAGCTGCCAGGGACTCACCAAAAGAAGCCCGGCCGATGCAAGACTCGAGCGCGGCATCGAGCGGTCGCCGTACGCCAACTCAGCAGCCATCAAGAATGTCCGCCAAGGCTATGGAAGCTGGTGAGGCTGCACCCCTTATAAGTGCACCAACTAGACAACGGTCTTTGCGCCAGCACCGGCAACGCAGTTCTATGGACAGTGCCGATGAATCCATACTGGGTAAACATGCTAGTATTGATGGCTCAACGGAGTCGAGGAGTTACAGAAATTCGCGATCGGGAGACGAACCACGGTCGCCCAGACTGACGCCTCACCAGGAAGCGCTTATCAAAGAACTGGAAGCTGTGAAAAGCCGGAATGCATGGTATGCTTCCGAACTTGCGTTGGCTAAGAAGGCCGGGTATGCACCCAACCCGGCAAACAGCGTTGGTGTGGATGAGCGTGCCGCAGATGCATTTGCGGACGAGGATCGACCGTTGATTGAAGCATTCCTTGCCATGAGAGCAGAGCTGGCCAAAATGCAGGCAACTGTCGATCGCCAGGCAGCCATAGCATCTAAACGTGTTGCAGAGGTGGAGCACCAAAGGGATGTTGCGGTCAATGAAGCCGCTTATTCTCGTGCCAAGTTGGCTGCCCATGGTGGAAGTCAAAGGGGCACCCCGCAACCGGATGGGAATGCACAGGAATCCGAAGATACGTCTGTGGAACGTGGCACAGATCTAACCCGAAGGCTAGCTCTGGCTCTCGCGTCGCAGAATGAGCTCAGATCCAAGCTGGAAGTGATCACCACTGAGCTTGAACAGGAAAAGAGAGGCCGTGAGCTTGCCGAGGAGACATGTGAAGCCACCCGGAGGCGACTGGCCGAACTAGAAATGCACAACAGTAAACTAGAGGCTGAAAGTCTTAGGGCGGAACTTCATCAGTTGGAGGCCTCCCTCAGAGAAGAGAGTCTGTTGCGATCGGAGGCCGATTCTGCCGTGAAGCAATTGTCCTTGGACAAGGAGGAACTTCTGCAGAAACTCGAGGATTCTTCCACTCGTCTTAGGGACTACGGCACTAATCTTGGCGGCCTGCGGGAGGCTGTTACCGCGTCGTCTGAGAAGTCTCAACTTCTGGAGAGACAACTAGATGAGGAACGTGAGCGGCGTGAGGGTTTAGAAAGGAAGCTCTTGCAGTTGCGTTCGGAGCACGAAGAAAGGTCAGCCGAGTTAGAGAACGCCACACGTCGCTTGCGAGATGCCGAGGAGCTCATGCAAAGTCATTCGAGGGAAGCCGAAACCCACAAGAATGCGTTCCTGTTGGGTCTTGAGCGTGCGTCATCCTTCGATTCTGAAGCATCCTTGCGCTCCTTGTCCGATCAGCGGGTCTCTGCTTTGGAAGCTCAGATAGAGAGGGCCAACCAATTGGCCAAGACAAGTCAAGCTGCTGCAGATGAAGCAGCAGACAAGCTCCGTCGCGCAGAGGAGAGGATCGCTGGACTGGAGGCGTATCAGGAACAGGCTAGTAGGGAGGGGTTGCAACTCCGCAGGCAGCTGCAAACAGCCATGAAGGAAAGTCAAGGCCACTCGGCTGAGAACAGAGAATTGAAGTCACAGCTGGAGAACCACCAGCGCGAAGCCGGTGCTCTGGCCGTCCAGCATGCTGCCTTGAAGGACCTCCTGGGAGAGCGCGGGGTCAATTATGCTGATAGCCGACGCTCACCCCTTGAGTCGCCTGGCTCTCGTTTCGGAACTCCCGAGCAAGGCCGGCTCCGCGAGCTGGAGCAACAGCTTTCCACCAGCCTGAAGGCCCACGAAGAATTGAAGTCTTCTTTCGAGACTCGTGAGCAGGAAGCCGACCGCGCATACAGAGAGAAGCTTGAGCAACTAGAGAACGACTACCAGTCAGCTGTTCATTACGTCAAGGGCACTGAAAAGATGCTGAAGCGCATGAAGGACGAGCTTGCTCGGTACAAGTCTCAGAACGGCAAGCTTCAGTCGGAGCTCGACGCGGCACAGACAGCTCTTGCTGAATCGTCTGCCAAATCTTCGGAAGCCCCTGCTGATTGGGAGGCCGAACGCTCAAGACTCGAACAGTCAATCGCCGACCTCCAAGAAGATACAGCAGCCTCAATCGCCAACCTTGAAAGTGAAATTGCCAGGCTGAGAGCAGAGAGTGCTGCCGCCGAGGCTGACAAGTCCAAATCGCAATCTGAACTCGCAAGTATCAAGCAGGAACTTGCTGCTGCGGCAGAGAGAAGCCGCTCTGAGCTGGAACAGCTTAAGCAGGAGAACGCCTTGCTCGAGAACCGTGCGTCCGACGCCGAGCAGAAGGTCACTATGCTGCTCGACCAGGTTGAGGCGTCAGTCGGGCACTACCGTCGGCAGTCACAGCCTGTTCAAGGAATTAACGGCATTTCTCGCACCCACAGTAACGCCTCAAGCAACACCATCGGCGCGGGCCGTCGGTCCAGGGCTGACAGCGCCGTGTCTCAAGACGACGCTTTCCCTGACAATCGAAACTCGGTGGCGTTGGACTCGCTTGCAAACGAACTGGAAGCCTTGCGTACCCAATGGGAGAGCAACAACCGTAACTATCGGTTGAGTACGCAGTCCGACTTCGATAGAACGCCAACCAGGGAAACGGGGCTGAGCGACAGTCTCGCCGAGTGGAGGCGTCGTTTGGATGAAGACGAGACGAGCTCCACAGACAAGATCGAGCCTCGCCACTCCGGTACGAATCATGTAACAGCAAGCATGTCTTGAACACAACAAAACTGTCTCCGATTATAATGAGAGTTCAAATCTGTGTTTGTGCGTGTATGTGTCTGGTATATGTCACGAGTCAGCTGATTGATTGATGGCTAGTGGCTACAGCATCTTTATCCTGCAATAAGCCTCACCCTTTGTTATTGATTCAACTTTCACCGCCCGCTTTCCCCTTCGTTCTTGTTTCCCTTTTATACCCCATCCACCTTTTTTATCCATTTCATTTCCTTTCATCTATTTACCTTTCCTTTTTCCTTTTCTTCTTCACCTTCCATACCTTGGACTGTACTACTACTACTCCATTACTTTCTTCACTTTTTAACTTAACGAAGCCTCTGTCTGAATCTATTCCCGATTTCTCTCCCACGGACCGACTGAAATCGTAGTCCAGTACTGTATTATGTACACGATGCAACACCCTAAAATTCGATAGGTTGATTATTAGGTAGATGGATATACCCTTTAAAACCTCATTGAATATATGGTGTTCATGGCCGCCATTTACCTTGCCACCACTGAGTGAAATGCAGCCAATACAATACATAGTTACAAAGAACTGTAGTTCATTTGGTTAGGTGGAAAAAAGGCGGATTTTGCTGGCCTTGACTGTAAGTACCATGCTAAAGATATCGGCATCTTCACGAATGCGGAGATGCCGACCAAGCGAATGTGTGTTTAATGTGGTTTATGATGTGATCTTTCTTGACTCTCGTAGATTTACATAGCATGAACAAGAACACAAAGGTCATATGATGTTCTTAGTTGGTTGTGTTGAACCTGTAGTATCTAGGGAGATAAGGTGCTCTTGGCCTACTTATTGCTCAAGACATTCTGCTTCCATAAGAGTGCAGAAAATAACGGCCACTAGGCATTATGCGGGTTTTCTGGACAGTCGTGGCGACTGACAGCAGAAGCAACTACGTTGAGACTCCTGATTTACGTGATTGTATCAGAGTGCGAGATGTATAACTCCCGATTGGGTAGCAAATCAATGGGAAGCGGCTCAGTTACGTGCTGCATAAAGCACATTCTGCCCGGCTGATCCCACCGACTGCCCCCTCTCGGTATGTAGATGAATGATGCTAACAACTGAGGCGATACACAAGGAAAAACAGTTGAAAGTGACAGGAATCGACGCAATACCACCCCGGAAGCGACCCTAGCCAGTTTCCGTCGCCACATACCCATTTTTGAGACGCGCTTTCTCCCCGCCCAAAGCACTACAGGCTGCCCTTGTTTTCGGCAAGGACAAGCGCAAAAGCACCTGGACAAGTGGGAAAAAGAAGCGCCTCCCCAACACCTCTCCACCAGTCGTTCCTTCATTCTCATCGTCCCCTTCTGTGCGTCAAGAGTAGGAAAATATGACAGTCTGAAATAAGAAACATGCAAGCAGAAAGGAAAGAAAATATCAAAAGCAGGGGCATTGTAAGGAAATGGTCGCTAAGCATGATGAGGGACTCTCGCGACAGTTGCAGCGTTAGAGACATCTCGTTTTGTGCTTGAAGCGTAATCATTTCAACTTTGCATCTCCTTAGGTCTTAAGCCTCCCGATCGACAGCAGCGTAACTCCACGCGAAACTTCAATAGGAACGTATTATTTTCATGTGGGAACGACCGCTACCGGGAGGCTAAGACGTAGAATAGCCACAATTAGAGCGTTTCGAGTCTGCCATCGAGGACCTTTCGTGTATGATGAACGTAACCAGGATTTGCAAGTGATGTATCCATCGAGCGGTGTCGTTCCGAAAGGTTCAGCATAGCCGATAGACGAGCAGACGATCTCAACAAACGCGACGGATCGAAACGGCGGTAACCGGAAGACGATCTTGAACGGGATGGCGGGCTAACAGAGAATGCAGAGAGAGAAATAGTAAAGAAAATGGAAAGTTGGGGGCCCAAGGCGAAATAAGTCCGAAAGGTTCACTGCAGGCTGCAGAAGATAGCCGGTATAGTGGTAATCCTGGGCTCCTCAGATAGCGTGGCGCCAACACGCAGCAAGCTGAACGGCAACCGAAAAAAAAGAAACGTCAAGCTACACTGCAATGCTGTACAAATCAGTACCACTGAGAACCGTACCCATCGTCCCGCTTCGCGCGGCTACCGGCAGGGCCATAAGCACCTGGAGCAGCAACCTTGGAAGCAGAACGCAGCCTAACGCCGAAGACTATGAGATTAGTCAGATTCTAGATTTCAAGCCGACCTCTACGCACAGGGTCATAACAAAGCACCAAACGCAGAGGAAAGGGGTTCCCTACAACGGAACCTAGGTTTCAGATACTCACATCCTGTCACTCCCTCCCACGGCCCGGTTGGTTTCCGGCGTGTTGTCAAGAGTTCCACGTTCGATGACCTTACGGCGCTGGCTGGAAATGGCACCGGGCTTGGCGGCACCGGGGGTGCCCATAGGCGCCGCAGCAGCAACACCCTGACGGCGCTGCTGCTCTTCAGCCTCCTTGTCCTTCTTGTTGGCATCCACGATCATAGCAGCATTCTTCTGGTACTTGTAGACGGTCCAGTCGAAAACATAGTCATACTGGAAAGATTCGCGGACGAACAGATCGCGGAAGATCTTGCGGAGGTAGGAGTAGTCTGGCTTGTCATCGAAGCGCAGGGAACGAGTGTAGTTCAGGTAGATGGAGAACTCGTTGGGGAAGCCACGGCAAAGAACCTCAGTGGGGGTAGTCATCTTCTTCTCCATGATACGGTCGTACTTCTGCTTCTTAGTAGCAGCCTTCAGGCCTTGCCAGGGAAGGGTACCACGGCAGAAGTAAAGCATGACGTATCCGAGCGACTCCATATCATCACGGCGGGACTGCTCAACACCCAAGTGAGTGTTGATACTGGCGTAACGAGCAGTTCCAGTGAGGTTCTTGTTCTCACGGTAGGGGATGTGGAAATGAGTCTTGGGGTCGCGGTACTTCTTGGCCAGACCGAAATCGATAACGTTGACCTGGTTTCCACGCTTACCAATACCCATCAGGAAGTTGTCGGGCTTGATATCACGGTGGATGAAAGACTTGGCGTGAATGTACTCAATGCGAGAGATGAGCTGGTCGGCCAGCAAGAGCACGGTCTTCAAGGAGAATTTGCGGTTGCAGAAGTTGAACAGGTCCTCCAAACTAGGACCAAGAAGGTCGATGACCATAGCATTGTAGTCACATTCAGTGCCGAACCAGCGAACGAAAGGAATACCGACACCACCGGCAAGAGACTTGTAGACACGGGCTTCGTATTCGAGCTGGGGGTGCTTGGCCTTGACACTCTCCAGCTTGATGGCGATTTCCTCGCCGGAGATGATGTTGGTGCCTAGATGATGAATCAGCCAGCTGCTCCAGATAACCCATCTCACCTCCTGAATAATGTCACGCACCCAGGTAGATATCACCGAAACTACCACTTCCAATCTTCCGTCCAATACGGTATTTGTTACCGACACGTAAATCCTGCAGAAGTGTTAGTCACAGCTACTCATCATCAGAAGATAACACCCATATGTCACGAACCATAGTCGTCATTTTGATAAATTAGACACGCCGTCGATTTGTGTGAGTAAGGTGTTAAGCAGACTAGAGGTCGGTAGACGGGTTAGTTATAGATCGATGGAGAAGATGAGAGCATTCAATCGTGGGAGTGTGTTGAATAGGGAGTGTTGGTGAAAGAAGAGGGGACAGGAGGAGCGTGAAGGTAGTGGAGGCTGCCAGAGATGGTGAAATCACCAGAGGGCAAGGTGCAGGGAGAATCCCGGCGCGTAGTCACTGGGCAGAGCGAGTCTGCTGAGGGCAGGCGGCTTAGACGGGGAGCAAAGCCAGATACCAAGCCAAGCAAGAAAGGAAGTACA
This sequence comes from Aspergillus niger, assembly GCF_000002855.4. Lineage (NCBI taxonomy): Eukaryota > Fungi > Ascomycota > Eurotiomycetes > Eurotiales > Aspergillaceae > Aspergillus > Aspergillus niger. The sequence continues at coordinate 1,300,854 of NT_166523.1, read as the reverse complement.
GGACAAGTGAATAGTAGCTGGGAAATGGAGAAAAGAGAGTTGCAGCCTAGAAGCGGACGAACCTGGTCTAGAAACGGGAAGGAAGAGATGAGATAGCGGTGATGTCGACTGTTGGGGTGAACCGACCGTGACGACCCGACCGGAAAGGCGAAAAAGGCGGAGAGAAAAAGAAAGGGGATCGAGCTGACAGACCTTTTAGCGGCTGTCACCGACGAGACGGGGGAGAAAAGCAGAACAACGTACCTAGAAAGAGATAGGAGAGACAAGAGAAGGAAAAGGAGGATATATCAGACTCAAGGACAGAGCCTTGATAATGGAGAAGGTGGGTTGAGAGGGGGGAAGAGGGAGGGAGAGGAGGAGGAGAGAGAAAGAGGAGAGGGAAAATGCGAGAGTAAAGAGAGCAGCCAAGCCGGTCAGCCTTCACAGAGAGACAGACAGAGGAGGGGGCGGGTAAGGAAAGTAAAGTAAGTAACAAGACTGACTGTGATAAGTTTAGTAGCCGCCGGTGGTTGGTTGGCCGCTTGGATTTGGCCTGTTTGGGTCTGGCTTTTTGGTCACCTTGTTTCCCAACTTTCCTCCCCAGCGTATCGTAAATGTCGTATTTTTTATTCCTCTTCCGTACCGTATCCAAGGCTACCTAAAACCAATTAAGTCTACTCTTTCTAGTACCTTAAAACTAGAACAACTAACCACTACCAACGACGCGATCTGTTTCAAAGCAAGGCTGTCCTTTTTTCATAAGCTGATACATGGCGGCTGGCCAAGTAGGAGGCTATAACTGGGGTCCTACAAGGCAAGGATAAAGCCAGTCATTTCGGGAAGAATTGCAGATAGTACCAAGGAATGAAGACAAGGCCCCCAAGCAGGGTGGACATTGCAATTCATCCTTGAGGTGGCTGAAGTAGGAGTCGGTGAAGCAATCCAGCAGTTTAGGCCTGGGCAAATTCGATACTCCTACTTTAATTCTCACACACACAAAACTTTTTGCATTCAACAATAGCTCGGGTATCTCTTGAGGCTACCCTATTGAACGTAGCTCTCTGATGCTTCTCTTAGTAATAACTGAACAAGGTTGACTAGTTTATAGCCAACGAACTGACAGCCCAGCAGGATTTGACTAGGTCATGATGCATCCGGGCTGTACCTATCGCGGCTGGTTGCCTAAGGCAGATAAGATGTACCACGTATGTAACCATTTCATACATCCAAGATGCCTCGCTCAAATGCAACAAAAACGAAAAGAGATGAGGCAAACGATCCGCTTCGGTCCAAAAACATTCTAGAAGTACCCAAAAACCATGTTAGGCGGCGAAAAAGTCTGGCGACAGTGGCAAGAGCATGGGTAAACGCGAAGTGAAAATAACCTAAACCCAGAGGCAATGTTCCATGCTATCCCCCAAAGCTACCTAGTTATTTACGCGGTTTGTGGCGGATGATTATTTCCCTCACGCTACCTTTTTCCCTTCCACCCGCGGTGACCCCAAAGCACCTCAATCGATGATGAGATGATGCTTAGTCCTCCCCCCCTCCTCCCTCCATTACCTCGAGGCTTATTCTCCAGGCGAATGAATGATGCCGCCGTAGACCCCATTATTCTTCCCTGTACGACCATTCGCCTCCTTAAAACCCGATCGTCGTAAGGCAAGGAGAAAATTTCTCTCACCTCATCTCATCAATACCCTGATTCTACCTACTACTTACCCTCGGAATGGAACGTCTCCCTTTCCTAGTATGGCCGATCGATCCCGGGCGGTGAACAGGTGACCCCGGATACCGCATTTGCAACCTTCGTGAAGTAAATTAAATACGGTGGGCTTACGGGGCCCTCAATTAGTTAGTTTAGTTAATTGAGGGGGGTCTCTTTTGGGGCCCAAACACACGCGCCTTATCGGACCATCGATCAGTGCCTGAGACATGATGGATCGGAGAATACCTAACACGTCCCTTTTCCCTTTTTCTTCTCGCTCTCCCTCTCTCTCCACTTCCGGGGGGTGTGTTCCCACAACAACACCACTGGGCCAGATCAACGTGCAGCTCAGGTAAGTAGTACCACGTCGATTCAAGAACGGACACCTGTATATAGCATTGGCGATCGAGACAACATTGGTGTCACCTGATCCCCTTCCAGGATGATGACGACGGTGGTCAGGTAGTCACTAACGAATTGAGTAATTGAGCAACTGTAATTAATCAGGAGTTGATCTGAGGGTAAATCCCGCAATAATATCCCTGGTCTAGTAAAAATGTGGTCTCACCGCTAACGATGATCCCAATTCAATCACCACATAGTAATAATAAAAATTCATCAGAACCAACAACAACCCCGTGTGTTCTCTTGCACGAAAAGGAATTTACCAGTCAATTTCAGGTCTGCACAGGCCAATCGTTGCCAAGAGTTCGAAGCTATCGACTGCGGGGAGTTTTTCTTTCGAAAAGGCAACGTTGGCGTTCGCAGGTTGGCAGATTGAATCACCCCGTTCATCCACGTATGCATTTACTACAACATACTAGGTACATACTGCATCCACCCTTTCTGTCTGCGTCGTCAGGTTCCCCCTCGATCTATGGTTGTAGTGCTGTCTGGAGTAGATAGTTGTTGCTAGCCTCATTTCTCCAACCCAAACAAACAACCAGATATGGAGTGCATTGATTGGGGCCACACTTCCCACCCCTCTCTCTCCACCTTATTCTCCGATTCTTATACAACCATTATAGTGCCATGTTGCCCTTGCCTAAACGCATGATTACCCAGGGCAACATCGCTTGGATCTACACCACGCAAGTTGTGCAGCTGTATGCATCGTTTTCAGATTAGCCAGCACACATTGGGTTGTTTACTAGGCGGTATACCCAATGTTTTCTATGGTGAAGGTGGTCTCTGTTCTTCGTCTGTGGGCACGCTCCTTGAATTTGGTATACACTGCGGAGCCTTCGCAGAACCGCCGTGTAAGGAAAGACAAGAAATCATTGGATTTCTTCATCTGACTACGGGGACCATTAATACCTGTAGTTGGAAGTCCATACTGTTACATCTGAGTATCTTCCCAGTAGAGTCAGTTCAATTACTATCATAGTACAGCTGACAAAATAAGAGCTATTGTATTGCAGTAGGAGTTCAGAACCAACTGGGCCATAATAAACGTCGATCGTCGAGCAAACATGCCTTGTAAGGTATCAATGGACTTCAATCTGTCAGGTCCTTGTTGCGTTATGGCACAGCATGGGGTAAGGCTTTGCTCCAGATAGTGCATATTACAGAACCCGTGGCAACGCATATGCAGTCCTACGTAGCTCTGAGCAAACAAAACACTTAGAATATCAACCAATAGTAGTCTGAAACCTCAGAACAAAGACATCCATTCAATCAACAACTTTGGTGGCAGTAAGTAGGTATAATGGCTCACTCCTCAGTCTCCAATGACTCCGGGAAGGACTCGGTAAGGTCCTTCACTTCACAAAATAGTAGCAGATGGCAGCATATGTTCCATAAAGCTTGTGAACAGCGGTATTTACTCCGAAACAGACCCTGACGCCCATGCACCGAAAAAAAAAAAAAAAAAAAAAAAAGAAAAAAAAAATCAAAAAGCGACCAAGAAGCAAGACATTGCGTCGTAGAATCCATGCTATCAGGCGAATTCACAACAAGTCATCGTTGCCAGCAGCTGCACTTTCTTCAATAGCCTGGAGGACCTGGCTTTCCCGGAAGGCAGGCCCCTGCCCATCGCATTGAGCAGTACCTTGCAACCGGCCCGAGACATCGCCAATATTCACTAGGCCACGCTTGAAGAGCTCGTGCTTCTGGATGAGATCCCAGGTGGCTCCCGCGTCAAGGAGTTTCTCGCCCGTCTTTCCGCATATAGTGACGCGATGGGCAGGGCCATTACCCCCACCGGCATCGGACTTGAAATCCGTGGGCGAGTATTGCAATGGCCCCGTCGTTGTCGGTTCCTCATCGGTGGAGCGCTGGCCGGACTGGCGCATTGAAGTCGACGTTGCCCGAAGTATTTCATTTTCAGTTGTGAACTTTGCCAACTCTCTTTTCAATCGCTCATTGTCCGCTACAAGAGTGTTCGATGCATTTTCAAGATTGCTAACTTTCTCCTCCAGTTCACGCACATGTCGTTCCTTGCGTTCACGAAATGCGCGCTGGCTGATTTCAGTAACCAGAGATTAGTTTCATGGGATATAACGCAGTCCTAGATCTGGAAACACTCACGCAGCTCTGTTCTGAGCCTTTCGCTTTGATTGCGCCGGAGTCAAACTCTCTTTCTCCTCGCTGCTGCTCCGGCCAAGACTTTGGTCTAAGAGCTGGTCATCTCCATCGTAAGAGGCTCGATCAACGTTCTGATTGGAGTAGTCATTGCTGGAAACCGACTGCTTGGTGAGGGACTCGGGAGGCGAGTGTGGCGGGGCAACGAAGGCAGCGGCTGCGTGAGGATCCTGAAAGCGCAGGTTCGGATCGAAAGGCTGGTAGTTTTGCGCTCCCTTTCCACAAGTCAGCGTCATGAGCAATTTATATGACTAGTCCACAAAAACAAGAGAGACCGACCAAGGGAGCGAAAGCGCCCTGTATGGCCTCGGCTTGAGGGGCCGGATTGCCTTGGTCGGGGGTGGGCAGCCCGTGGACGCCGTAGAGAGGATAAGGTTGCTGGGGATGGTTTGAATAGAACGAATAATCCATCTCGCTTTGTCACAGAGAGACGAAAGGTACAAGATGTGCTGTTCCTGTGGATTGATGAGGAGGTATAAACCCCAAGGGTAGGGAGGGAGGGAGTCAGCCGGGCCTAGAATTGTAATCACGGCAGCGATGGACTCGGGATGGAACCGCGCAATGACAATCCCGCCCGGTGGCAGCGCCCAAGCCAATTATAGCCAGACTTGGAGCCTCCGAGGGGCATCACGCTCCCGGCTGTCATTGGAGATGGATTGCAGCGATCGACCGAATATTGATTCTCAGGCAACTGAACTCATATGCAAGCTATTTGTTATATTGCTCTGGAGGGTTCTCGCTTTGTGAAATATAATGGTTATTTTTGTAAATGACAGAATCAGGCACGATGGTTATTTGCAGCCATAGAGACCCACTTTGGCGGACGCTTACTGCATACTGGATCTATACTGAGATAGGTAGAGGCTAGAGGACTGTTAAGGTACAAGAAAGTATAAAATAATGCTAACACATTTGTGTTCAAAGTTTGGCTGGCTGCCTACCTACTATGTGGTAGGTACGTCTTTAGATAGGCAGGCAGCTAAGTAGTTAACAGGCCGAAGCCTGGAAAACCTGGTGATACGAAGCTCTACATGTCAAGCAAAGATGTAGAGAATTGGGTCAGCTAGCGTGACCAATTCTCTGCCAGGCTACCTAGCTGGACTTCAGAGTGTAAACTATGTGATGCATGGCGAATTGCCGTGCATATGTCGGCAAGGATACGATTTTGTGCCCATCCGATAAAGGGTCATTGGAACTTGGTCACAGAGAGATGGCCGCGACCGTCCTGATTTGGATTCATAGTTACCGAGCGTGCCTCCTTAATCCCAGTCATCGTCATCGTCTTCCACTGTGGGCTTAGAGGACTTCAGCTTGGATGGGCGTTCATCTTCCGATGAGTCGGACCTTTTCTTGAGACGCACATCGCTCTCTTTGACGGCACCTAATTCCAGGAGCATCTTCTCCAGATCTAGGAGGCACATGTCAGAAAGCAAGAAGCAGCAATGGAAGAATAATCCTTACCTTCAACAGTAGTCCTTGGCCCCTTCATCTCCCGCAGGGTTATGAGTTGTCTCATGATCTCCCCATTCCTGTACACCAAGATAGTGGGAGTGTTTCTTTCCGGATAACCTTCGATGCACATGTTCCCTCTGATCTCACAGAACTTTATATCACCAAACTTTGCCGCTAATTGCCGCCATAATTCTGTCAACCGTTGCGATTCGACATTGGCACTTGATGAGCTCAGATGAACGAGCACAAAGCATTTATTCGAGGCTTCGGTGACTTCGCGCGCGTAATCGACTTTCTGTAGGGGGTATACTTGATTATGAATGCTGGTTTGCTGGAGGGTAGACAATTCCGCGAATCGTTTTTGACTGGTACAGATCGTTAGTGAAGCCGAACTACCTGGTCCATCTGGTCAGGGGCATGCTAGCGATCATCTTGGTACCGGTATTGTTCGAGGAAATCTTCATCTTCCTCATCTTCCAGTGCATCCAACTCGTCCAAGTCCTTGTCTTCTAATCTATTTTCATATGCCTTGCGCTCTGCCTCAATAAGGGCTTCTTGGATGAGAGGTTCGGGATCTTGGGGCTTCTCGGGGATAACGCCATGCTTGCGGAGGATGTCATTCCTGCGGGGTGTAAGCTTGTATGGCTAACGGTGGTGAACGAAGTCGACGATCTGACCATTCGGTATCCTCGTTAGGGTTAACTTCAACTTGCATGACTGCGACGTGACTGAGGCTATTCTTGAGTTCTTCTGAGTTAATAGATTGACCAGATTGGATTATAAGACTCAGGAGGGCAGACCGGCAACGACAGCAGGCTACACACTCTACGGACGCTTTGCGGGCGAGACATGCCGCGTGTTTGCTCCGTTTGCAGGGTCAGCCACACCGCCCTGTGGCTCAGCCGCCCACAGACGCGGAAGGCCACCTGGAGATTGTTGGAGGCCGTCGGGAGAGCTGCTGTTGCTGCTGCCCTGGCCAAAACACCCATCCTCTACTATCTCCATTGTCCTGTCGTTCTCTCCTTCGGCTTCTTTCCTGGGGACTGGGCAAGTGTCTCTATATCTTCACTGGCCACCCCCCTCTTTTCTCTAATTTTATTTTCGAAAGATAATGAGGGCGCCATAGTCGTGTACATACACCGCCTGCACCACGACTAACCCATCATACTGACCCGCCCTTATTCGTCTCCCATTGAACAATCCCCCGACGTCACCCGTACGGGGCCCATTTCCAACCCAGAGAGAGCCATAAAACACGTTTGCTGCTGCGGCAATCACTGCAGCCTGTCACAATGTCTTACATGAAGAAAGATGAGGACGCTGATCAGTCCATGATCAAGCTGGATCGGACCTCCGTGTTTCAAGATGGTAAGGGTCTATCAGTTTCGCTCCTACCTGGAGTCGCATTACGACCCTGATTGTGAATGCTGACTTTCTTCCCTTGTCCTCCTATAGCGCGACTGTTCAATTCCTCTCCCATCTCTCCCCGAACATGCCGTACGCTCCTGACCAAGATCGCCGTCCTCCTTTTTACCGGGGAGCAGTTCCCCACGAACGAGGCCACCACATTGTTCTTCGGCATTTCCAAATTATTCCAGAACAAGGATCCCTCTCTGCGACAAATGGTCTACCTGATTTTGAAGGAACTTGCAAACACGGCGGAGGATGTGATCATGTCAACCAGCATCATCATGAAGGACACTGCTGTCGGCAGCGACGTTCTGTATCGGGCAAATGCCATCCGTGCCTTGTGCCGCATCATTGACGTAAGCGCATTGGGAACTCCTAATTTATCGTCAAACGAGATATCTGACAATGGTCGTCCATGCAGGCTACTACTGTGCAAGGTATCGAGAGATTAATCAAGACCGCTATCGTCGACAAGACCCCTTCGGTATCCTCCGCAGCGCTGGTCTCCTCCTATCACCTTCTTCCGATTGCGCGCGATGTGGTCCGTAGATGGCAGAGTGAGACGCAAGAGGCTGCTTCGGGCGGGAAGCAATCGACCGGATTCCTTGGGTTTGGTGGCAGCTCTCAGGCTCACGCCATCTCGCAATCGAACTTCATGACTCAATACCACGCCATTGGTCTCCTGTACCAGATGCGCTCGCATGACCGTATGGCCCTGGTGAAAATGGTTCAGCAGTATGGTGCGGCTGGAGTGGTTAAGAGCCCCGCAGCTCTTGTCCTCCTGGTGCGGTTGGCGGCTAAGCTGGCCGAAGAAGACCAGGGCTTGAGGAAGCCTATGATGCAGATGCTTGATGGCTGGCTCCGACACAAGCATGAGATGGTCAACTTCGAAGCGGCAAAGGCCATTTGCGATATGAGGGATGTCTCTGATGCGGAAGCCTCCCAGGCAGTCCATGTCTTGCAACTGTTCCTTTCCTCGCCCCGCTCTATCACCAAGTTTGCGGCGATTCGCATCCTTCATAACTTCGCAAGCTTCAAGCCTCATGTGGTGAACGTCTGCAACCCAGATATCGAAGCCCTTATCTCCAACTCCAACCGTTCCATCGCTACATTTGCCATCACGACTCTTCTGAAGACTGGTAACGAGGCCAGCGTCGACCGCCTGATGAAGCAGATTTCTGGCTTCATGGCAGACATCACCGATGAATTCAAGATCACGATTGTGGAGGCCATTCGCACCCTGTGCCTCAAGTTCCCTAGCAAGCAGGCCGGTATGCTGTCGTTCCTGAGCGGCATTCTGAGAGATGAGGGTGGCTACGAGTTCAAGCGCAGTGTGGTCGAGAGCATGTTCGACCTCATCAAGTTTGTACCCGAAAGCAAGGAGGATGGTAAGTTTTCCCTTGAACTATGTTTCCCTTTCTTCGGGTCAACTAACAGAATCAGCACTCGCCCATCTGTGTGAATTTATCGAGGACTGCGAGTTCACCAAGTTGTCCGTCAGGATATTGCACTTGCTCGGTGTGGAGGGTCCTAAGACGTCACACCCAACCAAGTATATTCGCTACATCTACAACCGCGTCGTTCTGGAAAATGCCATTGTGCGAGCTGCCGCCGTGACCGCTTTGGCCAAGTTCGGTGTCGGTCAGAAGGATCCTGAAGTCAAGTCTAGTGTGTCTGTCCTTCTCACCAGATGCCTTGATGATGTCGATGATGAAGTGCGTGACCGGGCTGCCCTCAATCTGCGGTTGATGAGCGAAGAGGATGAGACTGCTAGCCGCTTTATCAGCAACGGTAAGCTTTCTGCGAACTAGGCTTGTCTTCACTACTCTGCTAACGATATCAGAATCGATGTATTCGCTTTCAACATTTGAGCACCAGCTCGTGATGTACGTCACATCAACAGACAAGGAGACCTTTGCTGCTGCATTCGACGTTGCCACGATCCCTGTTGTTTCACAGGAGCAGGCGTTGGCCGAGGAGCGGACCAAGAAGCTCACAAGCGCGACGCCAACTCTCAAGGCACCATCTACCGGCCCGCCGAAGGGCAAAGCCAACGGTGTGGCCGAGGCCGTCACGGTCGCCGCCACTCAGAAATACGCCGAACAGCTTATGCAGATCCCAGAGCTCAAGGAGTACGGCACTTTGCTCAAGTCCTCTGCCCCTGTTGAGCTTACTGAGAGCGAGACGGAGTATGTTGTTACGGCTGTTAAGCACATCTTCAAGGAGCACGTCGTGCTGCAATACGACATCAAGAACACCCTGCCAGACACTGTTTTGGAAGACGTGACAGTAGTTGCGACGCCGTCAGAAGAAGATGTTCTGGAGGAGGAATTCATCGTTCCTGCGCCTAAGCTGGCCACGAATGAGCCCGGTATTGTTTACGTCACTTTCAAGAAACTTGCTGGCGAGCACAGCGTTCCTGTTATCTCCTTTACGAACAACCTTAAGTTCACTAGCAAAGAGATCGACCCGACTACCGGCGAGCCCGAGGACAGCGGATATGATGACGAGTATCAGGTTGAGGACCTTGATCTCACGGGCAGTGACTACGTTATTCCAACCTTTGCTGGTAGCTTCGACCATGTGTGGGAGCAGACGGGTGCCAATGGTGAGGAAGTCAGCGAGACTCTTCAGCTCAGCAACATGAAGGGCATCTCAGGTAGGCCAACCACCCTTCACAACCATTCTAGGAACTGGCAACTAATTCCATCACAGATGCTACCGAGCAACTAATTTCTACGCTCTCCCTGCAGCCCCTTGAGGGCACGGATGTGGCCCTCAGCAACAGCACGCATACACTGAAGCTGTTCGGAAAGACAGTGACAGGCGGCCGCGTTGCGTCCCTTATCAAGATGGCCTTCTCCAGCAAGACTGGAGTGACCATGAAGATTGTCATCCGGGCGGAGGAAGAAGGTGTTGCGCCTGCTGTGATTGCGTCCGTTTCCTAAGCTTCATGGACCCCTGTAAATGTGTAATGGAGGCATGTTCGCGAGGCGCATGAGTCCTGCATTATGAGATTAGATATTTTTTGTTTCCCCCTGCTTCATTTTCATTTTCCTCTTTTCTCATTTCTCTTCCTCTATAATTCTGGTGCCGAGTTAGATGCGATGAATATCTTGCGTAGGCGTCAAACACCCTATTCATTCGAATTACCTACTTCACTTCATTTTCCCATCTTTTGACTTGTTCTTGCCACAATTGACTGTATCTTTCAAACATTTATTTCTCCCCCATTCTTCTCTGCCGATGTTTGCTCTCTCCCCTTGACATTTCTTCGAACATGTTAGCATGTCCTCGCCCCCTTGCTTTGTCTTCTTGTCATTTCCCGTTTTGGCTTGTCCAGGTGGCCGGTTGAATGGGGAAGTGGCTGGAGTCGTTCTGTAGTCAAAAGCGTCATCATATATCTATCTATCATTTTGATTAGAGGTTGTCTGCTTCCCCGTTGTGAGTTGTAGAAGCTCCTTGCTTGGTTTGTGGAGTTGTAGACATGTACTTATTAGTCCCTACGTGAACTGATTAGGGCTAGGAAACGAATAAATATAACATGGGTTCTCCTACCACTATGAGAACTAGTAGCTACTTATTATTCGGAATATAGTTCCAGTAGTAGTATTCAAATGATCCTCTATCTCGATATCAGCATTCAGTAACTTTACCTAACAAAATATATGAACCAACTCTAGCCGAAATATATCAGACGCAATGTAAACAAAAGGTATATAAAAAGCCAATCATATGTAATAAACGCCAATCGTATCATCATCCACATAATCGCTCTTCTCTACCCCATTCTTGAAAGAAGATTTGGAATTTCTTCGCTCCTTCTTCGAGAACCGGCTATGAATGAAGTCATCGATCTCCGTGTCTTCCAAAATTCGCTGGTTGGTGCAGAAGAGCTCCGAGAAACCCACCGATCGGAGGTTTGCTAGGCCGTATTCCATCGCTGTGATTAACGAGCTCGTGCTGAAGGTCACGTTGGCGTCTAGACTTGGGAATCCAAACTCGATATCCTCGAGAGGTAGTGGGGGGTGCATGTGGCTGAGGATATCGAAGAAGGAATCATTGACTAGATCGCCAGGGATACTGAGGGAGGATAATTCAGGGAGGAAAACTGGGATGGCATTGATGGATTCTGGTTGCAGGTTACGGTTGGAGCCGGAGACGATGAAGCGTTTGAGGGTGGCTAGTTGGGGGTTGCTCATTAGGCTGCCAAGGCTGGACATGGAGAGATCGGCGCAGTTCTTTAGAGTGAGGGTAGTCAAGGTGCGAGGCCAAGGAAAGGAGGACATGGGTATGGAACGGTAGTGGCCGCTGAATTGTAGGCGCTGGAGGTTAGGAGGCCATTCTATCGTGGCTGCAGAGTCGTCGTAGGTGGTGATGGAGGTTGAGCGCGGAAGACGAAGGGTGGTTAATCTGCGGAGGTTGCTGATCGCTTTCTTGAGGTTGGGAAAAGGGATTGGATCGCCGACTAGCGATAAGTCGAGGTGTCTGATGTTTGTACATTTGGAGAGAGCCGGAAGGCTGTTGATGCTGTTCTATAGTGTTAGTATCAAGTATTCTGAAGTGGGCGAAGACAGACGGAAGGCATGCACAACGAGCATGTTGTTTTGTACTTACGCAAAGGAGATCCTTGGGGCCAGAAAGACTTCTAAATTCTCTTTCACCCTTCCCAGCAGTCGTGCTGTCAAACTGTTTGAGCTATGATAGACGAGCCCACTGAGGTCCAATTTGTGGACTAGACTGCCCAGATGTATCTTGTTCTTTCGTGCGCCGATCGTCGGGCAGATTGTGTCGGTAAAACTCTTGAAAGCGGTCCCGGCGCTCACGCGCGGCTTCTCATAGAGATATGGGATGGCTACTGAGTACCATTGGCGAGAGACAAGGCAGCAGGCATAGAGAGTGGACTGGCGATGGCCATCATCTGCGGCGGCGTAAGAAATAATCTCCACCACAATTTCCGTGGGGAGATAAATCTGGCGTGAGGGCATCAAGGGCATGATGGGCACTCATGAATGCATCAATGCCCATGGCAGGTCGAAATCAAAAGCCCGCCGGCATGAGTGGGGGAGTCATGTAGCTGCCCGGGGCGACAGATATATCTAGTGTCAGTCATGCAAGTTGTGTGGTGGGGAAGTAAAAGGTAACTGGATGGCGATCAGGAAAATGTGAGGGGAAAAGAAAATGGCGGAGAAGCGAGATGATATCATTCCGCCGATTGCCAGCTGCATCTCCGCCTTCCGCACGCCTCTCCTCCGGCCTGTGCTTCTGCAGCTCCCTGTCCACCGGACGACTCCCATCCGCTCAATTGTATTCGTTCACCGCTGTTACTTGCTACTCTCAATTTCTACTCATTAGATTATACTCTTCACACTTCGAGTATGCGATCGCAGTCTCTTTGGCGCTCCCTTGCGCTGTTGCAGAGTGCTTCCACCCGCTCCTTTGTGAACACTGGTCCGGGCCGACGTGCCTTTCAGACTGCCAATTCCCGCGTCCCCGACTTCGCCTTTGCATTTGAGTGAGTAAGCGAATTCCACCCGCGCTGGCTTAACATATAGTTCTGACTGGGGTGTTTAGCATCGATGGTGTGCTGCTACGATCCTCTAAGCCTATTCCCGGAGCCGCCGAATCCCTAGCCCTTCTGAAAGAGCAGAACATCCCGTTTCTCCTATTGACAAATGGTGGTGGGAAACATGAAACGGAGCGAGTGGCGGAAATCAGCGAGAAACTGAAGGTTCCATTGGAACCGGAGGTAATTGTTCAGAGCCATTCGCCTTTTGCGGAGCTTGTGCGCGGGCCAGACGAGCAGAGTGCCCTGGAGAACAAATGCGTGCTGGTGGTTGGAGGAGAAGGCGACCGTTGCCGCCAGGTAGCGCAGATGTATGCAAGCCTATGGTTATCCTATTTTGTGGATTATAGTGCTAACAATGGGTTCAGGTACGGCTTCAAGAATGTGGTGACACCCGGCGACATCTACATGGCGAACCCATCTATCTGGCCATTTAGGTCTTTCAAGAGCTACTACGAGAAGATCTCTAAGCCGTTGCCAAACCCAAAGGATCCCAATGACCCTTCGAGAGGGTTGAAGATCGACGCGATCTTTGTCTTCAATGACCCACGGGACTGGGCTCTCGACGCTCAGATCATCACCGACATCCTCCTATCGTCGGAAGGCGTGATAGGTACCATCTCTGAAAAGAACGGTCGGACTGATCTCCCAAATCGGGGTTTCCAACAAGATGGGCAGCCACATCTGTACTTTTCGAATCCAGACCTTTGGTGGGCTGCAGCCTACCACCTTCCTCGTCTCGGCCAAGGAGGATTCCGTGAGGCGCTGGAAGGCATTTGGGCTGCAGTTACAGGAGGCCCGGCCAAAGGCGTGGAGCTGAAGAAGACCATCATTGGCAAGCCTTATCAGGGAACGTACGAGTTTGCGGAGCATCAACTCTTGCGCAACCGTGCCAGAGTATTCGGTTCGGATGCCCAGCAGCCTTTGCGAAACGTCTATATGATCGGAGACAACCCGGAGTCAGACATCCGTGGCGCTAACAGCTACCGGAGTGAGCATGGCAGCAAGTGGCACTCGATTCTGGTGCGAACTGGTGTCTACAATGGTGGTGAGCCAGCGTGGACTCCGACGACGATCGCCGATAACGTGCACAAGGCAGTTGAGTGGGCGTTGAAGAACTCTCAGTGGCGGTCTTAACAGGGAACAGAGTAGACTTTTGTGTTTGTCGTCCTTTTTTGAGCGAGCGTTTGTTGAGTAGACTGCAATTGCATCTGCAAGCATAGCGAATAGACCATCATATTTGTATCTAGTATAGCAACTAGTAACTATGCAGTGCATTGTTATATAATCATCCAGCATGACAAGCATCCGCATCAGGTGACAGACAGCCCCTCCTAGGGCTTAGGGCTGTGGGCCTCGGACGGCGGGGTGACTCAAAAGAGAAAGTTGGAGCTCCATCCAGGCCGACGGACTGGTTCCTGATCGCCTTGCTGCTCCCTCCTCTCCTCCATCAACACCTATCCACACACCTTTGACCATGGCGGACTCCGAATTGCCCACTCGGCCCAAGCCCGAAGAAACCCCCGCCGCTGCGGCCGCCCCCGCCGAGGGTGCCGAGACCAGCAAGAGCGCCAGCAAGAACGCCGCGAAGAAGGCCGCAAAGGAGAAGGCCAAGGCTGAGAAGGCTGCTGCTCGTGCTGCCCAGGAGAAGGCTCAGGCTGCTGCCGCCGCTGCCGACGACACCGCCAAGGACCTGTATGGCAAGCTTCCCGAGTCCGAAGATGTCATCGCCGCGACGAGATTCTCCGACATTTCCGACGAGCACTACGAGAAGGAGGTCACCCTGGTGGCTCGTGTCGACAATGCCCGTGTGCAGAGTGCCAAGCTGGCTTTCCTGATGCTGAGACAGCAGGGTCAGAAGCTGCAGGCTGTCATTGCTCTTGCGGAGCCCATCTCCCGTCAGATGATCAAGTACACTGGTGGATTGAACGTCAACTCCATTGTCCAGGTCACCGGTATCATCAAGAAGCCTGCCGTGCCTATCTCGTCGGCTACCCTTAGCAACCACGAAATTCACATTCGCAAGGTCTACATGATCTCCGAGGCCGCCCAGATGCTCCCTATGCAGGTCAAGGATGCTGAGAGACCGCCCCCGGAGACCAGCGAGGAGGGATTCGAGGTTGGCGAGGATGGCGCTCCCATCGTCACTCTCAAGACCCGTCTCGACAACCGGGTCCTTGATCTCCAGACCGAAACCAGTCAGGCTATCACCTGGATCTCCAGCGGTGTGGCTGAACTGTTCGCCGAATACATGATCAAGAGCGGTTCGCGGTGGATCTTCACCCCCAAGCTGGTGGGTGCGGCTACCGAGGGTGGTAGCAACGTCTTTGAGGTCAAGTACTTCAAGAAGAACGCCTACCTGGCCCAGAGTCCCCAGCTGTACAAGCAGATGTGCATTGCTGGTGACATGGAGAGTGTTTTCGAAATCGCTCCCGTCTTCCGTGCCGAAGACAGCAACACCCACAGACACTTGACCGAGGTAGGTCCCAAATGCGTCGCAAATGTAATAGCTTGCGTACATGTACTAATTTCGCTAGTTCGCTGGTCTCGATTTCGAGAAGACTTTCCGCGGCCACTACCACGAGGTCTTGGAGTTCGCCGAGAACCTCCTCGTCTTCATCCTCTCCCAGCTCAAGGAGCGCTATGCTGACAAGATCGCCATTATCCAGAAGTCCTACCCCAAGGCGGGTGACTTCAAGCTCCCCAAGGATGGCAAGGCCCTCCGCCTGAACTACATGGACGGTGTTGCTATGCTGAAGGAGGCTGGTGTTGACGTCTCCGAGCAGGAGCGCTTCGAGAATGACTTCACCACCGCGATGGAGAAGCAGCTCGGACAGATCATCCGCGACAAGTATGACACCGATTTCTACGTCCTCGACAAGTTCCCGATGGCCGTCCGTCCTTTCTACACCAAGGCCTGCCCTCAGGACCCCCGCTTCTCCAACTCGTATGACTTCTTCATGCGTGGTGAGGAGATCATGTCCGGTGCCCAGCGTATCAACGACATCAAGGAGCTGGAGGAGTCGATGGTCGCCAAGGGCCTCAACCCCAACCAGGAGGGTTTCGAGGACTACCTGTCTGCTTTCCGCCAGGGCTGTCCTCCCCACGCCGGTGGTGGCCTGGGTCTGAACCGCATTGTCATGTTCTTCCTGGGTCTGCCTAACGTTCGTCTGGCGTCCCTGTTCCCCCGTGACCCCCAGCGTCTCCGCCCTTAAGCGGGTGGCTAGAGCTGCAATAGATTACAAGACCTGTATCTGGATACAAAAGAATATAATGGAGCGACGAATTGAATGTTTAGCGTTGTTAAGGTATGAATTTACCAGTCGTCGTAGCTGATTCACCGTAAGAGTTGAATGTGCACTAGAAACAAATAAGATGGTTGCTATGTTAATTGAAGAACTAGCCTCTGAATGGTGCTATATTATACAAGTTCATGCCTGTAATTCTAGCCTACAACAGCACTAAAGATCGCCTAGTAGTACTTGATAGTCTTCGCGCAGCTTCAGGCTGATTCCTATTCATAACAACGCTCCTTAGTGATGGGTTTAGTTATGTAGTTATCAGTATCTACACATATACATTCATGCCACTTCCCAATATTAAGAATGCTTGGAGTAATAAGTTAGTGCATCGATTACCAACGTCAATCCTGCCGGCGTCATCATAGTGGCTCCCCTATAGTAAAAAGTGGCCCAAGCTCCCGGGGGAAACATTGGATCGCCGGCATTTTCTCCGCCTCAACTTTTGCTCCCCAATCCAACCCAACAACCAAACAGACCATGTCCAGTATGCCCGACAAACGCAAACCCTCCGGCTCAGTCACCGGATTCTCTCCCTACGCGAAACGTTCCCGCCCCTCCTACGCCGAAGAAGATGACGAAGAAGAAGCCCAGCCGACCGTGACTCCATACGAACGCCCGCGCAACCACCCGGTGTATGGCCAAAAGAGCGCTTTTCCGGGTCTGGATGTCGCGGGAGATGATGAGCTATTCTACGGGCCTGCTGAAGATGGCATGGAATATTTGCGCATGGTTCGGTAAGTTTATTTTGCTTTTCTATCCTTTACTTCATCCTTTTGCCTGTTGCAGCTTTCTGGCTCTTTTCGCTTCCCGCTTGCTAAATGCCTGCGTGTTTCGGACTTTAGCTCGCGAAAGGCCTCCTTCGACATTTCTTGAATTCGGCGATGTGATGTGATGTGACGTGGCTCATTATTTTTTTTCATTCTGGTTTGTTGTAGATCGGAAGCAAACTCCCTCCCTTTCTTGTTTACGGCACCGCAAACGACGGAAACTCCTGCCGCGACGGAGCAGGCGCAGAACAATGAGGAACTACAACAGCAGGAGGAGGTGAAGGATACAACAGAGCCTGTCCCTGAGGGCGTGGTTGTTGATGGTGTCTACTTCGTTCCTCCTACGTCTACTACCAATACTACTGCCGCCCCTGCTGCGAATGTCGCCGAAGAGGCTATCTCCGACGCCCAATCAAGCTACTACAACCTCCTTCACCACCGCTTCCTTCTCCTTCGATCGATACTAAAATGCACACCTCCTTCTGAAGCTATCGCCGGGCTCGATGAATCCCACCCGATCAGCTTACCGCGACACTCGCGAAACGCGCGCAAGGAATGGCGCCGGTTACTCCTGGCGGTAGACCCGCAGACCGTACAGCTGGCGTGTATGGATATGGAGAGTGTGCTGGGAGTTCTGGAGATCATGGCGCGCTTAATGTCGGAGAATGTACGGAGTGGGGATGCGCAACGGGTTCGACGCATCGGGGCTTGGGCGTGGGGATTGTTGGGGAAGTGTCGGGATGTTGGGCAGCTAGGGACTGAGGAGGTTGGAGAAATTCGGGAACTGGGGAAGAGAGCTGTGAAGATTCTGAGGAAGATGAGGGAAGAGGATGAGAAGAAGATGCAGGAAGGAGACGGGTCGGATGAGGACGACGCTGAAGAGGACACAGGGGGAAACGCTGCAGAGGGGGAGGAAGGAACACAGCAAGTGGATGGACCAAGTGACAATCAGGATTACGATATGCAGGATGTGGAGGAAGAGAAGCCTGCTACTGAGGAGGAGCTGGAGGCAGCCAAAGCACGTCTGCAGGCGAAGCTCGCAGGTGGAGAGGACCAACCCACAGCCACGGAGCCCGAGGCTGGCAATGAGAACCCTGCAAATGAAGCGGCGACACAGACTCGCGCCATGCTGGACATGATCATCACGGTCATCGGGGAGTATTATGGACAACGGGACCTGCTGGGAGCACGCGAGCTGTGGAATGGGCCCGAGGCTACCGCATGACGAGGAGATTTGACCAACAAATTTAGTGAACAAGATACCCAGTAAGATAGGACAGTCGAACCCAATCTAAATCTAGTAAATTGAAGCCTAAATACTACTGCTATAGAGTCGTGTCCAGACAACCCCGAAAGTAAGCGGCGACGGACCTTGCGTCATTGTTGTTGATCCGGCGGTGACTTACTTTAATCCTTATCGGCGCATCTCATCCTCCACCGCTTCATCTCTACTCACTCACTCACCTTCTACACTCGCTCCTTAACCCAACTCCAAACAATGCCCCAATAGCTTCACACAACCGACACCCTGGAAAGAAACCAGAAACAATGCCCCCCACAACCCTCGAAATCAGCATCCCCACAACCAGCATCTCCGCAACCCAACCCCCCTACACCCTCTACAACATCACCCTCCGCCTTCCCCTCCGCTCATTCACCATCTCCAAGCGCTACTCCGAATTCACCACCTTCCACAACACCCTAGTTTCGCAAACAAACCTCCCACCACCCGCCCCTCTCCCGCCCAAATCCTGGTTCCAGAATACCATCAACAACGCCACCCTCCGCGAATCCCGCCGCGAAGCACTAGAAGCCTACCTCCGGGCTATCAACGAAAGCGAAGATCCCCGATGGCGCAACAGTCCTGCGTGGCGGGCGTTCCTCAATCTTCCTAGCTTGCCTTCGAATAATAATAATAACAATGGCGGGGCAAGTACACGGCTCCACGCGGCAATCACTGACCCCGGCGACTCGGAAGGCGGAGGCATCACGGACCCGATCCTCTGGCTCGATTGCTTCAGGGATATGAAGGGGCATTTACACGATGCGAGATTGTATCTTACGAGACGGGACCAGGAGGCCACGCCGCAGCGACAGCATGAGAGTTCGGCGAGGGCGAAGAGCGAGCTTGTTAGGGCCGGGGGATTGATTGCGAGTTTGGAGAGTGGGTTGAGGAATTTGAGTAACTCTTCTTCTGGAGGTGGGGAGGAAAATAATGCAGGGTCAAGACCAGGAAGTAAACTCGGGCGCAGAAATACAGCTACGACCGCCACGGCATGGAGTGTTAGTGGGAACAACACGCTCGGGGAAGGAGAGATGCGACGACGGAAGGATCTACTCATCAACGCGAGGAAGGAGAAAGATGGACTGGAGGATCTGTTGAATGCGATGGCGGCGAAGAGTCGGATTGATAGTGCGGTGGCGTCGATTCAGGATAAGGAGGCGTTGATGGGGACGCAGGGGGGCAAGAAGGCGATTCGGTCGTCGGGGAGAGTGTTGGGGAGGGAGACGGAGAGGACGCGCGAGTTGGATAATAGTGGGGTGGTGCAGTTGCAGAAGCAGATGATGGAGGATCAGGATGTCGCGGTGGATGAGTTGATGAGGATTGTCAATCGGCAGAAGGAGTTGGGGATTGCAATTAACAATGAGTTGCAGGTGCAGAATGAGTTGTTGAATTTGGCGGATGAGGATGCTACGAGGTATGTTCTTTTTTCCCATCTTGTTCTTACTTTTTGATGGTAAAGTTGTGCTGACTTGAATATAGGTTGGGTGGGAAGATTGATATTGGGAAGAAGAGGATTGGGAGAATTTCTTGAGTGTGTGGATATAATGGTTGCTTGCGATGTCTATTTCTACTCATGGTCATGATTGATATCCCGTGTACTGTTCATCGAATTTGGTATTATATGTTATGTGTGTTACATTTGGCATGGGATAAGCCTTGTTACTTAGCGCAGGGTTATCGTGAATATTGTACTCTAGCGAGCACAGTCATGCAGCATTGGAGCTTGTTCATTTGTCATTATCGAACTGTTGCCCAGTCCTTAATCGGGGACTAATAGGGATCAATAACGGTCTGCTCACTTAGCAGCCATAGACATAAACGCCTTCGCTTCCTCTTCTCTCACCTCAGAGTGTTCCGACTCCCTCTGTTCAATCAACCCCAACTTACTCCTTCTTAGCAGCCACCACAGCTCCCGTCGATCCCCACCGAGCTCCTCTTTCAACAACTTCTCCTTCAGCTGCTTCAAGAAATCGTTATACAGAGCAGGTTCCTCATAATCGATCAGTTCCTCCCGCATCACACCTAGCCCCTCAGTGACCCGATGATAATTAACATCGCCAAGACTATGCCTGATTTGGTCTTCAATGATAGTGCTCATCTGCTTCACTGCATCCTTGATGATCTCGATGTTCTCTGCCTGCGAGAGCGTCTGCTTAAACTCGGGAATTGCGTTGTTGGGTGAGATCTTCGTGCGCTTCTCTTGGTGGAGAAGGGCATCGACGTCGAGACCGGATAGTGGCTTCTCGGTTTCGCGGGTCCGTTTGGTGCCTTTGGTTTTTGGTGGGACTAGATTCATCACTGTGAGTATGATGGGGGCCTAAGAGGCTCAAGGCCGAGATGGACTGACCTTTCTTGACGTCCGACACTGCTACTAGCTTGTCTAGGTATTTCTTGGACTTCTCGACGAGGTCATCCGGAGGGTGGGAGAACTTCGTTAGGACTGAGGCTGGGGGCGGGATAGGGTCGTTGGGATGAATGGCACGGTGACGGATTGCGGAGTCGATCCGGTGCAGGACTGGAGAGAAAGAGTCGTCTATTGGGAGAGATTCCGTCGGGTCACTTTGTACAAAGTCAGCAGTGAAGTTGAGATCACTTCCAATTCTTCTCACCCGTTCTCGTCCATATCGGTAAGCTCCATGCTTTTCACGTATTTGTCCATCGCATTCAACAGATCGTCGTTGGGTAGGTTTCGATGCTGTGTCACCACTTTACCAGACACTGTAATGACTCTGTCGAGTGGAGGGAAGCGGTACGTTCGTACGTCTTCTGCGAATGGCAACTGCGCTTCGAGGAGACACTCGTAGTCGGGTTCGATTGATGGCGCAAGCACGACTATGACAGGGGGTTTGTTCTCCTTTAGCACCATACGGGCGACAGCGTACGATTCCAGCTCGAACAGCGCATGTATGAAAGAGGAAAGAGCGAGTGCTGCCTTGTCATTCGCGCGCTGCGCGATGATGATGTTTGTCGTCGACATGTGCATGTATCGATCATACTAATGGCAAAACCCACTTAGCAGCATAATAACAGTTATTGGAGGGTAGAACTCACCCGATCGCTCTGTATAAACCCAAGAAGCTCGATAGCCGCAAATGTCTCTAGGGTGGTGATATTCTCATCCGTCTCGCTAATAGGGACCAATGTCCGCCCGTACTCATAACCCTTGGCAAGTTGCTCTCGATCCACGTCCCTCACCCCTTCTTCAGTAGTCCCATCGTCAATTTGGTAGGACCTGTTGTTTCGAACACCCACAAGGGAACTACCTTCCTGCGAGCCGGCTGCGGCCGCGGCCATTCCCATCTCCTCTTCGTTACGTACTGTGAACTGACTAGCCGACGGAGCTTTTGCAACGTATGTCCTGTAGTAGCGCTCCACAGGGATCCGAACTGCAGTATCATATTCTGCGGGGTTTCCTAGTTGCAAATGGCCCTTGAAGCTTGCTGTTATCCTTGTGGTTTTCACACGAGGAGTTTCCAGCTCCGCAACAGCTTGTTCTAGGGTTCCATAGGCTCCTTCGCAGTCTTCGGCAAGACTACGCAGGAGTGTTTCATTTTCGGCCTGTAGCCATTGTTATTATTAGTCTAGAGCATATGGAACGAAGTTAAATACCTTTCGCGGATCTTTATCTTCCTCTTTCACCCCATATTCAGGATCATCAAAGTCTGGTCCCCTGCAGCATGTTAGTACCCCGGTTCTCTCAGTGTATCAATTGACACTAACAGAATAATAAGTTCAATGTTATCCTCCTTAATCTTCTTCGTTATTTCACTAAGATTATCCGGGTTCATCGGGCCCTGCCCATTAGTAACCAGGACAATCCTGCGCTTGTACTTCAGTTTCTTGCACTGAGTGATAATCATCTGAATCGCGAGCACAAGTGCAGAGATAGCTATATTCATCGGCTCAGCCCCAATCACTCCAATTCCATACAAGAAGAGTAACTCACCATCTCCCTTATTAGTCTTGCTAGGCTTTATTCGGTCGCTCAAACCCCGGATATCCGGCATAAGAAACCTATAGTTCATCAGCGAATAACCAGAGGATCAGCAGACAAAAATGAATCATACTGTTTAATCCCAGACAAAACCGAGATATGCGAATAATCAGGATCATCCTCCAACTCATTAGCGGTTTCTGGACGTTCCTGCATTAGCCCCGACCAGCAAACTACAACTACCAACTGTACCCGGGAGGCTAGTCACTCACCATCTGTCCTGAGCCCAAGAACACCGATCAAAGCCATTTTTCGTCCAGTGGCCACCTATCCAAAACATAAGCTTTCATGTATGATATGATTCTCAAGAATAAGGATCTCACCGTCCCTGTAATACGATCCCAAACATATTGCATCGCCCAGTCGAGATCCGTCACTTCGCGACCATGACGCCGCTCCCCCATGGACTTGCCGCAGTCCACGATGTAGACAGTTGCCTCTTTATCGGCCATTTTCAGTATGAATGACTGAGATTATCGATGGAATCAGATCCATTCGATGCCGCAGCTGGCTCGACATAAAAGGGACGAGCTCAAGGCAGAAAGATGCACTCTGAGTAGGCAGACGCGTGATATTTCCCGATTGGGAGCGGGCGGGACGCGAAAGCACATGACATCATGCAGTGGGTGCTTACTAAGAGGGGCATGCAGTGGGCAGCTTATACTCCGTATTGCTTTATTTACATGATTTGTGATACAAGTCTAGTGATTTAAATTGCAGAGTAGCTACTTTATGGAGGGTCCTTTGTTGGCGAAATTGAAGTGACATTGCAGATACTAACATGGGTGTCTGCGCATCATATATCGCAAGTGAGTGTAGTGCACAATTTTATATATGACGGAGCCGCTATGAGTGGGTTTTATTGTACTAACAGGCTGAATTGACAAGATAACTCTCACATACTAATCGACATTTGAAGGTTCTATAATAAATTAGTGATCTCCCAGAGCTTAGACAAGCCCAAATTGTTAAGATTTGCTGCGAGTAGTGCGTGAATGTCTATATTATTTTAAAGGGGTCTTGCGAGCCCAGACACCCAGGGCAAATTGGACATTTACCGATCCGATCATTTCTCCAAGTTTTCAAGTACGGCAAGTCTCTGATTATTTTCTTCAGTGCTCCATATATATCTCAAACAGAAAAGCACTTCGTGCCCGGTCAATTGTCCGAATTTAGTGGATACGCTGTGGATTTGGGATCCAGTGCTCCATTCTCAAGTAACAGCTCCACACCCTCATTGTTTCCTGCCTTGTATGCAATGTCCATTGGAGTCCCCAGACGTTCATCAATGCGATCAATATCTGCACCCCAAGCAATTAATTGCTCAGCACAGCTTCGATGGTAACGACCACAGCAGGACTTCCATTTACGAGGCATGACTGCCGCCAACGGGGTCCCAATGAGTGTACATGATGCATCAACCTCCGCATTTTCTGTCAGAAGCAAATTGACTGAGCCGTGAAAGCCACCCACCACAGCAGCGTGCAACGCTGTTCCTTGGTCGCCTGACTGCAGAGATACTTGGGCCCCATAAGATATAAGAATCCTGAGTGCATCCTCATCTCCTCTGGCGGCGGCACGGTGCAGTAATGTCGTGTTATTTTTAGGATATCGTGTGTTCACATCGCCCCCTTGGCTGAGCAAGAATGAGAGCAGTTCCATAGAGAGAGGTAGAATCTGAGAAAGGATGCCTGTGCATATTTCCGTGCGATGCATATCATTCTTGGCGAACAACTCGATTAAGACACGAATGGACTCGACAACCTCAAGGTCGATTGCTGCCTCAAATGGCTTCCTGATCAGATGAGCTGCTTGCGCATCGTTCTGTACAAGCATTGAAATGACGTCTGCGTATTCCACAGATTCAGACTGTCCAAGCTCACGTATTTCGTGTTCACAATGTATATGTAAGCGGGAATACCAACGCTTACGCCTGCGACTCATGTGTTTGGAAACAGATAATCTTTGTCTGTTGGTCCAAATTTTTTGGCGTGTGGTTTGAGACGGCGGGTCACACAAGGCCTCGGACGAAATCGTGGCTCGTATTGACCAAAGGTAACGAAGGACTTCCGTCCGGGCCCCCAATGAGGCTAGATGAAGTGCTTCATGGTATGTACCTGGCTCCTGGAAAAGACAGATCCCAGAGCGCTGTAGTTGCACAAGTAATTCAAGGTTTCCCCAAATAATAATGCGCAGAATCTTGTGAGGTATGTCTGCAGATAGCGATTTGTCCAAAACGTGCCCAGCCTCGACCAGAGCGGCCAATGTCTTGCGATAGTGAGGCGGATCCCCATCATAAAATCCGCAACAATAAGGACTCATTTTACGAATAGCAAGGCTAATCGCCGTGTCACCGCTTTCGTTGCGCATCTTCGGATCAGCCCCGTGTAACAACAAAGCTTTAACAATCCCAGCCCTCCCATCTTCAGCGGCCTGGAGTATAGCATCCGGCCAGTTGTCGACTGTGAAGTGTTCAAAGATCAGCTCAACAAATTGTGTATATCCTTTCAAGCATGCATGGCAAAAAGCTTCGTGAAACTGCTCAGCCCTGAACCCTGAACGAACTGCTTGGAGAAGTAAAATCCTCTGGACTTCATGCTGTCCACGATCAAGACTGGTTTTCAAGGCAACCGTAAAGGTCTGGTGTTTGATGTGACCCCAAGGATCACGAGTAAAGAGAAGCTTGGCTATATGTGAGTTTCCTTTGTAACACGCGGCTTGCATAGGACTGCTGGTGTTTGTCTCAAAATCGAAGTCACTGTTATGATGGCCTTGTTCCTGCATTGGGTATAGGATGCCTTGAACATGAAGGTCAGCTCCATTGTCCAGGAGAAAAGTCACTGCTGATTCGTGTCCACGATAGGCAGCGAGATGAAGCGGGGTTGCAGTCAGACTGCTGTCATCAGTAGGTGATCTCCCTTCAAGCTGCTTTGAATCAGGGGGCCCAGTTTCTGGATTGACAAGAGACCCGTTGTCCAGCATGAGTTGCATAAGACTAGTATCCCCATTCTCACTGGCTCGACAAAGTAGGGTATTGCGCACTCCTGCGCCACGATCGAGTAAAGACTCGACTACTTCCCGACGTCCATTCGCACATGCTACCTGTAATGCAATATGAGTATTTGTATCAACGTTCCATCCAACAGTATCTGCTTTCGCATCATGATGGAGAAGCATCTCCACTATTCCAAGGTGCCCGTTAGCCGAAGCCGCATGCAGCGCCGTACCAATGGCCTTCCCTTGTGCATTCATGTCCGCTCCTTTCTGCAGTAGTAGTTGGACAACCTCGACATGACCTGCATCGCAAGCAACCTGAAGAGCAGTACCGTTTACACCTCCTTTATCATTTACGTTGGCTCCTCGATCAAGTAAAAACTGTACAACTTCAAGTTTACCCCGCTCAGAAAAGACTTGAAGACAGGAGCCAAATTTCGTCCAATGTTCATCAATATCAGCACCATGAGAGAGTAGTAAGTCTGCGATATGATACTGCTCTCCCTCTAGGGCTGCCTGCAACGCAGTTCCTGTTTTGTGCTGCACCGCGTTAACATTAACCCCATGGGCCAGGAGGCACCTCACTGCAGGAGTGCGTCCCCCAAACGCCGCTATCTGCAGAGCAAGTGTGCTGGTCTCCAAAAGCCCCGAGTCGGCTTTAGAAGAATTGATATGAGCTGCCTCCACGAGTAGCATTTCCAACAAGATCACATTACCTCGCTGAGCAGCAAGCTCGAGGGGCCCGAGATGCGACAGAGTATCCAGTCCTCTCAATTCTTTTATGACGTTTGGAAGCGCATCCCTGGGCTTCATTCGTGCAGTCAGGGATGACGTTATCATTGCACAGCAATCTGCAAAACAAATCACTTCCGCTTTCAGTTTTGCACCTGCTCCGAGAAGCCTTTCCACAATGCTTTGGTGCCCAACGTACACCGCAGCTCTCAGAGCACTGTGGTATCTCCCTCGAGGCTTTTCCAAAGAATCTTTAGCTCCGTGATGAATAAGTAGCTCCACAGCCTTTTCATGCCCTCCAAAAGCAGCAGCTTGCAGTGTATCACCGAAATAGCCTCCACGTCCCCGAACATGAGCTTTGTAAGCAAGAAGGAGCGACATTATCTCTAGACTGCCGCGGCTTGCAGCAGCCTGAAGGGCATCTCCCAGCTCCTCATCTATTACGTTTGGATCTGCACCCTTCTCAAGCAGACATTTTGTGATCTCGAAGTTGTTGATGATGACAGCTGCGCGAAGGGGAAACCCATATCGTCCTCGGAGCTCAATATTAGCTCCAGCATCAAGAACTAACTGTACTATTGACAGTCTCTCACTTGCAATAGCAGCCGCGAGGGCATTTCCAAAAAGACCCTTTTCCTCGTTAATATCGGTACAGCTTTGTAATAGCAGCTTTGCTCTCCTCATCTTGCCCCCCGCGAGTGCTACTTGAAGGGGATCAGGCCTGATTTTTGGAGCAAAATCTCCAGCTTCCCCTGCCATAAGCCGCTGGAAGATTGGAACATTTCCTTTGAAAGCTGCGGTTTCTATGGCATCATCAAATTGCTGCTGTGTAGTAAGCTTGACCCCAGCATGAAGTAGGACTTCTGCAACTGATTTGTTATCACTTGCCAAAGCCGCCTGCAGGGGACTGGAATATTCACCCCTTCTGGGCACAGAGGAAGAGGCTCCATGATTGATCAGAAGCTGCACTATTCCTGTCCACCCCTCAAAACACGCCGCTTGAAGTGCATCCCCGTACTTGAACCCCGGTGCGTCTATACTGGCTCCCATGTCTAGGAGCTTCTGAACGACCATGATGTGACCACCACGAGCTGCCAGGTATAGCCCAGAGCTCCCATCTTTGTTTGTCTGGTTCACATCCAAGTCTTCAACAACGTCGTCATCCTCAAGAATTTCCACGAATCCAAAACAGCATATCAAAAATAGCGGTGTTCGTGGAGTGCTTATCGAGGCATCGAGCTTTCTTTCATTTGTAGATTTCCAGCTAGAACCGCCTTCTCTCTGCTGTAGCTCGAAATTGTCCAGCCAATCAACAAAATGCTCTTCTTTCGTAAAGAAGTCCGTGAGAGAAGGAACAACCTTGGCTCGCTGGGGTGCAAACCCAAGGTCCTCCACGTGGGACGGCCAATAGTTTGTAGCATATTTGAGGAACTCATTCTCAACACAATTTTCACCCAGATATGCGTCCAGACACGCCAGAGCTATGCTGTAGGATACTTCTTTACCGCGGTAGATTTCAAGGGATTCAAGATATCTGTAGATGCGTCAGCTGCTTATGACTTGGCTTCAGGCTGATATAATGATAACTACTCTCGAACTGTCGGATGAGCTAGTCTGAATGTATTGGTTTCGTTATCTATCACCACCAAACCGCAGCAGTAGTCAATAATGGTTCGGGGTTGCAGATTTGACAAACACTTTGCCGAACGCGCTACGGCGATGAGGAAATCTGGGATAGGGAGCATTCGTTTTGCACCCAGAAGCCAGTAAAACGTAAATCTAGCCACTTCTCTGGCAGTTTCCTTCATTGACTCGATTCGGCAATGAATGGCGGCATAGGATCGACCAAGCGTCGCAGGTAGAGATTCCAGAGCTTCATAAATACTCTCCAGGTCTTTAACTCGTGAGGTATCACTAATACACTCTAATTGCAGCGACACCCATAGAAACCTGTAATCTTAAGTTAGAGAGCTATTCTTCAGACGACCTTGGTGCCACCCACATTCCTTGTGCTCCAGTATTAAGTGTCTCTTTCAGGCTCTTCTCTAGCTGTTGTAGTTTATCGCTTGCCTCGCTGTGTAGAACGGCCCATCTTGACACAAATCTGCTCACATGGAGATCAATGAAGTGTCTAAGATCATCTTCAGTGTCGTGCGGTGTCACACAAAGAGTCCGTTTGTGTCTGAAACCAGTAGCGATATCCTCTTCGTATCGGCTAGAGACAAAGATTTTAACCAGATCGCGACAACTTTGACGCATTTCTTCGAGAGATTGTTGCAGTATGGTGCGCTGCTGTGAATCACATTCATCAAGAGCATCGATTATTAGCATGATTGGGGCTGACTGGCCAAGCTCACACAAAAGCTCAGTACACCTTTCTACAGACAAAGCAGCTGGCCCTTCACCATAATATGTTGCTTCTTGTAGACGTTTCCGATACTCCTCGACGACTGGGGTCCTCATCAGGTCCTTGCTGACGGATAGAGAAAGTTGCTTTATAAGTGACCGGAGTATCTCCCGAGCATCGCTACGCTCTGGTTCAGCCGGGTTTGTCGAGCAAAAAAAATGTACTATCGGCAAAGAATGCTGTACTTTGCTAGCCTGAAGGCGTAAATGCCGTATAACAGCAGCACTTATCTGTATTAGTCAAGAAATGACGTCTTCAATCCCGGACTAAGCACTCACGCGATCTTGGATTTTCCGCAGCCAGCTTCTCCCTGTCAGTTCAATCATGAAAGCTTGGGATATCGTCGTTCAACTCACGTATCCCATACAACCATAGCACCTCAGAGCTACTAGAATCCCTCCAAGCTTGAAATTCGGGGTGGCGAAAAAGCCATTCTCCGGAGCCTGGCATCAGTGATGCTGATGCCTCACGGTAATGTTCCTGAGCTGGGACAGGTGATATCCAACGCAGGATCTGGCCTCTCTCGTTGTCTAATCACATATTAATTTGTGAGGAAGCCTATGTTATGCAGCCGGCTAATACCTTTCAAAGCTCGATGAAGGTCGGAAACTTGATCCACCACTCGTATTAATGGCTTATCCAGGTCCAGGAGGGTCTTTTCTAGTTTTGTTTTCATATCATTGACCTGGTCCGCCGTTGACGTGGCTATAAGGATGGTGTGCAAAACATTTGTCTCGATATTACCTAGGTCTGAAATGAAGTTAAGTGGAGACGAATCTCAACTCTGGAGTTATAGACTCACCTTCGCTGTCAGCGAGCCCCTTCTGTATCAGGAACTGTTGCTCGGCACTCTGTATCTCCTTTGTGCAGTGTCTAAGATCGTCTTTAGATATAAAGTTGACCGCACGTTCTAATTCCCAAAAATCAGCCCTCGAAACACAACAAAACCAAGTCTCAGAACAAACTTACTCATTCGTGAGCACTGATAGTATTTCCTCGCCAGAGACAGAAATTTCAGAACCGCTGTATAGCACTTGACGATTTCATCTTGCAAGGCCTGCCTCGCTTCACTCAGTGCAGAGTTCTTCTGATAATATAACCCTTCGAGTATTCCACCCCGTGCAATCACTCTCACGGACGTCTCCAGCCCCTCCACAATAGCACCGAAAGTATCGATTCCGTTCAGAAACAGCTGAAGCACAAAGCGCACTCCCGCCCAAGGAAGTGCCGCATGAACTGGGTCATAGGAAACGACGACATCAACCACGCTGGCAAACTTGTTCACGCAGGCTGCAATTTTCGCGCACACATCACGGATGATGAGCTCCTTGCCACCGATGCTGATGGTCGACCACTTGTGGCGCTTACAACGATCGCGCTGTGTTTCGATTGCAGTGATAATATCAGCTAATGTCTTTGAGACCGGTGCCGATGCAGTGCCTGACGTGCGGAACATGCGCTGATCTTTGTCTGGGAGAGCAGAGAGGGCTCTCGCCCAAAGGGAGGTGGTCATTCTACATAAAATTGCTGGCTGATAGCAACTCTTGTGGTAGGTGCGTCGTGGTATTTGAGGAATAGATGTATGCGGAAGGTATAGGCTTCAAAGTTGGTCCAGAATGTCGGGCAGAAATGTGGCAGCTAGGATTAATAAGGGACGGTGGCCGACAAGGCTGAGAAGGGGTCGAGCGGGGTTGCCATATTTGCTTATGCAAATGCTTATTTCTGTCATGATACATCGTTCGCTGTGTGAAGCTGTATTTGCAGCGTACTATAATCAACTATTACGGCTAAGATATACGTAGTTACCAAGACAGTGTAAATGGCGGAGAGACTGGTGAGTGCCTCAGGAAGTGTCAGATCGAAATACATTGCTGCGGAGTAGTAGCAGAATCTTGGTTATTCAAATAGGGCTATCGGTTTGCCGGTGGCAAGCAATTGTATTAACGTAAAAGGAACATCGATTAGCAGTGCTAGGCAAAGGGAACATAAACTTGCTTATTATTCTATTCTGGAATTGACCGGATTGTAAGTGAGTTAATTCTCTGGCTATGCTAACAATCCTTTGCTGTGGCACTGAAGAGTGAGTAATTCAGGATCCAATGGAAATTGATAGTAGCCTTACTGTATTTCTGACAAATTTGTGCTAACTAGAAGAAACACTAGTTAGTATATTCTATTTATTTAATGACTACTGTGTGAAAGTACTCCTTTCCATATTCATTGCATTAGATACCTGATCACTGGGTCTCCTGCGTTAGTTTCCTCCCATACAATGAGAATTTTAGCAAGTTGTCAAATGCATCCCATTTTGATTGCAACAGCAGTGGTGGAAATTTGGTTCTACTTCTTTGCATGATATGATAACTATAGTAATCAAGGGGTCTTGCGCCATTGCATTCCATACGGGTGAGTGTGTTATGTTCGCCCCAAACACAACTAGATACAAGTATTACTATCCTAATCATTCTCCCTTAATGTACAGACCTCCATACCATTCAGCAGAAAAACCATACTTCATATCTCCTTACAGCCAACTAACCCAGCCCAAATCCCTCAAAACACAACCCCTTCGCCATCCCCTCCGTTGTGAACTCGACCCCTTCCTCCTCCAACATCCTTTTCTTCATCCCCACACCATCTTTCGCTTTCTTCTTTCCCCCTCCCGATGCCTCAGCACCCGAGTACCCTACCAACAGCTTCCCGTTACCCCCTAGCACCCGATGACAAGGTACCTCCGGTGCAAACGGGTTCAGACGCATCGCAGCGCCGACTGCTCGTGGACTGGTACCAATGTGCTTGGCAAGCGCAGCGTAGGTGGTCCAGCGGCCTGCGGGGACGGATAGCAAAGCAAGGTAGATTTCACGGCGGTGTGAGGGGAGGGTGGGGTGTGTGGTTATTTTCTTGATCATTTTTGTTTTCGTGTCTGCCGTTGTGGTTGTTGTTGTTGTCGTTGCTATTGGTTGTGGAGTAGGTTTCTGCTGTTGTTCTTGTGGTTGGTGTTGCACTTGGGGTAAAGCCATGGTTACAGGTTCAGTTCGCTGTTGGTATGTAGTATTTGGCGGACTGTATGAATGAATGGTGATAACTGCCGTTGTTTGTGTGAGGATGTTATATTTAGATAGTGGACAGGGGCAAGGATGTTGGTTTCTTTGTTTGTTTGATGTTCGACCGTTGAAGGATGGATAAGGTACGGAGCACAAAATATGTTGTGTTGGTGTGGGATGTGATGACTTTCTTTGTCCTCTCCCGTTTGTTTGTGATCCTTATCGGATGCAGATGTTGGGTGATGGCGGGATGATGAGATGAGATGAGATGAGATAACCGGACTAGGTACCCGTTCTTCTTTGTTTTGTGTCCGAAAGTTCACTTGATAGGGAACAAAGTTCGGTGATGAAGGGGTACAAGTTACTGTTTTTGTTGGGTTAGTTTAATATTCTTTGATTGTGGGTAGCTATTTTTATACTTACGGTAACTGATCACTCAAACAAGGACAAAGTGGTTTGAGGTCTGGGGGGTAGTAGTACTAGATGGATGCAAAGTACAAGGTGGCACAAGCGTTTGATGCTACTGTCAAACGTTCTTTATATGCAGAATCGCAGAGCGAGAGTTGGTCTGGAACTTGACTCCGCAACGTTGTACTCGAATTGACGAATCGGGTGGTTCCGTGCACATGACTGCCTCCATTCCTGACTGGTGTGGCACTGCATGCTTCCATGGTTTGGAGAAAGCCAGCCATTCTATGATTCGTCTCATTCATGATTCTTTATGCGTTTGCACATGTTGGAATTGCAACGCTCACCGGGATGGCAGCGGGATAGAATCTGATGCGATGCATTGCTGTTAGGCCCAGTCCAGACTTACTGCGATGGCGCACAAACGTTGCCTCTGGTGTCACACCAATAACCATAATAAAAATAACTCCAGTGTCAGTTAGCACAGTTGCAGGATTACTTTGTCGGTTCACCATTTTGGTGGGTTGAAAGACGGGATATGCGTTTCATCCATAATTGCCAGGGGAGTGTCAGTGTGCCACAGGCTGAGGTGGGGATTCTACTGCGGGACAAGGACAGTTATATGCCGATATGTTTGAGTTAGCTACATCTCACTGTTCCACTACCCGATGCGATTACCTGCAGCACGGGCGTGGCGAAAATTACACTGGCTTCGTTGACATTGCCGTTGCGGAAACTAGCATGTTCCTCCCGAATAGACAGATGTTGCATGTTGTGACATGTTGAAGGTAATGTATTAATAAACTTGTGACTGGTACACAATGTCTATGTGTATAAGAAACCAAATGAAATGGTATATGCCAAAAGGAAAATGAATAATAATGAAGTCCGGAACGCCATACCGTCCGTGGGTCATCGACAACATGAAGAAGCATAAGCATAAGCATAGACATGAGAAGCATAGCGGACATAGACGGACGTAAAGTGCCATGGGTGAACACCCGGCAACAAACAGAAGGGTATATTCAACAGCATCATGACGCAAAGGGTATAAGGCAAGGTAAAAGCATCATGACACTAATCAGTTCGCGATCGCTTGGTCGTCCGACGCTTAGGGACGTCCCAGTGGTGAAACGAGCGCAGATGTTCAATCAGATGGTCGCGACGCGGAAACCCATTGCCATCCTTGCGCAGGCATTCTTGTACCGGGCAGTCCTGAAACACGGGGTTGTGGACACTGGTGTGATGCCGTTTCAGGTCGGCGGGACGTGTGAACGCCTTGCCGCAGTCGCGGCACGAGAAGGGTTTGACGGGTCTAGACAGGTCGATTAGATTACGGTCGGAAATTTTTCTGTTATGGCGGAAACCATACCTAGAGTTGTCTAATGCGTCGCAAGTCTCTTCCGGAGAGTATACGACCTCGGTGCTGGGAGTGGTGGATTGCGGCGCAATCCATTCCCCGCCCGATACAGGCACTGGAGGTGTTTGTGTTTGAAGAAAAGTGTATGCTTCCGGCGAGTACATAAGAGACGGAGTGAAGTTGTAGTAGGCGTTGAAAGGGGAGGAATTGACGGATGAGGTGAAGGAGGTGGATTCGTAGGAGGATGGTTCGAAAGAGGGTTGGGTCATGGGCAGATCGGTCGCCGCCATGGTGTACATGGTGTTATCGAAATATCCGAAAGCCGATTGCATGGAGTCATCACTGCTTTCCGAATAGGATCTTTGTTCTAGAGGAGGGCATGATGGAATGTTGTGGTGCTGCGGCGGAAAGGTCAGTTGGGAGTTGACGCGCGAGGGAGCGAACGAGAGAGGTGAGGAGAGGAGGGAAGAGTGGAGACGGATCGAGACCCTGATGATCGGGGAAAACATACCATTGCAGTGGAGGCAAACATGATGTAGTGTGGGATGAGGGGGGAAATCAATTGGAAGGAGGGACAGGACCAGCAGCTCAATGGCCGAATTGTTCTGGAAGAAAAATGGAAGACTTGCCTGGCCATCGTGACTGGGCCCCGGGTTTTTATAACCACATTTTTCTTCAATTCTTTGATCCAGGTCGACCTACGGAATACGTCGCACTTGCATTAGGCCAGGACGGTGGTCTCCACCATGGAGCCCAAAACCGCCAAAGCCAGACGGTGCTAAGCAACACGAACGCACCCACGGCGACATCATCAGGTGAGCCCGCTCCTATGATCTTCCACTAGGAGTCCGCGCAGATTGGATGGGGGAGGCCGGGAATGCAGGAGGAATCGCAGCCAACACACAGCCCCCCCGGCTCTGGGCGTTCATTGGCTAAGATGAGCCACGAAAGTGAAGCAATCCTGGCTAGTGCTGACGCTAGAAACGCCGAAGAAGCATTCGAAACTTCTTCCAGGCTTCCAGAGGCCTTCCATGGCTCTGATTGGAAGAGACCGAGCCTTGGGACGGAAAATAACCAGCGATGGTGTCCACTCCGGGCCGAGAGAGGAGCCAGACGAGCCAGACAAGGAAGACGGACTGCCTGTGTGGCCTGCTGAAGAAGGAAAAGGACCGGAACGAGGGTCTGCGGTGACACGACAGCGAGACCGCAATATCGTCATAGGGTGCGATCCCCCACAACGACAAAGAGTCGGTGGAGCCCGTCGGCCGTGCTGGAACTGCTGGCTTTTTTGGCCTAGAAAGATTTTCTGGGACGGACTGACGATGATGATGATGATGATGATGACCATGACCGATGTGGATGTGCTTTTTTTTTTTTTTTTTTCTGTTCTCCCCGTCCCAAGACGCCAATCTCCTAGTCGGAAACACGTCCGTCTATTCGCCTTGTTGTGGTCCGACATGGCCATTCGTTGAATGAAAGGCACGCGGACCGTTCATCGGAAGGCTCCGATAATAAATGTAGTAAACGTAAGAAGATCTGATCCTATTCTTCTCCTGCAATTGATCATTATGATTGATCGCTCGCAAACCACGGTCGCGGAGAGAGCGGCTCCTCCACAAAACAAAAAGTACGGACGAACCACGAGTCTTGTCACGAGAACCTTGTGAATGAAGAACTTGGGGCTCTGGGGGAGAAGAAAGGCAGATCTGACGGAAGTGTCACTCCTTGCTGAAATTCCCATCAACCTGAGTGGATGGCTTGACCCTGGTGGTGGTGCACTGTGCAGCCTGTTCCTGCTGGACGGGAATTTCGCTATTTCTCCCGACCGACCGAGGAGATGGAGCAAATCGGCACGGGCTTTCCGGGCGTTTCGTCAACGCTTCCCACACATTTCTACCCGCCAAGTGCGCGATTCACAGCCTTGTGGTTGGTGCCAAGCGGCGTCTGTCTGGGGAAAACAGCAGGGACTGGTACACTTCTGGCTCCCTATGACGACGACAACCTTGGGGATGGGGGATAATATTATCGCACAGCCCCCCCTTGCGACCGGGGTGAAGGTTGATGATGACCATGCCCCCGGCCAAGTTAGTACCATAGATAGCGGGCAGGATGAAGCTCATCAATGCAAGTGTAAAATGCCTCACATCGGTGCTAATGAATTGCTTCAATCCTTCCCGTGAGTGATTAATATGTCAGAAGGTTTAACAAGTGAGGCGAATGCGCGATATTCTCCTAATAATCTCTCATTTGCTTCACCATCGCGATGGGACAATCTATTCTTGTACAACTGACTGACAATCACAACACCCGAAAGTGGCTTAGCTTGGGTCTCTGTTCACCGCCTGCTACGAATGCGACGAATGCTGCCTGAGGTCTGGCTTCAACGACTACCACAGTATAATTAGATACTCCACTATTGTTCACCGTGCACTTGAATCATTCTACTTAAATCAGGTTTATTGAGAACATAGTGAAACCACGACAGAGCACTGAAATGTAAACTGAAGCAATTCTGAGACCGGCAAAAGTCATTGTCCCGGAGGCTGGGTCGCCAAGGATAGCACTACCATAACCTTCCACTTACAGCAGGCGGTAAGACATGCATAACCCACACTCTCACCACTTGGTGAAGATGCCAACACCACTATTTTTCCTACTACTTTGTGCCATGTGGATCGCGACAATTCATCCAGTTGTCGGGCATTCCACAGAGCCTCGGACGGAGGACATTATTCCGTACTAAGTCTGTCAAAGTGCGTCACGGGGAAAAGCTATCGGAGAGGTGATTGATTGATCACTGCCGAGGTTTTGCCCTTTCCTGCTCAAGACTTCAAAAGGGGAATGAGTTATTAAGTTCGTACTTTTGTACTACACAATACCGATCTATTTAGTGTTTTCCTTTTTCCTTGGCTTCACTATTGGTTGGATGTGTTCATCATCTTCCAGCCACAGATTATCATCCCACCCCTCTAAGAACTTAGTGCTTGTTCCTATCTTCTTTGTCTAGGTATCCCTGAGTACGGGAGGGAGTGCTAGTTAGTCTATCTCTCTCGGCGTTCTGCAAGCATGCACCGCTCACTTTTGACAGGGATTCCCTTGCCGACTTTACCGATCAACAGACACAAATCAAATCAGGTTTGGTCAAGTACTATGAACTTGAAGATTCCATCTCAAATGGTCAATGTACGGTAACAACAAGCATCACTACCTAAAGTCATGGCTGCATCCCATAAGCCACCATGTAAGAACAGCACAGAACTCCCGTGTCTCGTAGACTCGTCCCTGCATGCTCCCCCGAAGACTTGGATGA
Source organism: Aspergillus niger (assembly GCF_000002855.4). Taxonomy (NCBI): domain Eukaryota; kingdom Fungi; phylum Ascomycota; class Eurotiomycetes; order Eurotiales; family Aspergillaceae; genus Aspergillus; species Aspergillus niger. The sequence goes on along the minus strand of NT_166523.1, from coordinate 1,264,553 downwards.
AACAACAGATCGTTAAACAGATGGCAACACAATACCAATTGCATAGACACATTGATTAAACTGAACTCCCATATTTCCGTGCATCCTTGCTAATAAAGCCAAACCCAACCGACCGAGGCACTTTTCCACTTATCTTCATCGAACCCAGCCATGTACAGAGACCTCTCATGTTTGCGTATCAATTCGATTACAGTTCATCTTCCAAGTATTTGTAGACGAACTTGAAGTCAGCCTTGCGACGGTTCATCCTGCAAGGATTGTTAGCTGGGTTCTGCGGGTCTTCGGGATTTCCGAGTGGGTTACTTACCATGTACTCTCATAATCGAAGAAGCGATATGTGCCCTGCTCAAACTCCTCCGTGATCGTCTTCGGCTCCTCGTGACGTTGGAACCAGGTTTGATACTGTTTGTGGAAGCGCCAGCTCTGGTTCTTCAACGCCTTGGCCGCGAGATACTGTTGGTAACTGCCTTGTCGGTAGTAGAACAGGTAGAACAGTGTATCCGTGTCGATGCGCCCGGTCTCGTACAAGCGCGGATCATCGAAGATGGAGAGCGGTTCCTGAGGATAGTATAAAGGCGTATTGTAAGGGTTTTGAGGCTTGTAATGACGAGGCTTCTCCGCATCGGCAGGCTCCGGGCAGTTCGCGAGGGATGTTGCAAGCATGCGCTGCACTGACGGGGAGGCGTTGGCTGCGCTTGCTGACGCCCGGGACCTCGTGACCTCGAACGACTGAATAAGATCCTGCAGGCCGGGAGGCAGGTGGAAGATCGATTCCTCGCTCTCCTGCTCCGGCTCCTGCTCCTCTGGCTTACTCGTCGCCTCACCGTTCGTCGCAGGTTGCTCCTTGGCAGCTGCTGGGGCCTCAACTTTATCCATTGTATGTGACGATGTGCTCGCAGCAGCCACGTTGGGGCTGACAGAAGGTGTTTTTGATCGTGCACCGGTGATGTCCTCCGCCGCTATCGTGAGAACCGGCGCGGCCTTGGATGTAGTAGGTTGTACCGATGCAACGCTCGGCGAGGCAGTGGCTGAAGCTTTGTTTGCAGGCACAGCGTGCGGGAAAGCGGGGCTTGCGCCTGGAGGTGGCGGAAGTGGTGCAATGCCCACCCCGTTCTTGTCACTTGCAGCAGCTGCAGCGGCAGCGGACGCGTACTTGAGTGTTTCTCCGGGGAGGCGGGTAGGCGGTGGTGCGGGTTTCATGCCTGAGGCGGCAGTCGTGGAGGTCGACGGATGAAGTGTTGCTAACACAGGTAGAGGGGACTTCATCTGTGCAGATGGCCTTCGTAATCCTGCGCTCTCACCCTTGTTGACCTTGGGCTTGATTTCCGGCTCCTCGTCTTGGATCGACTGGGTGTCTTGCGAGGATACTTTATCGTTGTCCCCTGTCATGCCGAACTGCACCTCTGCCTCGTTGTCCAGGTTCAGGTCGTCGTACAAGGTTTCATCCTCACCAGAGTAGTCAATGTTGTGCCCATCCTCCACATAGTACTTAATGCTTTCCTTGATATCCAGCACCTGAGCAACTTCGAGGTTGCCGTTCTGCAGCGACCGTAGCAACAGTTCCAACTTGTTGACATGCCACTTATGGCGTTCTGTTAAGCGTGAAAGGTCTGATAGGCGATTCGTCTTGGCCACGTCCTTCTTGCCCTTCTTCATTTGCATGTGAAGCGTTTCCTCTTCCGCTTCGAAGGCCTCGATCTTCTGTTGCAGCTCGTCCACCATATTCGATAGGAAGTCGCAAGTCTCGACCTTCTCCTTCTCTTTAGGATCTAATCTCGATGCAGCCGACAACCCTTCTTTCGAATATGCCTTTGTCTTCATCTCCTTCTCTACTGCCTTGAACTGTTCCATGCACTATCAGACAACACAAGTTAGCAGCAGCTCCTCATTGAGTAAGCGCTTCAACAGGGATCGGATAAGCCCACAGTCTCAATGGCCCTGCGCTGCTCTAGCAGCGGCCCCTTATCCTTGACCTCGTTTCCTGATGCCCATGACTTGATTTGGTCACGATATCGTTGTAACTTCTTGATCTCCCGTTTCAGGTTCTCCTCGAGCTTATCCCGTTGCGTGATATTTGATGTTGACCGGATCTTCTCATAGATACCCTCGAATGTTTGAATGCCTTCAGCGACCTTCTTGAAGGTCTTGTCAATCTCCTGCTGCGTCTTCCGGGACGTCATTGCTGCGATTTACCATGCACAGGTCGGTAAATCTCGAAGGCTGGTCAGGATAATGGTAGCAGGAGGATGCGGGAGGGGGTAGGAGGAATGAAACAGAGGGAGATGAGTGCGTATGTAAAGAAAAGAAGAACACTATGAGAACGCGTCGCGATGCAACTCTCAACACCAAACGCGCGCGAGCGTGTCTGTATTTGCGAAGCTCTTCAGATGAGTGAATCTCCTGATACTTTGTCTGGTCGTCCAGAAGCTGGGATAGAGGCCTAAAAGGGTAGGCGGTCACAAGCGCTCACAAGCACTCACATTCATGCCCGTCTCTACCTACGCCGGAGGCGAAACCAGGATCGAGATCCAGCCATTTCGCACAGTTGCTCATGTTACTGTGGATCTGTTTGATTATGCTAATGATCTAGCCCTTACAGGATGATTTACATCTGCCTCCGGTTCCGCTAATGTCCTGAGATTATTAGGTCTGTGTGCTTCCCGTTTTCAGTATCCCGCCGCATTTGGTCCGTCCGCTGATCATCAAGTGACTGACTTTCCCATTTCATAGAAAGCGCAACAACATTTTCGACGGTCTTCAAAGTCCTGCTTCTTCAGCGAACGCTGCCTTACCCATCTGACCTTCATTCGTCTCATCACATTCACCATGAAAGGTGCGCGCAATGCAATTTCCCCCGGACCTAATAGCCAATAACTAATATGCGTCGCCTCAGCCGTCCTACAACGAGTCAAGTCCGCCTCGGTCACCGTGGATGGCCACCTAATCTCCTCGATCGGACAAGGCATCCTTGTCCTCGCCGGCGTGGGGAAGGAAGATACTGAGAAGGATGCCGACTCAATGATCGGGCGGGTATTAAAGGCCAAGCTGTGGCCCGACGAGGACGATAAATCGGTACGCATACCATGAAACATACAACCAAAACCCTTCCCCGCAATCACAATCAACTATATCTAACTACGTCACTCAACCACCAGTGGAAGAAGAACGTGCAGGACATAAATGGAGAGATCCTCTGCGGTATGCGCAACCCCACCAAACCCTCCAAACCAAGAACCCACCCACTAACATGAACGAACTATCCAGTATCCCAATTTACACTCTACGGCCATTTGAAAAAGGGCAACAAGCCTGACTTCCATGAAGCCGCCGACGCGGAGACCGCGCGCAAACTGTATGATTATTTCATTCAGCGGTTGAGCGACTCGTACAAGCCCGAACGGGTGAAGAACGGGGTCTTCCAGGCGATGATGGAGGTCGAATTGAAGAACGACGGGCCGGTGGGTGTAGATTACCGCAGTGAAGATGCGGTGGTAAAGCTCTTGCCTTCTCCTCTTCCTGCCACATCCTTCAAGTCTTTTAATATATGCTAACCGTTTCTATGTTTATTGTCAGGTTACGATCGAGATCAATACGCAATTACCGAAGAAGGAGAAAAAGGAACAACCGCCGGGTAAAGACGATGGGAAGCCGCAGACGTTCGAGTTCAAGTTGCCGGCGGAGTTGATGGAGTGAAATACAGTGATCGATGAATGAATGGATGAATATATGTTGATTTTCCTGGGGTTGGAACAAGATAATTGTGGCTATGACGACGGACGGACCTACCTCCTTCAAGTCAAATTGTATATACCATGTGATACCAATCAATAGATGCGAGGCATAGACGGGTGTGCTATGTAACCGGTTAAATTCTGCTATGTAGAGCATCTACTTCGTACCACTTGTAGAAGTATTTGGAGTATAATCTATGCTTTTTCCCGACACGGTCTTCGTAGGCTCTGGGGGTATCACCTGCAAAGATGCGATTGGTCCAACTTTTGGCAGGCGAGGATTTACTTAATTGCTTTTAGACCCCATATAGTACAGATGACCAGGTCATGTGTCATAACCACAGACCGGAAGAAGCCTACAAATGTCCAGATAGATTCAACGATACGTTCATCGACCTGGTTTCGCAGCGCATAACGCTACCATACCTACGTGACTCGATTCCTTTTCTATTGTACAGAGTGCTCTGGTCTGCTGAACCGCATAGCCTAGTGGACGCTAGAAGCCACCTCGAATCGAAGCGCAAAGCCCGTACGTCGTTGCATAACCGCTGAGGATGAGTAAAGGTCTTTGAAAAATTCCTATTGTGCACCAATCCAATGCAATGGTTGTAAGAGAGATTAGACTCAGTTCTCACTTTTCACCCAAGGCCGGGAATTTAAGAAATGGGAAAATTAAATCATGCAATCATGAATCATGACGTTGGTCTCTTCACGAGAAGAACTTCTGAGCGGTAGCCCTCTCGCGAGCCTGGCGGTCCTTGACGGCCTTCTTGACCCGGGCAATCTCGTTGGTAATGCCAGCATCACCAGGAGCCAGCTGAGAGGCCTCCTGGAGATCCTTGAGAGCCTCGTCCTCCTCCTTCAGACCGCTGTAGGCCACCGCGCGGCGGTAGTAAGCCTTGGCCTTGTCGGCATCCTTGGCGTTCGCAGCAGCAGCCGTTTCGAGAGCATAGGTAGCCCAGGTCTGGCCGTTCTTGAACTGACCAAGCTTGTTAGCAAGCAGAGATGAGTTCGAGTGCAGAGTGAAGCGGAGGGCCTTCATCTGGGGGTCCAGATCCTTGGGGTCCTGCTCATCGGGCTCAGGGAACTCGTTGAGATAACGCAAACCCTTCTGGTACTTCTCGAGACCGAGGGTCAGGTTTCCGCTCTTGAAAGCGGTGTTGCCGAAGTTCTTGAGCTCAGAAGCGATCTTAAAGCAGACAGGTGCGCTCAGCTCCTCGCCCTGGTGGTCATCGGGGAAGTCCTCATAAGGATCGCCAGTCGCATCGGGGATCTGCTTATCAGCGTTTTCGTACTCGTCACCGGTGAGCTCTCCGCAGTCGACGATAGTGACATCGGTGGTGGGCTTGTCGGCCTGGGTAGACATATTCTCGACCTTGCGGACAACGCTCTTGCCGTTGATCACCTCACCGAAGACAACGTGCTTGCCATCCAGGTGGGGGGTGGGCACGGTTGTGATGAAGAACTGACTGCCGTTGGTGCCGGGGCCGGAGTTGGCCATGGAGAGAAGGAAGGGGCGGTCATGCTTAAGGTCGAAGTTCTCGTCGGGGAATTTCTCTCCATAGATCGACTCGCCGCCCGTGCCGTTGAACGCGGTGAAGTCACCACCCTGGATCATGAACTGCTTGATGACACGGTGGAAAATGGAGCCTATTCAGAGACTGCAGTTTAGCGATGTTCTGGTGTTTTCGTGTAGTTTTCGTGTACACGGCCCCGCCGGAGCGGGGGAGGGGAAGGAAAAATTGAAGCTGCCGGATTGGATCGCCGTACCTTTGAAGTGCAATGGCTTGCCCTGCTTGCCCATGCCCTTTTCGCCAGTGCACAGAGCCCGGAAATTCTCCGCGGTCTTGGGAACGACTATTTGCCCATGGTTAGGAATATGCGCGTAATTCCTCTACGGGAGAGTCTGCACGGTACCATCGTTGAACTGCATAGGCGGGGTAGTTAGCGAGACTGGATCAAGCACAACAGGCAAATGTTGGACAGGTAGGAAGTAGACATACCAGTTCAAGAGCAATGCGACCGGTCTGCTGTTTACCGATCTGGATGTCGAAGAAAACACGGGGGCGGCCTGTGAGTTAAGCGCAATCAGTAATCTGCTGTTGAGGCTGCTTCCCCCGCTTTCGAAGAATCGAACGTACGCTGAGACTCGGCCATTATGGCGGTTGGAAGGAGTTGATGGGTAAAGAGGAAGGTAGAGAAGAAGGTTACACGAAGGGAGAAGCTGTAGAAACAGGGATGGGACAAATGAGAGAGGTTGAGGGAAGAGGAAGAGCTAAGGTGCGGAGTTGAACGAGGTAAAGAGGAGAGGAAGTGGGCTGGACCAGCCTTTGGCTGCGATGCTTCAAGAAGCTTCCATCGCATCTTCTTCCCCGGTGCCCGGCCGCTTCCTTCCGCGGAATGTCGACCGTTCCCTCTCACTAACCCCCAAGCTTCTTGTCACCAGCCGGCGCTTATTTTTGGGAATTGAAATAGAGAGATCTAGGATCTACCATCCGTTCATCTCCAGTGGAGCACCGGCCTGTCAGTCTGGGGCAACGCCATGATCAGGACGGCTTCTCCCGTTCCCTGCCTCCATTGCCTTAAGACAAACAATAGTATACAAGGAATTTATTCACGCTGCAATTTACAGCCACGCAATACGTTGTCGTTAGAATACTATCTGGCACTCAATTGCAAAGCATCGCTCCCATACACTGCGTTGGAAGCGATGATGCAGACTGTCCAGTGATCATTCGCAGGAAATTGCTCAACCCAGTTAACAGCCACTGGTTATTAACAAATCATCCTATCGGAGTGATGCTGATGCGTATATGATCCAGGTTTAATATGATATAATATGATATGGTTCTGCCTAACCATGGGGCTGATTCCTTACTATTGCAAGGATCCTGTCTTATGGGATCTTGAGCCCTTTATTGAGATGAAACTTACAGGATCGCTCGAAGTTCGCCTCGTCGAAGCATCTATACCACCGAGCATGAAAATTAAAGCTATTACTTTACTCCCACTTCGCAGGTCATTCCATAAATATGTTCCTGCTCGGCTTCAGGTTATTTGTTGTATGGACGAGCTGAATCAATGTCGCTATTGTAGGCGTCAATGACTGCGGCGCCGTGTACTAGCTTTGTGAAACACATGAGATCAGAGGTCCGGCCCCTTGGTTCTAAGGTTGGTGCTTGGCCAGCTACAAGCTATAGTCTTGTTTTGGACTTGCATGAAGAAGCCAGGTTCCCATTCGTTTTATGGGCCGAATCTCTGCCACCTGCCTGTGCTGTACTGCAGTATTTGGGAGTCCGAGCTTGTAATTCTCACATGCATCTACAGGCATACTGCAGCAACTATAATAGTACAACTGCAAGGTACTCAGTATTCTCTAGATCATCAAGGCAGTCCAGCTAAACTAGCGCAAGGCAGCTATCATGTGTGGGCGATTGGACAACAACAAACAACATTATTAACAGCATGACAGCCTATGGTACTTTGAAATACAATCTAAGTAGCAAGCTATCAGAAAATACAATAATTTTCGAGGGAGAGAAGTAGTTATGGAAGGTATAATCATAAGCTGATATTTCATGGCAATATCACTATTTGCATTTCGCTCTCATACATGACCGCTCATCTATAGCCGGCTCTTGATCTTGGTCCATTCAGTTTCGCCAACCGTCTGGAAGTCCATAACCGCATCTGGTCCTCCGAAACGGTTCTGTGTCGACTTCCAGTCTCTGTCGACCGCTGTTTCTGGCCTCCACCGAACGACATGTTTTAGCTCATCTTGTAGGTGACCCTCCAGTGCATCCACAATGAACCCTCCAATAGTGGGCATCTGCATAGCCCCGTTCCCAGAAGCTCCCACGGCGACCAGCAGTGAAGGGTGGTCAGGATGTTTATCGATCAAAAAGGCGCGATCTACCGTGTCAGCATCCCAGCAGATACGGGCAAATACCAGCGGACGGTCGGCCAAGTGTGGCATTGTATCCCGCAGGAAGTCCTTAACGCGAGCTTCGGCCTCCAGGGGAATTTGATGCTTCGCAAATGGGATGCTTCTGATCTCGCCGGATCTTGCAGGGTCTGGAATAAAGTTACAGTATCCAGGATGCTCGTCACAGATCTTCAGTTCGTGCTTATCCTCATCAGGCTCCATGAAGAACCCCTTCGCAATATTGAAAAGCACGGGTAAATCCTTGTACTGCTTGGCCTCCTCAGGGGTCATCTGAATATGAGAGAGCGTCCAGGCAGTAGGACGCAGCTGTTTCTTGAAATCCAGGAGACGGTCACTTCCCGCACCGGCTGCCAAAATGGTTTGGTCTGCTCGATGAATGACCCCATCGGACGTTTTAGCTCCAACCACATCTCCATTCTCGTATACTAGTGATACAACGTTCCCCTGGGGAGATCCAGTGATGAAGTTGACCCCAAGACGCTTGGCTTCAGTGTACGCAGAGATCATGGCTTTCTTGGCATGAATCCAGCCGGCACCCGACTTGTTCAACCAGCCCTTCCAGCCAGGAAACTCACCAGTGAGAACACCTGGAGGCATTGTCTTTCGGAAGTCTTCTGCTGTCTTCAATTCGACAAAGTCTGCATCAGATGACTCGATTTCGTCTTTGCGGATGTGCTCAATGAGTGCCGGGGTATGACCGGATACTATGACACCGGTCTCATGAAAGTACTGCTTGAAAACAGGATCCGTCCGCCACGCTTTCAGAGCGGCACGAGTGCACGTCGCGAACGCAATGCTGCGTGGACTTTCTTCGCCTGCTGTTGGAGTTGTTAGCGTTGGAAGATGGTCATTGGCTGAACGGTGCAGACATACCTTTGGGCTCCTTGTGTTCCATGATCTTGTTGATATCATTGCCGGCTGCGATTGCGGATGGGACCGTGTAGGGGTCTAGAACCGTGACATGCTTATATCCGCGACGAGCCAAATGCAAAGCAGTAGAACAACCCCATACACCCGCTCCCACCACGAGGATGGTAGAATCATGGGTTACCGTGGAGGGTGCCATACTGACTGTTATTGTAATTTGTCTTTAACTTATTCTTGCAGTGATTTGGAGGTTTGAGGTGGACGGGCAACGAGGCCGTATTTCAACGGCGCCCTTACATCAGATGGTATCCACTGAGTGCCAACTAACTGCCAGCATTGGGCACATTGGGGACCTGGCTGGGCCTTATCCGGAGTCCATAGTCCCGCTGAAGATGGAAGCAACTCAAACCAGGCCACAAAATAGTGTCCGTGCCGGGGTTCCCGATCTAGATTAGCGTCCCGGTTGGACCTTCCTTGGGGTCTCCGTATCACTCGGTCTTCTCGTGCATCATCCATTCATGACCCCCAGATGCCTGGAGATAATCGCGTCAATGATCGTCCGGGATTTTTCCGAGGACGCTATCAAGCTCGCCTACATCAATGATCCACTCGCGTGCGGATGATACCGACTTCGAGCCATGTCAAACCGGCGAAATCATGCAGCTTCTCCGCATTTTCCTCCGCCTCGGCAGGCTTAATCAATATCAACCGCCCAGATAACCTTTCGTTTGGAGCTTCCTCCATGACTCAACTTATCTGAGAATGACTATCTTCGCAATACTTCTCGTGTCTCTCCGTCTCCACCCCTACCTTATCACCTCGGGTATGCTCCATTCAGCCGGTTCTGATTCTTTTGCCGCTGGCTTTCCGCGAGAGCAATGGCAGACGAGAGGAGGCAAATGATCATCCCCTGTTATCGAGCTTGGCCATACAGATACGCTCGGGATGACCATCCAATCGGACGCCAAAAAGGGACCTTTAAGGGCTCTATATACTTCGACGGGCTCGTATGCAGGTCTAGTATGGTTGTGACCGCTAGTAGTCCTCATCAGCCTTAAAAAGACGCTTCAACCCCCTCATGGCTGCCTCCCTAGTTTCATATCAACTCACACGGTCAAAATGGCTCGCTCTGATGCTATAGATACAGATGTTCCAGGAACGGTGTACCTGGTTGATGGTAGGCTCTTTCTATAAGCTGCATTTAATCACTACTGACGTCGAACTCAGCAACGGGGAGTTTGAGAGATGTAGCTCATGCTAGGACACAAGATGTCCTTCTTATCCCTCAGCCTACATCCTTTTCAGCTGATCCTCTGGTGGGTAGCAGATGAAGGGAACCTATGCCACTTAGTTCGTGCTGACCCAATTTAGAATTGGCCTCTTTACAAGAAATACTGGACCCTCTTCCTGATCTCCATGTATGCATGCGTTAACTCCTTTGGGGAGAACAACTGGGGTGCAGCATGGACAACTATATCTGATGATACTGGTGTGAGCCTGAACAATATGAACGGTGGCTCCGCTCTAAATTATCTTATGTTGGGTTTCTTCAACATTATCTGGATCCCCACGGCCATGAGATTTGGACGCAAAATTGTCTACATACTTAGTCTGCTGTTCGTCCTTGGAAGTGGTATCTGGGGTGGCTTCTATCAGGGTGTTTCGCAATACTACATTATGATGGTGGTCAACGGGATCGGAACTGCGGCCTATCAAGCTCTGATCCAGCTGACTGTATGCTACGTTTCTGAAATGCTCACTTCGGTATGCTAACACATCTTAGATTTTCGACGTGTTTTTCACTCATGAGCGTGGCCGAATGCTGTCCATCTATATTTTCTTTCAACAGCTTGGATCTATTATCGGGCTGATCTGTGGCGGTTACATTTCTGACGGCATTGGCTGGAGATGGAGTATGCCCATCGTGTCTATAGCATGCGTCAGTGTCCTTGTACCCAGATTAGTCTGCTATAGTCAGACAGCTAACTTTTAACAGGCTGTCTTGATTCTTCTCTTCATCTTTACTTTTGATGACACGATGTTCCCGAGGTATCGCTTTTCGGGTGAGACACCTCAGCGAACCACCAAGGCCGAAAACGAGACAGCTCGCACCCCATCTGACACCCCAACCACGGAGGGAAAAGATTCCAAGGTTGAACCGCCGATGTCCATCGTGGAAAGTCGCACTGTCGGGGAGATGGACATGCCTCCGCGAACCTACCTCCAAAAGATGTCTCCGGTCCACTACTTCAAAGACGACAACACAACTTGGTACCAGTACTTTCGCCGTCCCTTCTTTCTTTTCGCGTTTCCCAATATTCTTCTAGCCGGTATTCAATTTGCATTTGGCTGCACTGCAGGTATTGTCTCGTTTAATACCATCTCTGAGATCATGACGGAGGCACCATATAACTGGAGTGCCGGTTCTGCTGGCCTAATCTTCTTGGCAGCACTGGTTGGTAACTTTCTTGGGTATGATGTATCCTATCACTAGTTTCATGAAAAATGCTAATCTTGTGACAGCATGGGTATTGGATCACTGTCCGATTGGGTTGTCGTCTTTTTGGCACGTCGGAACAAGGGTTATAAGGAACCCGAGATGCGTTTATGGACGTATTCTATCCCCCTTGTACTTGCTGCGGTTGGCTATTTCGTCTACGGCTGGGGTGCTACCGAGGGGCTTCACTGGATGTCCATTGCAGTTGGCTTGTGCTGCATGATTGCTCAGCAGGTATCCGCCACCAGTATCGCAACCGCATACGCAATGGAGTGCTTCGAACAGGTAAGCCTTTTACATCCACAATCTTGTACTAGGTGGCTAATGCTCTCCGTCCAGATCTCTGGTGAGCTCGTCATTGTACTGGCATGCTGCTCATCGATAATCAACTTTGTCATCTCCTTTACGGTGCAGGATTTCATCGACGGCACCAACTACGGCTGGACCTTTACCTTCTATGGTATCATGGTTGTCCTTTCGATGGCTGCGGGTGCTCCGATGATTATCTGGGGTAAGGATTGGCGGCGGAAATGTAAGCCTCGGTATGAGAAGTTTTTGGCCGAAACAGGACGTCAGTGAGGACATCGCCGTACCTCTGTTTGAATGACCTTTATGATTTAATGCATTGCTGTTCATTAAGATGTGTATGCCTACTAGCATCATCTACTCTGAGAATATGTTTCATAAATACAACAATCATTTCGATGCGGAACTCACACCAGATACCCGAGAGTCTAGGACGTTTCACATAGTCAGCTCAAGTCACAGTCCATTGCCACATCAATCACTTGCGAAACATGTCTATACTATCCGATCTCACTGCCCCTCACCACCACCCTTAGCACTAATAACCCTAACCCTCTCCACCAAAGGACTCCTATCCAGATACACCGTGAAAAACCTCATCTTATCGTCATCCACCCCCTTCCCAAAGATTGCTATACCCTGAACACTAACCACCTTCTTCTCATCATCACCCTTCAAAACGTACTCAATAGTCGCCTCCTGATAGATGCGATCAGGAAGAACGTCCACATGACCAATAGTATGCTTCATGCTCTCCAGGATCGTGGACTGCTCTTTGAAGAAGTTGATGATTGCTTCCTGGCCCTTGATCGGAGAGTGGCCTGGGAATCTCATCTCGCAGTCTGGAGCATAGAATTTGGGAACGGCGAGTTCGGGTGTGAGTTGGTCGCCTAAGGAGTGATAATCCTGGAGCCAGGATTTGGCTGCGAGGAGGGTTTGGTTGGTGGTGGTGTTAGACATTGTTTCTTAAGATGAGATGGGTGCTGAGTAAAGTTAGCTGGAATGGGAAAGATGAGAAGTTGGATGAAGATGGATTTACGAGAGATGATAGGGGTGGTTGATGGTTTCTGATTACTGCTATTTAGTTTTGGTGATTATAAACGGTATTTATATGTAGTGTTGGTTGGTGACCATCATACTCACTCAGTATGACGAGGAGTTCTGGGATGAGCTGATTGGTGTATTGTTGTGGTTACTCGTGGTTGATTTATAATGAATGCTTGATGCCGCTGTGTGCTTATGTGCCTGGTTATATTGGGGAGTTTGGTATTTTTTTTTGTGAATTTGGAAGGAGAGATTCAATGTGATATACTTTGTAGCCTTAAAAGACATAGGTGAGTAAATATCTCCATCGCAATTATGTACGAGAGTCATGAACGATGTTATCTGCTAATAGAGCACCATCCTGCGCACGGGTGCACTAAAGATTGTCATTGGTCTTGGGGTAAGTCTCATCATGATTCTTATGGTAGCTATAGTGACTAGCTTATGGTCATGTCCTAGCAAATTATTTCGAATCAAGAGAACCAGGATGATGCTTTCTGATAGAAGACATAACAAGACATCATAAAGATGTAGAAAAACAACAGAAAATATTTATTATGGCTGCGATATACTTTTAACTACATCCACACCAAGATAAGGCTGTAATTTAAGTACGCAACATATTGAACGAAGTAATCTCTTGTATCGATAAAGGCACGAAAAATACAAGCAGCGAATCAGATAACGCAGTGGTTTGCAGCTTCAGCATCATTGGTCTAGTGGTAGAATTCATCGTTGCCATCGATGAGGCCCGTGTTCGATTCACGGATGATGCACTCTCTTTTTCTTTTTGCACTTTTCTCTTCCCGTCCCAACTTACTCTTAGACACATGCAATGCGGGTAAACATGATGATGTTGCTGCTGTACCTGTCATGTCTGTAAAATGAGGCGTGTTGTCGTCGTTGTCGATTTCCTCTCAGAGGATCGACCATCGTCTATCTATCACCATGCCAAGGAGGCTTCTCCACAGAGCAAGAACCGGAGTATCATCCCATTTCCTTTTGTCTTCTAGCTCCAATATATAATCGCTCCGATGAGATAGGTGGATGTGCAAATCCCGATCAAGGTGGCATGGACTAGATTGCGGGGATGGTGTTATGGAGAGGTTTTATCAAGACAATTTCTTCCGTCTTTCATCAATCCCTCGCCTGATTATAACGCTTAAACCATAGCAGTGTTGAAGAACGGAAGCCCCCAGCCGGCTGCTGGTACAACTCTGTCGCCTGGGATTCACATGGATGCTAGACAAAGATTTTTATCGCGCAAATCACCCAAAGATTGATGTTCTGAAAGATCCATCATCTCTTCCAAACTAATGCTCCTCCCATCCACATCGATCATATGTAGTTCAGTGGAGAAGCAATGACAGGTCAGCGATCAGGCTGAATAGCCATGTTAAGCTCTCGCGTCTTGAGCTCTTAACGCAAAGCTGGACCGAAAAGTTGTGATCGTTGGAGATTTCGCGAAACAAAAGTGTATGCTCTTGATCAACAGCCATGTTGTTTAGCTGTGCTGACACCACTGCAGACCAACTTGATAGCCCTGTCACGCATCTTTTCAAAGCTGAAGAATGCCTCAGGACAGCGTATATCAGATGTGACAAGATAATCCAGGAATAGTTTATTGTATCGATTATCAGTTCTATCTGGTACGACAGGTGAAAGCTTCTGAAATTCCAAGCTCCAACCGCAGCGAACTGATGAGCGATAACCCATAATGCACCTATATGCATGCATCTGCATGTCGGATGGTCATGCGGGCCTCCGAGCAATGTATCGGCAGCACTTTCTTTATCGAGTAAGACCAACAGTCCGTGCACTTTCTTTATCTGTCTGAGATGCTGCAACTTGCATATGAAGGCCTTCCGTCTGCTTGTACCCCAGGGTCTCATCGGTATTATCACCATTTGACAAATGCCGGAATCGCTCCTTGCGCCTTGCCAGACGGCTTCTTCCACGCTGTTACTCAGTGTTCCTTATGTCAAGATGCTATGCTGTGATAGGACTATCATGATGCATTCTAAGAAACACCAAATAACAACTAAATATTAAGCTATAATCGGTACTTGCTTTTCTCCGCTTGGCAACCCCGCATCAATGACTCCAACGGGCTGTTATCTCTGATCCCTCTGCTGCATTTCCGTGCGATAAGCCTCGTTTCCGAATGTCGCTGCAATGGGAAGGCGCCCGCAAGGGGTAGGATAATGCGGGATGTGAATATAATGATAAGACTTGTGTGTCCCATGCTTCGGTGGCTACATCACAAACGAGGAATTTGGCTTGCTTTTACATCACATCTGGTATGGCGAATTGTCAGCGAGAGCAGGAGTCCATCTGGGCTCCGGGCACAGTCACCCTCGAAGATAGTAAGAGCTCTTCTGGATAAGTGCATGTATATGACTGACGACCACGGGTAGTCCACGGCAGTAGTGTGGTCCTCTTCCCTACTCCTTCGGATGACCCAGATGATCCTTTGAATTGGTCCAAGGCACGGAAGACTCTCAACTACACTCTAGTCAGCATATTTGTTCTCTTCACCTTCGTGGAGCTAGACATAGGTTTCACCGCATGGGGTCCGATGGAAACAGAGCTTGGCTTCACAGTGGACCAGCTCAATGCCGGTACAGCGACCAACTACGGTGGTCTTGCTGTCGGATGCTTTTTTCTGCTCCCTCTCGCCCGTAAATATGGCCGTCGCCCTATCTATATCTTTGCCTCAGCATTGCAGCTGGCTGCGAGCGTGTGGAATGCCAAGGTCTTTACCTTCGGTGACTACATCGGAGCGATGCTGATTTCCGGTTTGGGTGGTGCTATCAGCGAGATCATCGTACAAATGACCGTAGCTGATCTTTTCTTCGTCCACCAACATGCCACCATGAACGGCTTATTTGTGCTCTTTCAGTCAGTTGGAGCCTTACTGGGACCTGTCGCCTCAGGATATGTCGTGGAATCCCAGGGTTGGCGGTGGACATGGTGGTGGTGCGTGATCTTCTTCGCCGTTATCCTGCTGTGTGTGATTTTTGTTTTCGAAGAATCCAAGTTTCTCCCAATTTTGGATGCCCAGGAAGTTATTCCAGATGTACAGGTATCTGGTGTGGAAGAACCCGAGTGCTCTGAGGCTCCTAAGGGCAGGCTGTCATCCGATGATAAGAAAGGGTTCGAACGATCCGTGGAAAGATGTGCTACCCCGCGGCCTGGAAGTGAGCCAAAGACCTACCTTCAGCGAATGGCTCTCTTCACACCGTCTGATGAATCTATATGGCCTCACGTGTGGCAGCCGGCTGTCATTCTGTTTACTTTCCCGGCAGTGACATATACTGCACTTACATACGGCTCCACTCTGTGTTGGTTTGCAGTCATGACGTCGCTCCAAGCGACATATATGATTCTTCCGCCGTACAACTTTAGTTCAGTCGGCATCGGCTTGATGAATGTGGCGCCATTCATTGGCAGCCTATTAGGCTTTCCAATTTCAGGTTATCTGAGCGACAAGTCCATCCTTTGGTTGTCCAAGAGAAACAATGGCATTTACGAGCCTGAGATGCGTCTTTGGCTTTCGCTTCCTATAATAGCTTTGGGTCCAGGATCGATACTGATGTTTGGTCTTGGGCTTGCATATGTACGTTTCTACTACTCTGTACCTTTCCAGGGTTGGCTAACATTCTCATAGGGTGCTCACTGGGTTGTACTGGCAGTTGGCTATGGTATCTTTGGGTTTGTTCTTTCGTGCAGCAGTGGTATCTCACTGTCCTATCTCATGGATTGCTACCAGGATGTGAGTACATACAGTCCCTCCTTTGGATAAGTATGATCACGAACACTAACGCGAATGTATAATAGATTGTTGGCGACACTCTAGTCGGTGTAGTCTTCATGCGAAATGTGATTGCTGTCATTGTTCTCTTCACTTTGACACCCTGGGTTAATGGGATGGGCATGCAGAACCTTCACATCTTGATTGCGGTTGTGGCGTTTTTCATCTACTCGATCCCAATTCCCCTATTGATCTGGGGGAAGAGGGCGCGTATTGCTACTGCATCGACTTATCGGAGGATGGCAGAGAATCAGAGCGACAATCGGGTGGTATGACATACAAGCTATCCCTTTCTCAGAAGAAGTAGACTATCAGAATCTCTATATGACAGAGTCATTCACAATGTAGCAGCTCTATACCAATTCTTTCGTAAGACTTTATTCCTGTATAAGCTCGAGCTCTGGAGTAGTAAATTCCTCAACTCAGTCCAGTGTTTACTCTCGACTTGAAGTTTATAGAATATTGACCTCTCAGCATCTCAAGTAATATTGGCCTGCATCCAAACGCACACCTTACAAACACTAAAGCTCCCACAACCCATCCCAAACACCACATATTCCTCTCTCCAACACCTTTCCTACAACTCCAACCCACCCACCTACTTCGAACTACTACTTCGAACTAAACGCGCAACTCCCCATATCCAACCTGACCACCTCCGCCTCAGGCCTAATATCAAAATCAAAAATATCCATCGGCACCCCCAGCGTCGTACACGCATTGGGAATATCCACCAACCCCGCAATATGCCCTTGCACCGGCGCACAACTCAACAACAAATAGATCTGATAATCACTATACCCATACCGTCTCAAATACTCAATCACCCTCAAACAAGTCTGTCTATACGCAACAGTCGCATCAAGATAATGCTGCTTGCCATTCTCATCGACCGAGAACCCCTCGAACGTGAGATACCTCCCGGGCCCGAATTGAGGCTCCACAGGCCCCGGGTGGAAAATGGGAGACTTCATGCCCATTTTCTCTATACCTCCTTTAAGGACTGTGAACTTGAGAGTGATTATCCCTGCCATTTCGATCGCTCCGCAGAAGGATATCTCCCCGTCGCCTTGGCTGAAGTGTAGATCGCCGACGGAGAACTTGGCCCCCGGGACGTGGACCGGAAGGTAGACTTTTGAGCCTCGGGAGAGGTTCTTGATGTCGCAGTTGCCGCCATGTTCGGGGCGGCCCTGTACTTTTGTTAGTATTGACTGGGGCTATAGAAAGGGAAGGGGGAATACAGGAATAGTTCTCGCCCCCTCTTTCGCTATCTTCGCCTTCAGCTCCTCGTCCGTTGCACTACCTGCATGCGCGCTCTTGGGCTCCGGAGGCTTCGCAACGTCTCGTCCAAGGGTAGTATTCGCCGCGATGAGCTCCCCTTCACGACGATTCCACTCTGCCAGGACCTCAGCAGATGGCGCACACCCCAGTATACCGGGGTGAATGAGCCCCGCGAATCGGACGTGCGGGATGTGCCGCGAGGAGCAGAAGATGCCTTCGAAGTCCCAGATGGCTTTGGCACTGCACATAATCACCGCCTTCTCATTAGCATCATCCGTTACTTATACATGCTGAGTTTTGTAAGGAAGGAGAGGATATCATACGCTTCCGGATAAATCTCATCCAAAAACCCACCCCCATTACTCTTCTCAAAGATACCCGTGAACCCCCACGGCTGGTCCTCGAAGGGCTGCACATCCTGAATCTCGACGAGGAGGACGTCGCCTGGCTCTGCGGTCTCAATCTCAAATGGGCCGGAGAGGTAGTGGATTTGCGTGAGATCGACGTTTTTGATGTCGTCGGCCGAATCGTTGTTCTTGATTTGGCCGCCGGTCCAGTCGAGACATTCGATTTTGACGACTTCGTTGTTGGCGATTTTGGCGTAGGAGGGGACTATTTGTATTTAATCCTTGATTAGATTGGTGGTTAGTATGGAGGGGGCGGAGTAGTACCGTCTGGATGCCATCTGTTCTACAAGGATGGGTTAGTGCTACGATTGTGTTACTGCTTACACGGTTCATGGAGCACTTACGTGGAGGCCAGGCTGCTCCCAGGCTGGCTTGTTCAGATCAACTGAGAGAGCGGTGCGGATCTTTTTGTGGCCCATGGTGGATCTTTGTTGATGCTGTTGATGATGCTTGTAATACTAGATGATGGATTGGATGGGTGGATGGGTGGTGCAAGGTGAGATGGAACACTTCCCCTCCGCATGGGTAGGGGAGTCCACCTCTTAATACTACCAGATAAATTGTACTAAACGAATGCAACCAACCCCTCAATCCATGGCACCCGAAACTTCCCCTCACGAACTTGGTCCAACTTTGTTTATCACAAGACCGAATAGGAATTACGGAGCGCCGCCCTGCTCCCCTTATCTTATCAGGGTCGACGCGCTTATCAGCGGGGAAAAGGATGTGGTTTGATTCCACGGCTGTCTTTTTGTCTATCATAACGATAACCCCGGAACTTATAACAATAAGATGCGTGCATGCTTACCTGCACTATGCAGAACCTAAAATGTAAAATACAGTCTCGACTGTTTGGTTTTCCATAATCAACTTTTGTAGGCAAAACTCCAGTCCTCCTCACGACTCATCCCTCAACTGCTCGCTTACTCGAATTTCCGGCCCGGCACCTCAGGCGCCTTGGGCTTTTCCTCCTCTGGAGCCTTGTTCAGCTGGTCAATGTTGTCCAGCGACAGGCGCAGGAACTCGTGTTTGTTATTCCAAGTCACCTGGGTCTCTGCGAAGCCCTCTTTCTCCGAGGGGGGCGGCGGGGGGTCCGTGACCTTGGTGACGAGATACGCCGTGGCGGCTTGCGCAATGCCGTACAGGAGAACTCCGATGAAGGGAGTCTTCAGCACAACTGTAAATGCAAAGGCGAAACCGAAGAGGACGCCCTGACGGTCGGCGAACCAGCGGTTTCTTTGCTCG
Source organism: Aspergillus niger (assembly GCF_000002855.4). Taxonomy (NCBI): domain Eukaryota; kingdom Fungi; phylum Ascomycota; class Eurotiomycetes; order Eurotiales; family Aspergillaceae; genus Aspergillus; species Aspergillus niger. The sequence goes on along the minus strand of NT_166523.1, from coordinate 1,245,415 downwards.
GGGGTGAAGGGAACGCGGCTAAAGTAGGGGTCGAGCTGGTTGTCCGTTAGGATTGTTCCATCGATAATGTGGCTAGAGTGACTTACCATCTCACGCATCAGGGTACGAGAGGCGTAGAAGCTGTGCAGGAAGGAAACAACGTAGCTCTTCGGGAAGATCAAGCCAGCTCCGAAGATGACCGCCGCAGGGGTAGTTCCCACAGCATCCTTAAAGGCAAAGAAGGAAGCTGCTGGAGTGGCAAAGCGTCCGACAACAGGCACAAGAGACAAAATGGACACGCCCAGGAGCAGAGCGGCTCGTTGGCCGGACCTTCTAAGGAACACCACGATTCTTTCTTTGGCTGACTTCTTCGGCGCAGTGGACTTGACCTTGCCATCACCGGCGTTGTACATAGAAAGGTTCGGGTAGTACATGGCACGCAGAGTGCTCGGGTCCTCTGCCTTGTGCTTATCGACATAGGTCGTGTCCACCCATTTCAACGATTCCATGAAGCTAACCAATCAGCACGTGCACACTATGTAGAAGAATGGTTGGCCTACATTTCATCCAATGTCGGAGTGATGTACCGCATCAACGACATGATGAGGAAGGGGACATGGAGGACAGACTTGGAGAGGAAGTCGAGACCCTCAATGAGGGAGTCGTCCCAAGTTACACTCTCGAGGTCGACAATCCATGAGATGAACCAAAGCCCAATCTTGAGTGCGATGATCTATAGCACACCTTGTCAGTTTCGTTGTTGTGCAAGCGCGTAGCTAGAAGGTAGTCACATACGGGGATCTGGATGAGGAGCTCGACACCCACACCGACCGCGACAGCAAAGGCAGCCTGTCGAAAGTGGTCGTACTTGAACAGGTCAGGGTTCCGCAATGCGCGAACGGCTGTTCAGCTACGTTAGCTGCGGGTAAAGTAGGACTCGTGCCGTGTTTCCCCAAAGAACCAAGCGGGTAGCTAGCCAGCCATGGCTGTCGATCATGGAACTACTAGGGAACTCGGCCGTGCTGAGCCATTGACATTCAGCACCACGCAGACCCCTATAATTCCAACATCTGCCGCTCCCCCTTTTACGCAAGGCGAAAGAAGTCGCACAGCCATTGGCTACTAGAAGCCCCAGGACTCAAGCAGGCAAAAGGGGCCGGACTTACTTGCAACCACCGTCAGTTGAGCGCCGCGAATCACGGCGTTATGATCGAAATTGCCCATGATGTACACCCAAGAGACACTTGAGTACTTTTGAAGATCAGGGACCGTCTAGCAGAAGGGGAGCATCGTACTATTTATAGTTGTGCGTTGGCTGCCGAGGGGGAATCAGCCACAGGCAACCACATAATGCTAAGGCAATGACGCGCGGGTGCGATAGCGATCAATTCCGACTGGCTGAGTAGCCGCCAGACGCCAGGCCAGCAGCCGCCGGGCCCCACACTGCGGCGTAGGGCAGGTGACCGGCGCATGACTGCCTCAGGCCACAATCAGTCCCCGCTGGGTTAGACCCGATTGGGGCAATTCCATACTTTTCCCATGAATTTATTGAGTTGGAACCAAGTTGGGAAGGGTCACTCGCTGGGAATCCCCCGTCCATTATCCATTATCTCACCACCCCAGCTTCTCGTCTCTCGTTTGACCTCATTCCATACACCCACCCCCCCCCTGCTGATCGTCTCTCCTTATCCCTTCCTACTCGCATTCACTTGCTATCTTTTTCATCTACATCCTACCTAATCCTGTCCCTCATATCTTATTCAATGTAATCCATCTCCTTTCTCACCTTCCTTAGTCCCCATGATCGAGAATGTCTAATTCCTCGCATGCGCCACTACCCCAGACCCAATCCCTTCGCCGGTCTGCAACTCTTCCTTCCAAACTGATTACCCGACCTCGGCGGCAATCCGAGTCGCTGAGGCCGTCGGAGAACGACCTCTTTTACCATCCTTCTGCCAAAGTCGTCCATTTTGCCCCTAGAGCGCTCGCCCCGATCCCTTCCAGTACTGCGCCCTCCGACTTCGACTATCCCGTTGATACCGTTGAGACACTTCCTTGGAGATCCCCTACCGAACGAACGGTCGCTCTTGGCCCGCTTCGCCTGGAGAATGTTCATGGCCTCACTGTCTTTCTCAAGTGCGGCAATGTCGTCCATGCCATCCTCAAGAACTCGCAATGTTGGTGTGTCGACGGCGAGTCAACATTTGTCTTGCGCATTCGCCCTCTGACCTACTATCGCATCGAGCTCCCCGCCGACACCGACGACCATAAGGTTTTGGTCATGGAGATGAAAAATGTCTTGCCAAGGGTCCTCCGTTACGAAGTGACACCATGCCCCTTCAAGAGAGGTTTCACCGTTGAGATACCGGAGGAGGCCAAAGCGCCCCGGAGGAAGAGGGCCTGGCGTCCCAAAGGTCGTCGCGAAAGTGCCCCCATCAGTTCAGTCTACTACCACGGATTGTCCAAGTCGAAGGAGGACCTCACCAAAGACTCAGTGAGTGCCGGGGAAGACACGGATGGCGAAGCGACGGATGACAGCGGCTTTTCGACCAAGGCCAGTAACAGTCCCAGTAACAGTACTATCTTGGAGACTATCCCGGATGATAACGAATCCCCGGAAGCGCCTCAGACATCCGAACAGGTGGACCTTCCCATGCGCCCAGACCCGGAACCCGAACAAAATTTCCAGACCTTGCTGGCAAGGTTTGAAGATAAACCCAAAGAACAGGTTGATCCTGAAACAACGTTTTCATCGAGCGTTGAATCCTTCCACTCCCTTGGACCATCGTTATCTACATTACCCGAACTTGACGCCTGCTCTACGCCTACATCGACCGAGGGTACTGAGCAATTCCAGCCCGAACATAGTGACACTCATTCGCAGTCTGAAGAACAGCCCTTCCAGGAAACAGAACGCTCGAGAGACAGATTATCGGTATATGTCGACTGCTGGGATGACTTGTCGCCCGCATCGCACGACATGCCTGGAGCCTTCCACGAGCGCGAAATAAAACCGATTCCGACCATAGTCCCCGACATTCAACGTCCAGTCGCACGCCGCACCGGAACTACCGATTCGAACCCCAATCTCAGCAGCATGAGCATCGAATTTCGCCGACGCTCTAAAGCATCTCGTGAGCGCGAAGTATCCCCGATGCCACCTGCATCGTCTTTGGCAGTCGCAAGACCCGAGAAAAATGATGCGGCTTCACTCATTCATAAAACCTGCACACTTGTCCTGGTTCCCCCCATCCAGCTGCTCGTGGTTCTCATCCACATTGCCGCGCGCATTGTCATCGGTCCAGCCTTGGAATCTGCGATGGGTGAACTGAACCGGAAGATCGAGTATGAGGTTGACCATGCCCAGGACACAGTGGATGACTTCGACTTGCCTCTTCCTGACCGATCCGGGGTGTCTGCGGATGAGAGTTCCGACTGATACGCATCAAACCATTTGTCTGACCATTTACATTCATTCTTCACTTTTTGTATACCGCTGTATTCTGCATCTGATGACACTTGCGATTCCCTCTGATGTTTTTCCTTCCCCACGATGACGCATTTGTATGATCTCTCACTGTTCCGCTGTTCCTTCCCATATGTTTCACTAGTCGGCACCTGTACGGTTGTGGGTGGGCTGTCTTTGATGTACACCTGACAAGCACCATAATTTGAGCCCCTGTATTCTAGCGAAGTAGTTAATCATACTGATACTATATCTTCAGCCGAGACTGACCATCCCATTCAACCTATCTACTCAACACATATACATCGAAGCATAATGTTCCCATATAACAAATAAAAGTACGTATAATAGAATAAAATCATCCCACTAACGCCCATAATGCATCACACCACCCCTCCCCCAAAAGAAACAATAAATCACCCCTTAACAACCTTCCCACCCTCCTTCTTCCCCTTCGCCTTGCCCTTCTTCCGATCCCTCTTCTTCAACCCCGTCATCCCAGCCTTACACACCTCCGCATACCGCGCATAGAACGCCTCCAGGTCATCAGGGCTCACGACCGTCGAGATCTTCACTTTCGATGCTGCTGTCGCCTTCGACACCTTCTTCTTGGCCTCTGCCGTCTTGGGGTTCGGGGCGTTGGTGTTGCCGTCTGTCGCGCGGATGAGAATGGATGGTTGGGACTGGGTGTTGGTAGAGTCGAGGAGAGGCTTCTGGGTGAGGTACACGGATCCGCGGGTTTTTTGGGATGTGGTGCTTAGGAGGGTGGTGAGGGAGGTGAAGAACTAGTTCGTTTGGTCAGTATTGGTTTTGGGGGTGTTGTTGTGGTTGTGGAGGTGAAGTACCTCCTCGTGGCCCAGGTGTGCGGGCATTTTTGATGATTGTGTTGTGGTTGTATTTGAATGGGATTCAGGTGTGTAATGCAGATGTGAGCGTAGTGCCGCACTTAAGTGTAGCAGGCAGCTCAATTGACCGTGAACTCAAACCAAATAGACTCCAGCGATAGTATCTAAGTAGCAGCTAAAGACCAGCGGAGATAAACGCATCCACCCCAAAGTCAAGTGCCTCTCACCGCCTCCGTCCTCCGCCTCCGCGGGACCAATTTTGAATCGGCATTAAAAAAAGTTGATCCAACCCAATAATCAACAACCCCCCGATTTGGATGAAACGAAAGTCTCACCATGCGACGTCCTAGACATAATACGACCTCCTTACCGAGGGACCTGCGCGCCGAACTCGGGATTAGAGATACCTACGGCGAGAAGAAGAATAGGAACAACGGACCGGCATCGCGGAAAGAACGCCGTCGGGAAGAACGCTCCGGGAAGAAGCAGCCTCAGTTTCAGCGACAGCAGAGAGGACTGCCTCCGAAGAAGAGGGGTCGGTATGATGATGACGAGGATGACGATGAGGATATGGGGGATTTTGACGATTTTGATTTAGATGAGGGTGATGATGATGAGGATGCGGGTGATGTTATGGCGAAACTTGCTAAGGCGAAAGCGGCGAAGGGGAAGGGTGCTGCTCCTGCTCCTGCTAAGGAGGAGAAGAAGCAGCCCAAGTCTATTCTGAAAAAGGCGAAGGCTGTGGAGAGTTCTGAGGAGGAGGATGATGATATTGACCTTGATGAGGATGAGGACAACAAAGTCACAATGCGACGCCCGATATCGAAGACAGTTCAATCGAAGCTCGAGGAGGACGATGCGGAAATCGCTGCGCTGGAGAAGAAGCTCGGTCTGAAAAAGGGCAAGAAGCTCCCGAAGTCGTTCGAAGAGGATGGTCTGGGTGATTTGCTGGGTGATTTGGATGAGGATTCTGCAGATGAGGGCCGGAAGCGCAAGAGGGAAGCTGATGAGTGGCTACGGAGTAAGCGGAGAAAGGCGCAGGGCCTGGAGGAGCCTGAGGAGGAGGATTCTGAGGAGGAAGATGATAGTGATATGGGAGATGGGCTTGAAGGCTTTGACGACGACGAGTCCATGGGCGATTTCGATGAAGATGAAGAAGGTGATGAGGATGAGGATGAGGAAGAGGAGCCGGCTCCTAAGAAGAAGGAAAACCCCTACGTCGCTCCAGTCAAAGAAGCCGAAAGCCGTCCCCAGAAGTACATTCCTCCTTCGCTTCGCGCTGCTTCCAATTCAGAAGATGAGTCTCTTGTTCGCCTGAGGAGACAGGCTCAGGGTCACTTGAACAAGCTGTCTGAAGCTAACATGGTCTCTATTCTCGCGGAGTTCGAGAAGCTCTACCGGGATCATCCTCGTCAAAATGTCACTTCGACCTTGATCTCTCTGCTATTCGGATTGATCTGCGAGAGATCTGCTCTGTCGGATACTTTCATCATTCTACATGCGGGTTTCATTGCTGCAGTGTATAAAATTGTGGGTACGGACTTTGGCGCGGAAATCGTGCAGAAGATCGTCGAGACCTTCGATGCCCGCGGCGATGAACGGGGTAAGTTCGAAGGAAAGGAGACCATCAACCTGATCTCTCTTTTGTCTCAACTGTACAACTTCCACGTTATCGGAAGCACTCTTGTCTTCGACTACATCCGGCTCTTCCTCGAAGAAATCACCGAGGAGAACACCGAACTGCTCCTCAAGATCATCCGAAGTACGTTATTCCCATCCCTTCCTTCTTAAGCCCGTACTAACCACCCCAGACTCCGGACCCCAACTCCGACAAGATGATCCCTCCTCCCTCAAAGACATCGTCCTTCTCATCCAACCCGCCGTCGCGAAAGCCGGCGAAGCCGCCCTCTCCGTCCGTACCAAGTTCATGATCGACACCATCACCGACCTCAAGAACAACAAGCTGAAATCCAACGTGAACGCCAGCATCAGCTCCGAACACATTACCAAGATGCGCAAGATTCTCGGCTCTCTCAACAACACACGAGTCATCCGGGCCTCCGAACCCATCAGCATCTCCCGCACCGATATCCACAACTCCGAGAAGAAGGGCAAATGGTGGCTCGTCGGCGCCAGCTGGCGCGAAGATCCCCTCGAGTCCGCCCGGAAGGAACTCAACGGCCTCCCCACGAACAGCACCCACGCCGACGTCTCAGACAGCGACTCCGAGCCCGACCTCGTCAACATCGCCAAAGCGCACCGCATGAACACTGACGTCCGCCGCTCCATCTTCGTCGCTATCATGTCCGCAACCGACTACCAGGACGCACACGTCCGCCTCCTCAAACTCCGTCTCAAACGCGCCCAGGAATTCGAAATCCCCCGTGTCCTCACCCACTGCGCCATGGAAGAAGAAGCCCACAACCCCTACTACACGCTCATCGCGAAGCGCCTCTGTGGCGAAATGGGCCGTCGCATCAAGGTATCCTTCATGTACACGCTATGGAACATCTTCAAACGCATGGGCGAGTCCGGCGACATGGACGATAGCGATGACGACGACGCATTCGACGACGAAGACGATCAAAACAAACTCGAGATGAAATCCGTCGTCAACCTAGCGAAGATGTACGGATCGCTTATCGCAGATGGGACGTTGAATCTGGGCGTGCTTAAGATCCTTAACTTCGCATATTTGCAGCCGAAGAGCAAGGCCTTTGTGGAGTTGCTCTTGATTAGTGTGATCCAGCAGTCGCAGAAGCAGAAGAAAAAGAAGAAGTCGAAGTCGAAGGATGAGGATGAGCAGGATGAGAAGGCGCTTCTGGAGATCTTCCTGCGCGCGAGAGAAACGCCCCAGATTGTCAAGGGCTTGATCTTCTTCTTGAGGAAGGTGGTCGCGAAGACGGATATTGTGCCTTCTGGGAAGGAGTTGAAGGTTGTTAAGTGGGGATGTAAGGTTGCGGTGGATGCGTTGAAGGTTGTGGTTAAGGAAGGGGATGCTGAGTGATGTACATTCATGTCTTGTGCTGTGTGGGTATGGCGTTTTGGTCATGGTGTTGAGGGGGGTAAAAGCTTGCATAGTATATAGATTCATCTCCTTTGCATTTCATTCGATGGACGAATGTTCAGCATAATGTTGAAGCTTCGCATTGTCGCGTGCTTGGGTATCAAATAATGTACATGATCGCCATATCTTATTACGAGATTAGTTCCCACTCCATGCCCACGTGCCATTTACCTGCGCTTTGGACGTGTGAACGGTCCGATGGAATGAGATCGTTCAGGTCAAGGCCTATTTCTGAAGCCGGAGCAGGCTTTCCCAGCTCTACCTCCCAAGCCAGTCCTCGAAAAACCCCGACCACATCCCCGGGATTAAGATCAGGAACGTTAGTCGCTGTATGCCGGGACTTCTGTTGTCGGGGTGGTCCAAGAAGAAGCACGTTCTTCATCTGAGTCTGGGGCTCGGTATCTGTCTCGTTGGTCTCAGAAGAATTGATGAGTTGACCCTGTGCGAACACCAGCGCACCACAGCTCGGCAGGGCCGATTGGCGAGCACTTGTTACCCGAATAGCTATCGCGTAGAGGTCCAATGAGAATGAATCCGTTCTCCGGTAATAGCTCGGACTCATCTGTTGCTGTTCCCTTTTCGCACCCATTTCTAAAATCCAGCTGCGCACTTCCGCTGCCATGCCACCAGGTACATAGTTGTGCGCTGTGGAGCGGTGACGGCCGCGCCGCCGGAGAGCACGAGAGGAAGGCGAGAACGGTGTGGGGATGCCGGTGGGGTCATCGTCCTCCTGAGGGGAGGGGGAACGAGGCAGGACGAATGCTGGTGTTCGTCGCTGCGAGGTTGGAGCCGGAGTTGCGGTCGAGGGTGGTATTGCGGTGCTGGTTTGAGTCTGGCTACTTGGAGGTAGTTGCGATGCGGATAGCACGAAACGACGGGGTTGGAGAGAGGATGGATTGATGCTTGCTGGTGTTACAGGATGTGGTGTTTCTGCAGGCCGCACGGGTTTCCGGAACCCTGATTCTGGGCGTGTCTGCCTTGGTGTGTGGAATTGTACCGATAGAGTTGACTCGTCTGCTGCTCCTGGAGGATCCGGGGAGGAGGTCAGGATCCTGTCGGCGGGTCTCCGTCTTTGAACGGAGGGAGTGTCATTAGCACCATTATTACCAGAGACGCGACGTCTCTTCTGGCGGTCTCGTATAGATCCAAATACTTCATCGAATGCGGCGTCGAGCTCTCCTGGTTCTGGCGGAGAGCTACTCTGGAGTTCGCCCTCGTTTGGTGCAGCGTCATCGTCTGGCTGGTCCGAGTCTTCAATGAACTCTTTTGGGCGAGGAGTGGGTACCTGCTCTCTCACACGTTTTATATTACGTGCGGATGGAGCAGGAGTAGCATATGCAAAGTCATCTTGGTCAATGGAGTCGACTTCCTGGGATGGCCTCGATGAAGCGGGTGTTTGGGAAAGGAAGAACCGCGGGGTTGACGCGAACTGCGGGCCTGCACTGCGACGAGAGGAGGCACGAAAGGGCGTCTAGACGGTTTTAGCTAGAGCAACATGGATAGTGACAGGGGAGGCGCGTACAGCTACTGGGGGCATTTAGAACGAGCTAGTGGGGAGCAATTGCGCGACAACATGTCGAGACGCGTGAGTAGATAAGTTGATGCATCCACCGTGATATCATTTGACGGATCATTATGCTTCTTCTTTGGGAAAGCGGTCACTTGATTGGTGAGTTGGTCTAATTCTATTTAGGTATTGATCAGCGATATGATCTGCTTCGTCTGATTGGCTCTTCATATCCCTCGCTATGATCATTGTTCATCCCAGCATGACCAAGCATCGAGCTTTGTGCAGAGAGTAATTATGGTGGGCTACAATTTGAGTAAAGGTATAGCACATTGTAATAATAATAGTAGTAGTCATAGAATTCTTGGATTTATCCAACTCCATATAATGTGTTGTTTTCAACAAATGACAGTCGTAAGCCTCATTACTCCATTAACCATAGCCGCCCTGCTCCATCACCCAACAAAATAGATGGTTCCATCACTCTTTTTGTTCGACATTGGTATCCGGGGACACTGATTTCCGCCTGCAATCTTTGTAAGCTTCAATTCATGATTGTGTGTATATAGAGGGACACCGACTTATTGAACTCCTCAATCATGCTCGCCATATTCCCCGCACCACTGGATCGTCGGTCTGGATGGTCGTTTGCTGAACCGCCAAAGCTCCCTAACAGTGAGTTGATAGCTACTCAATCATTAGTATATCTGTTATATCGATCGATTGACCAGAGTTGGGATCAACAAACCCATCTGATTCCGGTGGCGTTCCTCTTCCGCGAGTTGCTGCTGCAGAGAGCTCCGGCGTCGATCGTGCTTGAGGTGGCCATACTTCTGAACGAGATCCATATCGATAGCTTTGAAGTAGTTCTTCACTTAAGAAATGATCTAAGAATAGTTAGGTGAAGAAGTAATCAAATTCTGCAGCAATCTGGTGGATAAGATCGGGGTTATAAATGCAGTTGATCCCCCCTTCGACGTCATTACATCATGGGTTCCCCTTGCACCATCATATGATTGCACAAATAATGTGCTCTCCCTCGAGAGGGACTAACAGGGACCTATCGATTTGTAACATAGACCAGCAGATCGCCAAGGGATGCGTCATAGTTAATTGTGTTGCCATCCAGGCATCGACCTATAGTAATCCCTATGCTCGGATCTGCGCATTTGCTTGGCGCCACCGGCTGTGCCAGGCAACTGGCAACTGGCCAGTGCAATTGCCGACGCTGCACGGATGGCCACCTGCAGGCCAGGTTGAGGTCAAAGCTTTCTTGTGACATGTTGGCGATCATTCGGGGTGCTATGGTCAATAGTACTTGGCAGGGGAGGTGCCTTGTGTGGTGATATTAAGCAGCCGTTGTATCCGGGTGAGTGTACTTCGCCGGGTGACTCGTAAAGTACTGCATCACACAACTGTATCTCAAGTCACACTCTCTCCAAGTGATATATACACCGATAAAGCCATCATACTGTACACCTGAACAGCCACAGTCTATTTCAATCCCTCCAGCATCGGAACCAAATCCACTAACGATCGAATCACCACCCCCTCCCTCCCCCCACCTTCATCTCGGGGAACATAAACCCCATTCCACCCCGCATCAACAGCAGCACGATAATCCTTGTCATAGTCATCGCCCACATGAACACGCACCCAATCAACTTCCTCCTCACCAGCCCCTACCAGCCTCCTCGCCTGCCGCTCAGCCACGTCAAAGATCACCGGACTAGGCTTCTCCTCTCCAGCCTGATAACTCGTGATCACGAGATCAATATCATCGACCTTCTCTCCATACGCATCGGTGGAAATACTAGAAAGATCCTCGAATCCTGGTAGTTTCAAACTCTCGATTTCCTGATCCGCTCTTCCCTTTCCTACACTTAGTCCCAGTGACTGGAGCACAGCAGGCACCCTGTCATCTGAGTTGGACAGAACTCCCACAACCACCCGTTCAAAAACGCCTAGTTTCTGGCCGGTGGTTTTGATTTGCCTGAGGCGCTCAAATAATACGCCCGCGTCATCGTAGAGCGCATAGCCCTGAGAGCTTGCGAAGCGATCCAATAAGCCCTGGATCAGCTCATCTGGTAGTTTGGTAGATTGATCTGCCAAGACCTGCTGGAACGTGGCTCGTATTAGCTCCTCCCACCACTGCCTAGGCCCGCCGTATTGGCCGCGGATGGCATCCGCGCGCCCATAGTTCGGCCGGCGGCGGGATTGCGCTTTGTAAGCTGATTTGAAAGCGGGTTGCAGGATGGATGGTGTGAGCTCGTGAGCCTGAGATGGTTGAAGTTTGAAGGAGTTAAAGGCGGAAATGTACTGTTCGGGGACGGGTTGGCGCGGGTGAAAGATTGTGTTAAATGCGTCTATGGTGAGGAGGAGCGTGCGGGGGCGCATAGTTGGTTCCTGGATAAGTCGGGGGTCTGTTTTCTGCGATGTCTGTGGTGTTTGTTGTTCAATTATGTGGTAGGCTATGTAAATTCTGATGAAGTGTCGCTAGATTATTAAGATCGCTTGGTTGTTTATGAATCTAAGTTGGACAATGTAAAGGAAAAGAGACTGTTGGATTGGAAATGATGATCGGCCTGGCCAGGAGGAAGGAGTGTATCGGTGTTTGATAACATCATGTTATCGAGTCGGTCATGTGACTTCTATCTATAAGAATGGGGATGTTTTTCAGCAGAGTGACTGAAAGTATCCACGGTAACACACCTATGTTTACTATCATATTGAGATACTTAAACTACGACTCGTACGCAAAGACATCAATTTGGCCGACGAAATGATCAAATACTCGATTTCTAAAAGGGATTACACCTTAACCTTCCACTTCCACTTCCAGTCCAGCAGAGCCCATCGAGACAATATTAGACCAATAAGCCCAACCAAGAGCACCGCTGAATAAAACCCAATGAGAATCTGAGGTGTGGTTGATTGCAGCAAGTCACCTCCGACGGGAACAGTGAGTAAAACTCCGAACGAAGCCACAGAATACAGGGTACCGTAGAACCGTCCATACTCTTCAGTCCTACAGAGCTGGCCAGCACATACAGGAGCAAGGGAGATCCAACCTCCAGAGCCAAATCCAAAGATAGCCACCACGCTATATAGGGTCTTCTCATCATGAGAGCCAAAAGGCAGCCAGACTGTTGCCATTATTATTAACGTGATCACGACGAGGCAGAGCAGGATGTTGAAACGCCCGATTTGGTCAGCCGCAAATCCGGGAAGGACTCTTCCCAGTAAGCTCATACTGTTCAGGACTGTGAGCGAGTAGAATTGTACGTCTACTGAGAAGCCAGCGAATCGGACGTATGTTGGTAATAGTGCCGCGCAGCCGAAGATGATGAATTCGAAAGAGAAGACCGCCACAGTTAAGAAAAAAAGCCGAGGGGACCGGAAGGCCCGGGAGTCGATTGTCACTTTACTGCTGCTGCCAGTTGGTAGGCGGCCTTTGACTAGGATGATTCCTGCTGTATAGCATCCTAGTGCTAGAAAGGCGATAACTCGGATAGACCACGTCCAGCCATATTTCGAGAACAGGGTCCGTAGAAGTAGTGGGATGATAGCGCCTCCCGCTGATGATCCGCCCATACAAATGCCTGATGCTAGGGCGCGTCGGCGGTGGAACCAGTGGCTCAGGACTGAAATTGAGACCGTTGTAACAATGGCTGAAGCTATACCTCCGAGAATGGAAAGACACAGGACGAAGTGCCAGTATTTTGTACACTCAGCTAGTAGCATATAGGAAGTGAAGCTGGCTGCGGATCCGCATGTTAATAAGATTCGAGGCCCGTATCGATCGAACAGTGGTCCGACCTGAACTCCAAGAAATAGAGTTAGAAACACGAAAAGTGCGGTGATCCAGCCAACATCGCGGACGCTATATTCGGCAAGCTGGTGCTCGCTGATGTAGTCCTGAACAGTGCCAACTGGAGTATTCATGTCAGTTGTTTGATAACCCTACTTATCTAGTGACTTTTGGGTCTTCCATGTAAATGCAGTTATGAAAAGCTTGGCGTACCTGCTGTTTCAAAGCCAAATGATGGGAACATTATCAAATAGGATCCCAAAAGGCACATCCATGCCTCTCGTCCACCTTCAGGGAAGGCTAGACTGACACCGGGCCCATCCGCCGGCTGATCGGTGTGATAAACGTCAGTATTAGATCTTAGTTCATGCTCTTGGCCAAGCTCAGAGGCGTCCTGCCGGGCAGACCGACGCATTGTGCATGAGAATTATATAATAGGAATGGTGCGATGTAATTGCTGCATCCCGGTCAAGTAGAAGCTCTTCACTATATAAGAAAAGGGTCGCCCGGGTGGGTCTTGAACGGTGGGAGTCACCGAAAGGGCGTAGAGTACATAGTATGACATAACTCGGTTCCGATAATGAAGTGACGACGCATACTATGAAACCCACGGCAGTACCGACATTTGCACAACAGTAATAATACTACATAGTATAACAGAGATTAATGACTTGCTTGTCTTGATAACAGAACTTGATGAGATATAGGCCTGAGGATCTTCGGATTCTGCGGCCGAAACATGAGCGTTACCAAAAGCAACGTAATATTACATATACAAGGATCAGCGCGTCATTTTATGAACTCCCTGACAAACCTCTCCCGGGACAACGATCCAGTAACTGACTGGTTGACTATTGCAAGGGATAGATTGTAAACCACATTTTCTAGTTAATGCAATCAGCATTCTTTAATATTTATATCAACCAGTCAGGATCATATTTTCCTCAATGTTGCACTCAAAACATCTCTGCCGGCAATTCCATACCGCGGCACGACGGGTCCCATTGGCTTATGAACTCCATCGACCACCTACCAGCAACAGTCCCACGAGCCATAATTCGACTTCAAGCACGCCAATTCTCTTCTTGCATGGTTTCTTAGGCTCGAAGCGTGAGAACAGACATGTTAGCAGGGAAGTCATTCCGCTTTCCTTGTGTTTAGGTTCACTCTAACGACCTCAATAGACTGCTCGCTAAAGATCTCTTCCGGCCTGTATATGCTCTGGTATGTAATTCCTTTGCTGGGTGGCCCGAATATTTACATACTTAGTGGCAATCTAAACTTCGACCCAGGACATGCGCAACCATGGCGAATCCGGTCATCATCCAAAACACGACTACATGGAGATGGCACTAGACGTGAAATCTTTTATTGAAAGACACCAGCTTCGGGCACCGACTATCATTGGCCACTCTATGTATGTTTCGGCTATATTAGCTCAACTCTCATGTCTCATGTGATACAGTCTCGTATCTAACCCATTGATCTCCAGGGGCGCAAAAACAGCATTAACACTAGCTTTAGAATCCCCCACCCTAATCAAGGATGTAGTGGCCATCGATAATTGCCCAATCCGCTTACCACTGGAGTCAGACTTTGTCCGGTATCTGGAAGGATTAGCAAGGCTAAGAGACGAAAGGATCACGGACCATTTGCAAGCTGATAAAATCTTGTCTCAATATGAAAAGGTAAGACGGCGTGCTTTGTGGTGCTATTGGTACTGCAGCTCTTGACGATAGGGCTAAAAGAGGATCATACAGTCTCCTGCTATACGGGCTTGGCTCATTAGCAACCTTCACAAGAAGCCAGGTACACCTTTCCTCCAGCTTCGTGTGCCCGTCGAAACCTTGAGCACAGCCATAAGGCCTCTTGGCGAATTTCCTTATCGTGTAGGCGAGGAGAGTCAAGCCATTAGGCAATTCAATGGTCGCGTCCTCTTCCTGAGAGCTCTTCAGAGCAACTTTATTCCTGAGTCAGCACTACCGCTGATAAATTCCTTCTTTCCGTCTTCTGAGATCGTGGATATCGACTGCGGTCATTGGATTGTTCAGGAGAAGACCGAGGAATTCCGTAAGAGTGAGTTGCCCACTGCACCCCCCGCCTTATATATTATTGCGTAGAACTGATATGTTCGCTTTGGTGGTAGTTGTTGGGAGATTTCTTCTAGCGCAGAGGGATTAGCTCGGTCCGCTTTCTATTTGTATAAGAGGTGCTTCTTTCAGATTGTTGTCACTCATACCAATATCCCTGTATGCTATTACGGTAAGTAATCCATAGGGCTATTACCTTGCACCTTTTATACTATTTTCAATGGACTAGCAAGATGTGTTTCTTAATATATCGTACCAGCGTAAATATATAGCTCCCCGGGAAAATAGAATCGTCTCGATATATACTTCCTGAAAGACATCGAGCCCTATGCAGGACCTCGGGGGTGAAATTCCATTGCAGGGCTCACGGCGTTAGGCTAGAGCATGTGCTGGGAGTCCGTCATTCCCCCGCTCAGGCCCCTCCCCTCCTGCATAGTAAAGTCAGGGTGCGTCATAATACAAAGATGTGGTTTAAGGCACAGAGGTCTTGGCATGATGCCGGCAGTGACCAAGGGTCCGGACCTAGTATTCACTCGCTCATCTACAGCAACAGTGTCATCCTTCTGCTAGCCATGATTCCATCGGTGTCAGCTGTTAGGCGAAACATATCAGCTTGCTCTCTTTTTCACAATATCGTATACCGCGCACACTCTCCAACACTTTCCGTATCTGCTCCTGGATCAAGAATGTCTCTTTGGAGAGCGATCTCATCACCAACAAAGTCCTCCTCCATGGGTTCCGATATCCCATCGACAACGTCAAGAAACACGCAGAATGCCCAGAAGTTTCCAACTAGTGGCTTTAACATTATCCAGCCTGACGAAAAAGTGGAGGAGGAAGAGTTACCTGATTACGAAGCACGCCGTTTTTATCCCGTTCGACTGGGTGAAACATTCCAGAACCGCTACCAAGTAGTGGCAAAACTTGGCTTTGGCTCCTCATCAACTACATGGCTGTCCCGCGATTTGACGTAAGTTTGAGAGACTTTAATAATATTTTTTTAGATTGAACTGACTTGCAGAGAAACGGCCACTATGTCGCATTGAAAGTCTATGTGCATACTTCATCGTTTCACCGCGAAGTCCCGTTCTATAATCACTTGAAGCATCATCTACAAACAAGCTCACATCAGGGACGATACAATATTCGCAAGTTGTTAAATTCCTTCACTGTTTCCAGTCAAGATGGGATACATACAGTCCTTATCTTCGAGGCCGCGCAGATGAGTCTACGGGACATGAAGATAGTGTTCCAACAGGGCGGGTTTGATGAGGGTCTCGTTAAAGGTGCTATTACCGAGCTTTTACAGGCGGTAGACTTTCTTCATACACAAGGACAGAGTGTTCACACTGGTAAAGAATTCTTTCCTTCGTGCAGGTAAGCTGCAAGTAAGTGAACTAATTAAATTCATAATAGATATACATCCTGGGAATTTGCTCCTCGGAGCCTATGATAACCAGTCGCTGAGTGCACTGGAACACAAAGAACTTGTGTCACCAGTACCTCGCAAGCCGGTCTCTCCCGCGCGGACTATTTATTTATCACGCCTGATGCGTCCTCAAGTAGGTCCAATGTTGTTGTCTGACTTTGGTGAGACACGAATTGGTCCAGGGCCGCACGGCGGTGATATCATGCCCCTGGAGTATCGGGCACCTGAGACATTGCTCTATATAGGTTGGAGTTATCCTGTCGATATCTGGAGTGTAGGTTTAACTGTAGGTCACGATTTCTCCTAGCCAGCATGGTTCCGTGACAGCCTTTTGTGCTAACTGAAATGAACTGCAGGCCTGGGATCTTCTCGAGCCGAGCAAGCTTTTCACAGCACGAGATGAAGATGGTGATCTGTATGATGCTGCGCATCTAGCCCAAATTATCGCTGCACTAGGACCACCTCCCCCTGATTTTTTAAGAAGGAACCAGGAAAGGGCAAGCGATTTTTGGGGCTCTGATGGTAAGTAATATGTATCAGCTGATATTGCATCTTACCGGTTGTTTTCTGTTGCTTTTCCCCCCTGCTAATGGCTGTTACGTAGGCAAATGGTTGGGCCTTGCGCCTATTCCGCATGACCGGACAATGGAGCGGTTAGAAAGTCGGCTCAGTGATAAGTCTGGCTTCCTACGGTTCATGCGGAAAACTCTTACTTGGCTGCCTGAGGAAAGAGCGACAGCCAAGGAGCTTTTGCAGGATCCTTGGTTGAGAAGCTGAGCCAGCTGATGACTGAGTGGACGCGACGGACTCGGATATAGAGAATCGACAAGACGGGTCTGATTCTGCCTAGGTCCATTTCACCATTATAAACGATGCTTCACAGCTTATCAACTAATATTATGGAATGTAATTGACAAAAGCTGGTTCTCGTAAGATTTCTGTGGTGGGAACAACCGAACAGTGCATGCCTAAATGACATCCTATTCTCTATCCTCAATCTAACGTGAGAATCCCCGTATCTCTAGTATCTCCTTGGCCTGCAATCACTTGGCGAGGCTAGAGAGTTCCCTCTCCTCGTGGCCTAATATCTGTGTCTCTTCCTATATTAATATCCATATAAACATATCTAGGTACTCACAAGTAACTGGCAGAAATCTCGGGCGGCTCTTCGCCCTTGAAGTCCCAGGATATTACGCTGTGAACAGTAAGATGATGAAGATGATTGATTGTCTAATAGTAACGAATGGTAATGGTGAACAGGCATCGTTACGGTGTCAAGCTGGAGGATGGATTTGTAATATGCATGGCTACCTCGTATATTTGCATAATCTTAGGAGAAAAGGAGGAGAGATCAGTGATTGGTAGCCCCGCAGCTTGTGAAGGGGCAAGTAAGCGCGAAGGATTCGAGACGGGATCTGGAGGCGGGAGATGTCCGGAACGAACCCGAAAGCAGACGGCTACAGCGCAAAGTCTTGGTGTCTGAGCCTCCGGTTGCCCTGATCCGGAGAAAGCTCGGATCTGAGAAAATCAGGGTCATAACAGGGGATCGTCGGTGCATAACGTCCCCACCAAGTGGCGCATTTTGAGTTGCGCCATGTGATGGCCTCGGACCACACTCGTAGTCTTAGGTATTACCTTCTTTTCCATGTCTCCTTGGCCCCGAAGAGTGAAGCGCTTCCTGCGGCGCTCTTCTTTCTTCTCATGAATGAAAATCCTGCCCCCTTCTCTTTCTCCATTTGTATGTGACAAGCAAGGTCCGTAGGCGCATAGAAGAACTGGTGCGATCAGGAGGCTTGCGGTCAGGCGAAGCGAGGACTCCGGTGAAGGGGTTCGTGGTCTACTTACACACAGCCTTTGATTACCCCAGTCTCTAATTTCCCCCAGTCTTGAATTAATTACCCGCAGTCCTCCGAGCCTCCTGCCACTCCTACCAGGACAATCCAACATAATCCCTGACTTTAATTTAGCCTCATGACTGCGCCCACCGCGGAAAAATGGGCACTTCGGGCGGACTCGCCGGCTGAGGGCCCGAGCCGAAACCCCCTGGTTTCTACTTTGGGAATACTGTAGTACTCTCGAGCTATCTAGAGGATTAAATGAACTTCCCACCTGGAAGCCGCGAGACAGCCTGACGAGGGATGGCAGAGATTATCTGCGGATGGTACGATACAGGATTCACGATTCAGCGTGATGCTTCTGACTGGACACCAATATCGCACTATATTGCGTGGTTTTTTCTGATATCAGGGATCTCGGAATACACCGGCGAATCAACAGTCCAATGATCGAAGTAATGGGGGTCTGAGATGTGGAGATGGTGTTGATATAGCATCGCCCTGAAAGGCACGCCGATCCAGATGTAACATGGGGGCTAGACATCCAAGACATCGCGCTGCGTCAGCCCAATCTGACCAGCTACTCTCAGGCCAATGTTAGATGTCTGTACGGAACAAGAACAGGAATCCGAAACCCCTCATGGGAAGCCTGGGAAACATGGGTACAAATCCTTCCATTTCTCAGATGCTTCATGCGCAGGTACTTGAACAGCGATGATACCAGCAGAAATTTCTGTCAGAACATTTTCAATAATCATTGAACTCCTGTGACTTTTCCTGCGCATTGGTCTTTGCGATATCCCCTCTGAATCCACGCATCAGCCTTTATCAAGTGTCGAGACGGAAGACATCCACCTACCAAAGCAACCGACAATGCGTCTGGCAACCCTTGCCTGTTTCTGTATCTCCGCTGCCAGCGCTGTAAAGCACTATGGCATGGACCCCTCCGAGGACACGCGCAACCTGATTGAGGAGCACGCTAGGAAGCTCCTAGACAATGATATGAGGCTCGTCTCTGTCTTTACGACAGACTACCATCATACCCATGATGGATCCGATTTTCTGTCGTCGGAGATGGGTATCTTCAATAAGACAATTTCTGAAATTTTTGTCTCTTCGACCCACGGTTCCAGCGAAAGCGCCCTTGAAGTCAGGGATAATATTAATGGCAAATGCCAGGGCCATGGTCGAATTGAAGATAATTTGAGCGACTTCCAGATCAAGATGATCTGCGGCGCCATTAGCCAAGCTGCAGGCGGTGGCGTGAGCGCCATCATCGAGGTTATTGAGAGCAACCTTTGCACTGAAGCTGGAACGGGCCATCCAGTACCATCCTGCAAGACGATTGTTGGGTTCATCAAGACTACGAGTGCGGGATTTACTGGTCTGGAGATTAACAATTATTGTCCTGATTTCATGAGTCTTTTTGTGAAGTGCAAGGGTTCCGACGCGAAGGCCTTTGCAGAGGACAAAAAGATTGAGATGACTGCATTTAACAGTCAGAAGGATTACAACTGTGACAACGCTGGGGTGAAATGCATTGAGGCGAGTGTGTAAAGGCTTTGCGATATCCACGCCACATGTATTACTTGTGATCCTAGCCTGGTTACGATGTCCCTTGGTCCTTGTCATCCCCGATGCATGTACATACACTCATCTATATTCTGCAGACATTCGGGACTTTTTGTTTTGGATATAGATAGGTATACATAGTACATATAAAGCAGACAGATGCTTGAGAGATGACACCCCATACAGTATATTAGCAAATTCCTCACCATGGTATCGCCAGTCCTGGCCATTGTAATCCTGACAATGAGTACTGGAGACACTCTAAGACTTCATATGTATATGTATCTACATCGACTTAATCTTCTCGTACAGGAAATAAAACATCGTGTAAAATGAGATGAATAATATATAATGAAACCATGAACGAGGATCCACCGGCGCAAGAAAGATGGCTTCGAAGGTACTGACGACCAAGGAGGTCACTGACATAATGGCCATTGCCTCGAAAAACCGTTTTATCCTGTTGACCGAGGGCGAGTGAGGCCTGGGGCTGTCTTTGTTCTCTGGCATCATGTTGTCACCTATAACAATGCCGTGCCAGTGATGTGCTGTCCTGCCGTGGGATGTTAGTAAATAAACTAGATTTGTCCTGAGTCAACCTACCGCACAGGGGGATGCTACTAACCTTGATGATTATGCTTAAGCAGTAGGCCCCGAAGGTGGTCGAGAGCGTGAGCACGAATTGCTTTTGGGAAGAGGATGGAGCTGCACAGGAGGAGCAAAACACACTCCTATAGAGTCGGACGACTGGACTCCTCTATATATGGGTCTGTCTGACGGTGGAGGCAGGCCTCCACCTTTCCTCCGGGCTGATCCCACGCTAATTTCTCGCCAGACCCGCGCTGCCCGCCTTGGGAGGTCACGTAATGTATAATCGATACCAAGTTCTTCGAAACCCTGATACCGGATTTAGTCCACCCGAAGTATGATCACGGAAAATCCAAACTGATTTGCGACTGATACCTTGCGGCAAAGACGGTCTCACAGTCGTTGGGGTAGTGGATCTCGAACGGTCTTATATTGGACCAGCGCAACTTTGGGCTTAGCATCGTGGTGGCTTCTCCAAGTCAGCCCTGTGAATAGCGCCTCTGTTGTAAGCAGTGGTCTGATGGTATCAATTCTGCCTACCAGTTCCGCCTTATAATACTATCTAGCTAGTTGAGGGGTTCGTTTGCATTGAAATCTCAGACCCCTTCTCACGAGTAGGGAAATGGGCTACGCAATCAGGTAATAATATACCCAGCCTAATATATCATCTGCATTGAATTTGACTAAAGTCCGCAGTAGCACAGAACGCGGGGTATGTATGAAGCCTCGATCTTATCCTGTTACACTATCCCTAAGTCTATTCCCTGCTCCAATTCTATCGAGGAAAAAAGTCCTGCCTATAATCTACACTTAGATATTTCTCGCAGAGGTCACATCAACTAGTGGAAATGATATCTATTTTAAAGAGCCATGATAAGTCCAGAGCTACGCAGGAAATTGTTCTGCCAGTATAAAGAGGTTAGTTCTTATAACCCAACAAGGAAAGATGTAATAATGGATATATTTGTTATCTGTCCTCAGTATTCTCAGACCTGACTATTTATATGAATACCATGAGTATAAAAGAAAAGTCCTTTGACTGGTGTTCTGTAGACAGTTCAAGGTTCTCTCTTGATTATATTAGAAAGATTAGATCGTATACTTACAGTATTACCCAGAAGACTGAACACTGATGCATATAAAGATTAACTGATAATGCTGTATACCTTGGAAAGAATGACCCACGCGTTATAAAAGCAATGGCTTAGCTTATATATATCCATGCTTCAGGCTTTGAAAAGAAGTGGATTACAAAGATGGCTTATGAATGTAAAACATAGTAGGTTATTGCATCGATATCACTATTTATCTAAAAATGATATGTGTGTGCAATATTCTCGCCCGTAGGTCGTGAGAATAGATCGTGGGATAAACCCTGTGCAGTCTGAACCGTCACAAGAGACTGGAAACTGAAGAGAAGGAGGGTCGGATGTTATATAGACCACTCCCTTTGATTCCCATTGCTGATGAGACGCTAAATCTCGATAAGCCTCGATATTTTCGATGACATAACTATAGCCGCTACAGCAGATCCAAATGCAATATGGCATCTCATATGAAGTTATCTACAACTTTGCTAAAACGGGCTTCGCGATGGGCTTGATTGCAAGAACGAAGATAGTCGAGAAGAGCTAATACGCCTGGGAATCCTCATCTGATTTAGTCAAGCAATGAGGAATGGGTTACAACAACTGAATGTGTCAATACAATCTACGAGCTGGGTGTTTCTTTCCTGTATAACATTCAAGGCGAAGGTTCATATCGATAGATGGTATCGAGATCGCGCTTTACCACCTGACTGGAGAATGGAAGCTAGTTCCGTGCCTAGAAAGACCGGAAGCAGCGACCGTGAATCGTGCATATACTGCCTACAGCCTACGCAGCATTGATTGGTGGACACAATTGCAATGAATAGAGCTCCGGATGTGGAGTGGATTCCTTTAGGACGGGAAGCGTGTGGAATGAGCAACCGGAAAGGGGAGTCACAAGGAGCCGTAGCTCCACAATCGAGCGTCGTGAGAATAACAAGCTATGATTATTGTCGGAACGCCAATCAAGTGCATCGTGTAGAATCAAAGAAATGTAGTTACTTCAATGGATGTCTCAACGTCATGTTGTATTGATTGCTAATCCAAACGGTAGTATTTTCCGCGACTGGAAATACTTACGGCTCCGTCCAAAGTATGCACGATTGCGGGACCCTTGACACTGGCGTCCCATTTCCGGTGCAACCTTCTTTTAAACAAGCACCACTTATATTAACAGTTAAAGGCACCTGAGAAGTACGGGTTGCACACTTCGAATCTCCAAACTAACGATAATTTTTACGGTATCGACAATCAATATGACCATTGTTCATTCACGCATGCGCACCTCTGGTGCTCTGGATATGTATGCCTACGTTGATGCCACGAATGCTTTGGGAAGAGAATACCTTGATCTTCAGCTGTCCTCTATAGTTTCCGATGACAGCAAGGTAAAGGATCTAGCAATTACAGGTAAGCAATGACTGTCCGCTTATTAGTCGCAGAACAGGCCGTCAGGTGCTAATGATGGAATGAATGCAGCATCTGAGCGAGGAGTGATCGTCCTACGCCACCAGGACATCGACATGGACCAGCTGAAATGCCTCATTCAGAGAATGGGAGAATTAACTGGCAAACCTAAGGAAGCAAAATTACATATTAACCCAATACACCCCGATGTTAACTCCTGCCTGGGAGACGACGAGGTTCTACGTGACCCCGAGATCTATGCAGTGTCATCCGAGGTAAGTGCAGTTATCTTACCCTAAAGTATAAGACGAATGCTCAGTACATATGCAGCATAATCGCGATAAATTTGACGATTATCTGAACACGAAGCATAAGCAATTTGCCAGTCGAGGTTGGCATGCTGAGTAAGTCGACACTGTATCGTTGGGTCTCTGTTAATCCCCTACTAATTCCCGGCGAGTACCTCCTACGAGAATATTCCATCGGACTATATTGCGATAAAAATGGTGAAAGCTCCAATGACCGGAGGCGACACCCTTTTTGCCTCCTGCTACGGGGCCTATGACCGCTTGTCCGAGCCATGGCAGAGGATGGCTGATTCACTCTCCTGTACGCTCCTCGACATATCAGGCAGGAACATGCTAACTCAGAGCCACTGAAGCAACACATCATGAACCAGACATCATGCCACTTGCCGATAAAGGAATCAACCTTTGGCTAGGTCCGAGAGGCCATCCACAGAATTTTGGTGGTTCGTTCGAGGCAACTCAGTAAGGCACAGCTGCGAATCCTCCTTTTATTCGAATAGAAAGCTGACAATTGACCAGTCCCCTCGTAGTAACCAATCCGGTAACTGGCTGGAAAGCACTGTGGGGGTTCAGTCCAATCTCTATGCGCGCTAATGGGAGAATCAATGGTGTTACCGATCATGAGCAGGAATTGATGAAAGCCTACTGTATGCCAGGAGTACCCAGGAACTGCTTCCTCTAAAAAAATGTATTCTGATGGATTTGCTAACGACCCCACTAGTTTTGAAGTTGATTACAGACAATCATGATTTGCAATACCGCCACCGTTGGAAGCCTGATGATATCGTGATTTGGGACAAGTAAGCGAGCTTATGTCTCTTCCTGCTGCATTGACCATGAGCCTAACAGAAATTCAATTAGTCGAACCGTCCTTCATACCGGCACATAGTATGATAACCTCCCCAATGTAAGAGCCAGGTTCTGACGCAATAAACAGTGACCTTAATAATGAGGAACGGCTGGCACTTCGGGTCACCAGTCTCACTGGTAAATTATACTGCGATCCGACGTCTTTGTCCCGAGAGGAATACTTTCGCAGGCAACGAATGACTGACTCCACCATATGATGCCCGCCAATAGACTCGGGTCTTGGAAGAATACGACGTGAAAGCGCCTCGGAACCGAAATATTCTTGCAACCCAAGTGGAACAAATGGATCTCTCATTGCCAGATTAGGCATGAGACAGTTGCTCTAGGATATTTATGTAATGTGACATCTCCTATCTGGCAGCAGTATTTTTGCTAATTAGCTGGTAAAAATAATAATGAGTTAGAAAGAGAAAATAAAAGAACTATAAAAGGCTGAAGAATAATTAGGCAGATAACATAGGGATAGATGGAATAGTCTAATCCAGTGTAGAGAATAGACAGTATCTCCGGGATCAAGCTATATAAAATTAAATATAAAATATTTTTACTGTACAGGATGCTCAAGATACTTAACTGAGAGTACAAGAATATAGGTACTCAGGCCCCCAGTTTATTTGTAATAACTATTCACTATAAGGAGTCCCAAGTATCCCAAAGCAAACAATTAATGTTCCTTAATAAGAATAGAAAGAGCAAGAGAAAATAGCTGAGACTGCTGTAATCAAGGAAGCTGTAAAAGAAGATAGCGAGAGAGAGCATAAGAATACATGGATTGAAATATATAAAATCTGACATGAGCTTGTATTGATATAAGTAATATGTAAAGTGAGGCGGGCATGTAGATGGAAGAAAGTAGTATAATTGGTTGGGGGGATTCTATTTGTTAATAGAGTAGTAGGTAATGGGTTGACTATAGATGGCAAGTTGTAGAGAGTGGCAGACAGGCGGTATAATGTGAGCCATTTTCGGCGGCCTGCCTGCTGTCTGTTGTTTTACTGGATACAATATCCATTATATGTCAAATAAAAAGATATACGAGTTTATGGTAAGCTTACTTTCACTGATATTACCTAACAACAGCAAGATTTTTTTGTGCATTAGACCTTGAAGTTTAGGGTGAGTTATCCAGGACTGCGGACATATTCCAGTCTGGCTCAAGTCTCCTTGCGGGGGATACAAATGTTATGGCGGAACTAAAGTCAAGAAACGGTCAACTTGCGAGCTGGATGGAGCCCTTTCAAAGAGGATAGGGGAGGTGTAGAAGAGTAAAAGAGGATGCAAAGGGGTAGATTTGGCCGCGAACTAAGGAGGGCATTTTCGGCGTCGATTTCTCAGGTTCTCATACTTGTTCTACTTGTAATATATTTTGTCCCCGCTAAACCTTCATCACATCGTCCAACAGAATACTGCCCAAGATCATACAAAAAACAAATCTATAGACAAATAGTCAATCCACCATCAGCCCGAGCCACCTTCTAAATTCTTATCCCGATCAAGCTTCAGTCCCACCGTTCGGTGGTCCGAAGCTGGCTCACCTCAGAACTCTCGGCATGGATTGCTTATTCCAGATGATACATCCGACAAACCCGACCGGCAGATGAAAGTCCGAACTTCCGAGGAACGGAATGGAAAATTTTCGGATAAGATTATTTGTTTAGGTACAAATATATGATGGTTTAAGATCTTACAATCTCACCACCCTATAATGTAGAATAAAGACGAAGTAATATAATATTAGTGCTTATAAACGGTCTATCTTCTTACAACTTTTTAGATAACAGACAAGAGGGAGTCTAACTGCAAGTCATCCACTCCTCGCTTCTAGGCAACCACATTCGGTAAGGCTGAATTGATTGATTGATTGACTGACTGCAAACCAGATCCACTCTCTGGCAGTGCCGAACAAGCCTTTTTCACATTCCGGTTTGTGCCACTGCCAGTCGGAATTGCTATCGGAGATGCTTCTCGATAGCACACTCCGAGTCCCTCACATGCGCTGTCTTACCCCCGAGCTGCTTTCCCATCTGTCTAGATAATCTCCATTGGCTCTCCATCCCACCCACACCCCCTCGCAGCAAGAGTAAGTAATCTTCTCAGCACCATTCTAACCGCCGTGTGTGTGACTCGTCATCCACTCACTCACTGGGCTACTAACTCAAAAACCCACCGCTAGTCGCCGCCTCTGTTGGCTGACGCGTCCCTTAGTGCGGGACTGCTTCCTTAAGTATTATATTATCGCCTCCTATCTATCTACCTACTATCTACGTAGTTTGTCCATCCGGCCCCAGCACCGGTGCCTAATAATATCTGGCGATGGAGCCTTAAGTATTAAATCTGCCCGCACCCCCTGATAAGATAAAAAATTGTTTTTTTGCTTCTTGGCTCCGGTTCCGCTTCCCATCAGCACAACAACACCTACCTGTATACAATATGGGTGTCAAACCCCTCCTGCTATCGTCCCTTTTATGGGCCGCTAGCAGCACCACAGCTACAGCAGCATCGCCATCAACAACACAGTATGCTAATCACATCTTCAACTCCATCCACTCCTCCATGCGACAATGGGGTTCTTCTCTCCAACACAACGGCATGTCATTCTTCCTCGCCACCGTTCCCGCCGGCACGCAGTTCTACCATGGTACGTCGATCGCCGAACCCATCAACGGGACGGAGTGGCTTGCCTTTGAGCCGGAACATGCTATGGTGTTCGCGAGACCGCATCGAGGACCCCCGCCGGGTGAGGACGACGATGATAAGAAGAGGAAGGAGTTGAGGAAGCGCGATGAGGAAGAGGGAGAGGAACAGCAACAAGAATCAGGATGGTTACATACCTACGTCGCTGCTAAGGATCTGCGACTGCTATACGTCGATGGCATGGCAGCTGGAAAGACGAACAACGGGACGCTCGACCTGGAGGATCGGATCCTGTTCCGGGATGGATTAGGCGAAGGAGAGATGATGGGGGAGCGCGAACGCGCGAAAACGTTCTGTCGCATGGCGAAAGAGGAGTGGGATGATCGGTTGGATGGATTGTTG
The DNA here is from genome assembly GCF_000002855.4 of Aspergillus niger. NCBI lineage: Eukaryota > Fungi > Ascomycota > Eurotiomycetes > Eurotiales > Aspergillaceae > Aspergillus > Aspergillus niger. Next base: position 1,218,517 of record NT_166523.1, on the reverse strand, counting down.
CGTATGGAGGCTGGGTTTGAGATCATTCTGTGTGATTTTGCCCGGGACTTGAAGCAGGTGAGGGTGACGCAGACGAAACCGAGTCAGCCGTTTGGGGGACCTGGTGGTAAGAAGGATAACAAGAAGAAAAAGGGTGGTCCTGGAGGCGGAGGGGATGGAGGACTGTGGTTCAAGGCCATTGCTGCACGGTATGATGGGATTGGAGGTAACCGTGTGACGCTGAACTATGACAACTTTGTGTCGGCGTATACGTATGGACTGGACCTGTTCCATTCGGTCAATGAGACGTTCACGTTGCCCCGGTTGAAGCAGTTTACGTCGCAGCAGCTGGACCCGATCCGGGAAGCGCTGAACCAGCTGGTACTGCAGCATGAGGCCAAGGAGGCTACACTCAACTGGCAGACCGTCACGGATATGGTGGTGGAGCGGTACGCGCGTGAAATCCGCTACCTGGCATCCGGGCAGGTGTCGACGGTGGAGGCGATCCACGCGGAGATTGATACGGTGCTGGGTCCGTTTGTTGACTACGGGGATCGTGATGGGGAAGAAGAGGCCGAGCGCTGCTCCATGCAGTTTATTCCGGGCGGGATGCTTGCGGCTGATGGTGATGCTGGGGTGGCGGCGACGGCTGTGCATGCAGTTACTCGTAGGATTTGTGCGACATTTGTCGAGGCCTGGCAGGAGACAGACTACAACACGGTGATTGGGCTCTTCCAGGATCTGATGGAGTACTTGGCCTGGACGACGTGGAAGCAATGCAGCGGGTGCGCCGACCACGAGATCTGTGTGGTGCCCATCTGGCCGATGGGAACCGTAGAAGACTATAACCATCCGCAGTGTCACGATGCCTCGAACCCCAACAGCGAAGGTCAGCGCTATTGGGGTGGCGGGCCTGGTGGTCCTGGAGGGCGTCGTCCTCCTTCTGATTCTTCATCGTCGTCCGGATGGATTCCGGGCTTAATCTCGTTCCTGCGGTCGTTCCTGGGAGTCGCTCTGGGTTTGCATTTCTAAAGTTGGACCAGTGGGGGGATAAAGATTTCCACGATAATATTTTTGCGTACACATCATCTAATTTGAACTTGATTTGACATCTTCCATTTGAACCTGAATTTCGGGCACAGGAAACTCCGCTCAGGGGCGCCCTGCAAGAAGAAGATTGCCTTAGCAAATAGAAACTGCGTGCAGGAAGAAAAAGAAGCGGAACAGAAAAAGGGTCAAAAAAGCAACAATAACCTACCAAACCTGGTTTTCGGAGGATCGGAAAATGACAATTAAGCTGCCCGACGAACAGTAGAACGGAAGTTAATTCGTTGCTCGTGCGCGGTTGAAGCTGCTCGAGGCGCCACTTCGATAGTTTGCTGCACGCTTGCATTAAGCGCCTTGTCGATCCCTTCGGTCCAGACACAAACCCTTTTGCCCTGTCATTCTCTCTCGGCCACGTCCTGATTTTTTAGTACTTTGGATTGTTAATCACAATTTGTACTTTCACGATGGGGTCAGCTCTATGGTTGGGTTTCAGCTGCGGCGTCCACTATGAACAGCCACAATGGAGGTGGTCTTGCCAGCTGAAAGCGAAAAGACCGGGTTATCCATGTCACTAAGACCGAGGTAGGGTATGTTCATAGTAGTAGAGTAGGATAGGCATCAACTAACATCAACACCATCAACCGAGGTAATGATGCACAAAGCTTCACTTTTTGCCCCCCTTCTCCCCTTTTGGCACAGTTGCCTTATCCCTCTTCCCCCTGAAACTTGTTTGCTACAACGATGCTAAACACATAGTTTCTGCTTGGTGCTCCTGCCACCGGCACTTACGGATGCAGCCCGATTGCATGCGTGCACGACACGACTCGAGTCTAGCCTATTCAGCCAGGACGATCCCAAAAATTAGGGTTCCACTATCAACTCGATGGGTCTGGCAGCCCAGTGGATCCCCTTCCTTGACATTCACGGATCACGTACAAGTGCCGTCCACACTTGTCGATCCTCCAGATCATACATTGTCAGGTACCAGCCGGAGAGCCACCAAAGACAATAATCTTGGATAATGCGAACTTGGCACAAGGAGCACGGTGGGTGGGATATGGTGCAATTCCAGTTCTGTGGGGAAATGCGAGCGAAAAGGAGAAATCGCCTCACGTTAAGCTTGGGTGTCAATTAGCTACTTCTACTTTTTACTGGATACTGCTCGCATATAAATATGCCCTACTGCTGCTCTCTCCACCCCCCTTCTCTCTTCACTAGCAGGTCAAGCAAGTCTCTCTTTCATCTCTCCGCCTTCTTCCTTCTTTTGCTTCCCTCGCTTGACGACCACCGTTCCTTTTGTCGTTTTGTCACATTCCTTCGCTTGTGTTTCAATATGAAGGCATCAATCCTAACGGCCCTCACTTTGGCCGCTTGCTCCTTCGCGAGCCCCGTCGGCCAGCTTCATGCTCGCGACGGCGAATGCACCTGCCAGCCCAATGGTGGTTCGAGCTCTGGCTCTGGCTCTGGCTCTGGCTCTGGCCCTTATCCCGGCTCTGGCTCTGGCTCTGCTCCTGGCTCTGGGTCTTATCCCGGCTCTGGCTCTGGCTCTGCCCCCGGTTCTGGCTCCTATCCTGGCTCGGGATCGGGATCTGGCTCCTACCCTGGCTCTGGCTCTGGCTCCGGCGCTGCTCCCAGCTCTGGCTCTACTGCTCCTGGATCTGGGTCTTACCCCGGCTCAGGAGCTGCTCCCAGCTCTGGTGCTGGCTCTGCTCCTGGCACTGGCTCCGGTTCCGCACCTGGCACCGGCTCTGGTTCTTATCCCGGCTCAGGTGCAGGCTCTTACCCTGGCTCCGGCTCTGGTTCGCGTCCTCAGCCCTCCCAGGTGTCGACCTACCCTGCTTCTCAGGTCCCAACGCTGCCTGGCTACCAGCCCCAGCCTACGATTACATTGACGACGACTGTTCCCGTCACTGCCTCCCCCGGCTCCCCTGAGTGCACTACAACTGCTCCCGCTGCTCCTGCTGGTCAGCCTTCTGGCCAATCCTCTGGCCAACCCGCTGGCCCCGGTGCTCCTACCGGTCCAGCCGGCCAATCCCCTAGCCCTGCTGCTCCCGCTGGTCCTACCGGTCCTGCTGGACAGCCATCTGGTCCTTCTACACCTGCTTCCCAGCCTTCCGGCCCCGCTGGTCAGCCCTCTGGCCCTGCCGGCCCATCTGGACCGGCCAACTCTGGCTACCCTGGCAACCCTAGCCCCTCGTCCCCGTGGGGTGCACCCACCTCTTCGGTTCCCGCTGGATCTCCCTCTCAGACTCCCTCATGTGAAAACGGCCACTGCCACGGCACCGGCCATCTCCTTCAGGATCTGGGCGTTCAGGCGGATCACCTTCTGACCGTTGTTGGTAATGGCACCGAACAGCTGCTCGTCCAGCTCAGCAAGCCCGTTGCGGACGTTCTTTCCAGCCTGGGCCTGACCGGCCTTGCTAAGCCCGTGGGCCACATCATCAAGGATGCCGGCAGCATTGGCGAGCTGGTCACGGATCTGGGCGCCCCCGTCGAGCAGCTTCTGGTCGTCACCGGCAAGGACACTGGCTATCTCTTGATTCAACTGGACCAGGATGTCAAGGGCCTCCTCGACGGCATTGGCCTCGACGCCTTGGGTGAGCCCGTTGGTGACCTGCTGGGTGCCATTGGCAGTAGCTTGAAGCGTCGCCAGAACTGGGACTACAACCCTGACGCCAAAAATCCCAACGGACTCCTCGAGAAGCTGGGACCAGTGATTGACTGCATCTTGGTGATTACCGGCGAGGACGCCAAGGACCTTATCGTTAAGCTGAGCAAGCCCGTGGCTGAGCTGTTCGAGAAACTGGGACTGACTGGCCTGGGCAAGAGCGTTGGCAAGGTCATCAAGACGGTCGGCGATGCGGGCGACTTGGTTGCGGATCTGGGTCCGGTCAGCGAGAGTTTGCTGACGGTAGTTGGCGATGGTGGCAGCAAGCTGGTGGTCCAGTTGGCTCCTGATGTTGCGGACTTGGTGAAGGGCCTGGGACTCCCCAAACTTGGTGATGCCGTGGGTGAAGTTCTCGGAGCTGTGGGTGAGAACTTGTAAGAAGTCTCGACTATTTCCCCTCTTTTTCTTTTCCTCTGTCCTATGAATGGGTGATGGAATTGCATTGCATTACATTTTCTGGGATGCGATGGTGTTGAGGCTACTTACTAGTACTATATACTATACAAGATGTAATTAGTGTAATTGTTAATGATACCTAATCAAGATATTTTCAGTTGACTTCAAGTCTGCCATTTCCACGATTCTATCTATAGTAATAATGTCTTCCATATCATCCATCCACTCTTCCCCTTCATTTCCCCATATTCTTATCCCCCTTCCATTTATCCGCCGATTCCTCTCCGAGGCAACCTTCCTTTTCCCCCCTCTTCTCTCTCTCTCTCTCTCTCTCCATAGGCGTACGTAATCCGCATTCCACAGCCTCTCATTGCTTTGCCCCGGATGTAAATTGATTCGCCCCACGGGGTTGGACTGCCGATGTGGAGAAGCGAGCCGCCAGACTTGGCAAGGCAAACCGTCATCCAACTGGAGATTACTGGCAGTCTGGCACAGCGTGCGTGTGAGGGAGAGAGGGAGAGAGAGTTTCCCGGGGGGAAACACAGAGTTTCGCCTCCCGCGTCGTTCCCT
>NT_166523.1:1185928-1213757 GCF_000002855.4 Aspergillus niger | reverse complement strand
TTTGGGTGCTGGTACGTACATCCTTTTTTTTTCTTCCCCCTCCCTATAATAGGGTTTAGTATAGGAGTATGGCAGAAAACTAACGGGTGCGTGGATGTATAGGCATGGGTGGCCTGACCTGCGCTTTGGCTCTGGCAAAGGAAGGTTTCAAGCACATCGACGTTTATGAGAATGCACACGATCTGGGCTTCGTTGGAGCTGGTATCCAACTGGCCCCGAACATGGCCCGCGTGCTGGATCGCCTGGGCGTCTGGAAGCCCATTGAGGCCGAAGCTGTTAACATCACTTCCACTAGCGTTAGAGGTATGTGCTATATTCCCTGCTGGAGGATTAAAAGATCTACATGTCTATCTATATGAAACACCGAGATCAAACGCTAATAACTCCGAACAGTCGGTGCCTCGGACTCAGAATTGGCCCACGTTCCATTGGAATATATCCACGATACCTACGGATATCCTCACATGGTTGGCCACCGGTCTTCCCTCGCCGGCCACCTGTACCAAGGTTGCCTGCAGCACCCTGACCAGATCCACTTCCACTTCGCCACTACCGCCAGCGACACCACCTTCGGCCCCAAGTCCTCCTTCACTGCCACCCCCCGCGACGCCCCCGAGAAGGCCTACCGCGTCGAGGCCGATGTCCTCCTCGCCTGTGATGGCATCAAGTCCCAGGCCCGTGTGGCCATGCTCGATCTCCTCAACATCAAGGCCAGCGTCAAGGACACCCACCAGGCCGCCTACCGTATCATGATCCACAAGGACCAGATCAAGGACGACCCGGAGCTCCTGGAGCTCATGAACGGCAACCGCGTGACTCGCTGGATCGGCGAGAAGCGCCATATCATCGCCTACCCCGTCTCCAACAACACCATCTACAACCTCTCCACCACCCAACCCGACACTCACTTCGCCGCCGCCACCAATGCCACCTACACCACCCGCGGTGACAAGTCCGTCATGCTGGGCGTCTTTGGCGACTTCTGCCCCATGGTCCAGCGTATGCTGAACTACGTCCCCGAGGGTGAAGTCTGCGAGTGGAAGCTGCGTGTCCATGAGCCCCTCCCCACCTGGGTGCACGAGACCGTCGCCCTCGTCGGTGATGCCTGCCACCCTACCCTGCCCCATCTCGCCCAGGGTGCCGCCCAGGCCATCGAAGACGGTGGTGTCATTGGTGCCGTGCTCTCCAAGCTCCCCGATACCACCCCGGCTTCCATCCACAAGGCCCTCAAGGTTTACGAGAAGGTGCGCAAGGACCGCGCCTACGCTATCGTCGAACTGGCCGCCGCTTCCGGTCGTGCTCTGCACCTGGGTGAAGGTGCCGCCAAGGAGGAGCGCGATCGCCAATTCGCTGCTCTCCGCCAGGGCAAGGGCCCTGTGCCCGACAAGTGGGCGGATGCCGATGTCCAGAAGGAGCTGTATGGCGTTGATGCGACTAAGATCGCGCTGGAGCAATTCGACGAGCTCTTTGCTTCTGTGTAAGCTTTGGCCTTTATACCTTTTTCGTTTAATTTTTCCTTTTCCCATTCATTGCCTGCACGATTGAACCCGATGTATATTGTATATAGAGCTGATTGGTTGTATTGATGATTGAAGGTCGGGTCGTGAGGCAAAGCTGGCTTGATTGATTGATTGATTGATTGATCGGCCGGAATTAGTGTTCTTTTATCTAGCATTGCAGCCCCTTGCATATACAATGATGATGTTATGATTGTTATACAGAGTTATTTTCTTTGTTCCTAGATATACTCCTTTTCGTAGATGCATCCATTGTGTGAATGTATACACCCGTAGTTGTACCAGGACGGAAGTGGTTGGTTGCATACTTAGTCTCGTTTGTTAGTGTCATGCGCTGGAATTTACCCCGGATTTTCAGCCCCTCCTTTAGGAATGAAAATCCTACCAAATCCAAATCAAACCCGAGGGGTTGGACCCCTTGGTCCTTGCACTCCGGCCAGGCAACAACAATTGTATTGGTTTACCCCTCGAGTTTGTATGGGAGATACACGATTCTAGCGCTGCACTTCCAAGACAAATCAGTATCTGGGGTCTACAATTTTCCCCCCTTCCCCACCATTGCGGGGATGCTAATTTGAAAAGAATTTATCCCAGATACACGTGAGTAACTGGCCATTAGTAATTATGTGATGTCTTATGTAGTCTACATACTAGAGCACAAATTTTGGTACAAATTATGGTCCCCGATAATATCTGAAATCGGGATTTGAATCAGACGTGCGGGATTAGCTAGGATCCATTTCTGCCTTGATTTGATAGATCCAAAGAATAGGTACCGGACAAAAGGGTTTCGACCCAAATTTGGAGAATGGAAAAATCTACACTAGCGACGTTCTCGCATGTTAGTGGTTTTACTTAGATCGAAATGTATTCACGGAAGCAAAGTCCATGATAATGAACTCTATGTACTTGGCATAGCCAGCTTATGCACAAGCCTCGGCAGCAAAAAGTAACCTGGTCTAAGCTATGATTTAACCTTCTTATCAGATTGTTGGTGACGGTGGCAAATCGAAGAATCCAGAACAATTCCAATTGAAAAATACAGCAAATCATGCTTTGGGGAAACTTCCGGCTTGGCGCGCCGCGCTGAATCAGCCAGTGACGGGGTGGCTCTTGCCGCATCGGGCAACTAGCAGGGGTCCTGGTTGCCTTTCGTCTTTCGTCTTTCTTCCTGCGGCGCTTCCTTTTCTGTTTCTTCTTCTTCTCTTCGTCTGTCTGCGTGTCCCCGGCTTGTTCTTTCCCCTCCAACCAGTTCAGTTGGATATGCAGGGTTCTTCTGATGCCAGCAGCGCGTCTGACGACCTGTCACCATCCCAACCTACTCTCGACTCCGCCCCGTCCGACAACCGCAACAACTTGAAGATTGCCATCCCTCGGCTGGCGCCGCCCGCCGTCAAGGCTAACCAGCAACGCACGCCACGTGCCTGTGTTGCCTGTCGCGCCAGAAAGACCAAGTGTGATGGTCGCAAGCCCGTTTGTCGCCAGTGTCATCGTCTTGATCTCGTCTGCAATTATGCCGGTTCTAAGCGCGAGCGGCAACAGTTGGAGCTGGAATCCGTTCGCAAGAAAGTCGTCGCCTACGAATCGCTTCTGAGCGACATCATAACCGATACGCAGCAGACGGGCGCTTCTTCCATTGGGGACATTCTTAATGTGCGTAGTGCCTTCTATGCTGCCAACTCTATCTTCCCATAGTGTGAAAACACTGCCATACTGACCGGTTGCCACCTCCCCCGCAGAGACACTTTGAAGCATCTCCAGATGTCTTTGCGGCGCTGCTAGCTGCCAGATCCATTTCGGATCCTCAACTCTCACCGCGGCCAAAACCGGGGATTTCTCTAAATCGCATGCACATAACATTGGCCACTAAACCTAACAGCACCCTGCATCCTCTCACTGAGACCCCTTTAGTACAGGTCAGCAACATTCAATCCTGGACCGACCTTGTCGATAACACCACAGCCAGTCACCTTCTCAGCCTCTTCTTCGCCTGGGAGAACCCGACATGGCGCCTAGTCGACCAGGAAATGTTCCTCCGCGACCTGGAGAGCGGGAGTAAGCGGTTTTGCTCGTCGCTGCTCGTCCACACGCTCTTGTTTTTCGGCTGTGTAAACGCCACTGCAGTCTGATGTCGAGTACTGAACGTCAACGACTAACGTTTCTCAATAGAGCTCTTCTTACCATCTGGGGCGCATCACTGATCGGCGGGAGGAGAAAGCCCTGGGCAAGAAGTTGTACTCTGCCTTGCAACATCTGTGGCAGTCAGAAAAGGATGATGCTGGTCTTCCCACGGCCCAGTCCAGCATCATGATCGGCCTGCTTTGTTGCACCTTTGGCATTGACCGCTTGGGGACCCGTTACATCATGCATGGCGCCCAGCTCAGTCGGCAGCTGGGGCTTCACCACGAGTCGGCTCCTTACTTTGCTACCGACGTAGAGGCCGAAGTCGACTCGTTATCCCGGTGTCATAAGTTCGTTGCTTGTGGCGTTTTCGATGTGCAGGCGTAAGCGTCGACCCCTTATGTACGCTTGGGCCCTGACTGATGAGACACAACAGGCTCGCGGCACAAGTTTATCGAAAGACACCGGTTTGGGATCACCCTCCTGCTGCGAGCTTCTCGCAAGAAGAGGCTGCGCTGTTGGATGAAGGCGAAGAATGGAGGCCCTATCCCTTTCAGACCCCGGCTTTTCGGCCGTTTCATCACACGGCGTTGTGCTTCCGCAACAAACTGGTGGCGATTGTCAACGAGACCGCCAGGTTCGCGCTCAAGTTTCCGGACGTCAAGCTCACCCAAGATGATTGGATTTACGGCCGTCAGACTTATCAGAGGCTACAAGAGTGGCGGGCAAGTTTACCGTTCGCCATTTTGCCGGATGTAAATCCTGCGCCGAATATTCTTACACTTCAGTGAGTCTTGGCATTAATTGACACAGGGTGCCTTACTAACGGCCGGCTGCAGCATGTACTATCAGGCAACGGTCGTTGCGTTGTGCCAAATTTTCAGTCTAAATGCCGACCCGACAAATAGTCAGCCTCTCGATCCAAAGTTCGACCCAGAGTTAATCAAGTTACAATCCCTGGATACACTTGGATCCCTTGTTCTTCGGTTCCAAGCATCCCATGGGCTCAAATCTGTTCCCATCGTGATGCTACATTACTTCCTCGTGGGCGGCTTGCACGCCATCTCGCAATTACGTCCTATGGACTTCAAGTGGAGCTTTGTACTAGAGGCATGCGTGGTCGGGCTGTGGCACCTGAGCCTGGGGTGGGGGCGCATGTGTACGGCATTTCTGCGGACGATTGAGCTTGTCTTGCAAGCTACCAAACCGGACCCAACCCTGGTGCCGCCCAAGGTGACCGCTGTGTTGCGGCTCCTTAAAAGCAATCTTTGGACAGCAACCGATGTTACTTCTCTGTCCGCCGACTATGTGGTGCATCATGTCCCGGCTGCTGCTGCAGGACAATCCGGGCCGCAGTTTCGGGCCGAAGGGCTAGAACAGCTGATCCGCTCCATGGACAATTTCGCCATCAGCTAGTGGGCGGTGAGGACGGCATTCTGCCGTTTCCTGAATCATTCAAACGTTTTCCGTATACGATCGTCAGAACTAGACCGTATTCGGCAAGCTCTGCAGCTCCAGCAACCAACCTGGAGTCTGCCTCTCGGCCTGCTTGCGTCAACCATACGATGGAACATCAGCCAGCTCCGACAAACAGAGGCTACCATCGTCACCTTCTGACGAAGACCCACAGTCATCCCCGCGCTGATGCATAACAGTCCCGCCGTCAGTGACAGTATCGCTAGGTGGGTACATCTGCGAGGAGTATTGGACAGTTGAACTCTAGCTCTTGCACGGGTTGTGATGGACAGGTATATGGTACATGTGTATACCTTGGTAGTAAATGCACCAGAGTCCTGTCACTTTGATGTGATTATCTTTCGTGTTATAAACCAGTTGATAATATGCTGCTTGATAGTGAACAATCAATTCTCAATGCATATTAAAGCACATAGTTAGAATCCAGTCATCTACCTTGACAATTCAAATCAAATCATAACGCCATCCAAGCTCCTGATGCATCTAACTCCTTTCAAACAATCCAGCAAGCCAACAAACCAACCTAACCAGTAAACCAACCATTCAATCATCAAATACGGTAACACACACATAACACTTTCCTCCCCTCTCTCTCTCATCCCTCCCCCAACCCAAAACACAATAAATCACTTACTCCCACTGCCCCCTCCCCAACGCCCCCAACCGATTCCTAGCATGTTTCTCCAACAACGCCTTCATATTCCCCGAACTGCCTCCTCTCTCCTGCACCCTCAACTGCCTCTCCCTCTCCCTCTCCCTAGCGGCAGTATAATAATTCACTGCTCCGCTCTTGCCCCCCTTTCCAGAAACATTCCCCCCTTTGCTGCTCGTTGACGACACCGAACCACCACTCTTCGTTGTCCTAGACGATACACTACTACCCACAGACGATGTAGATGAAGCTGTAGTCTTCCTGATGAGTGGCGGGCGGGCGAATCCCGAGAAATCGGAGCCTGCAGCGCCTGAGCTGCCGGAGTGGAATGCCATTCTGTTTCCGCCTGGCGCTGCCGCGCCGCTGGAGTTGGTGTTGGTGGAGTTGTTGGTGGCGGAGTTCGAGGATGCTTGGCGGAGGAGAGCGAGGCGGTCGACGACGGGGCCGCGGGTGCGGCGAGGATGTTGGCGTTGGGAGGCGGGGAGGGGTTGTTGTTGTTGTTGTTCTGTTGATGGTGATGTAGATGTTGATGTTTCTTGGGCGCCGTCTTGGGATTGTTGTTGTTGTTGTTGGTGGTGAGTGATGGTGGTGGAGAGGGGATCGTCGCCGTCTTCGTCTGTGTCGTTCTCCATGTCTATATCCATGTCGTCCATGTCTATGGATGCGTCCTCGTGGAAGGAGTCGTATTCGTGCGTCTCCGTGAGGAAGGATAGTGTTTCGCGGATTTCTGCTAATGTTGCAGGTTTCTTGGACATTGCGGAGACGGGTTTGGTTCGGCGGAGATGCGGTGGGGGGCGGGGTGGAAGGGAGTGGGTTTCGGATGTGGGATCTTGGTCTAGGGGGCGTTTGCGATTGTTGCTATTGTTGTCGTTGGGTTGGGGTGTGGTGTTGTCTTGTGAGGATGGGTCGTCTGTTTGGGTGGATTCCTGTGGCTCGTCGAGAAAGTCGAATCCCACGTCGTCGTCTGAGTCGCGGTCTTCGACGGCTCGGAAGAATGCTGCTTTCTTGGGGTTTTCGGCGATTTCGCCGATCTTCTCGTCTGCGAGGAGGGCTTTGCGCATGCGTGCGAACTCGCGCTGTTTCTCGCGCCGGCGGGCGAGGAGCTCGTCGTCTGAGTCGTCGAGGTCGAACTCGTCGTCGGCGTTGCGACGGCGGCGGAGTGCGCCTGTGGTGATGTCTTTGAGCAGTTTGGCGACTTGTTTTTCGTCGTTGGTGCGTTGGTGTAGACTTGAGAGTTATTTGTCAGTGTCTGAGTGGGGATATATGGTTGGATTTGGGGGAAGCTTACGCATTCAGGGCGGCCAGCTGTTTCTCGTCGACGGTTTCGCCGCTGTTGTCGTTGATCATTTGTCTGTCGTAGGCGTTCTCGGTTTCATCGTCGTCCTCGTCGCTGGCGCCTCCTAGCCCGGCGTATTCGTCGTCGGACTCTTCGGCTGCTTCTTCGACGATATCCTTGGCTTTGCTCTTCTTGCGGTCGAAGGGAACGGTGGGCTTCTTGGATGCCTTCTTCATTACGTCGAAGGCACTGGCGTCGATTTCAAAATCGCCCTCACCTTTGTTATCTTCTTGCTCTTCGATCATGGACAGGTCGGCTGTCCGTCCGCGCTTGAGCTGCTTCATTCTGCGGGCGGGGGCTGGAGAGCCATCTTGGTTGTCGCGGTTGATGACGACAGTGTCGATGGTTGACTGGGGAGTCCCGAGGAATCGCTTGTTAGGATCGAATGGCGAGAAGACAAATCCGGCATCCTGGGTGGGATCTGGCACCTGGGAGAGCTGGGTCGACCGCGGAGCAGGAGACTCGGAGATTCGTGAATCGGACTGTGCATAGCCTGCTAGCAAGTCGACAGACTCCTTTCTTGGCTCTTGGCTGTCTCTGATGATCGTCTGCGAGTCGGACGCTTGACGGTCTTCAACCATCGCATCTGGGTCAGGAGCAGAATAAGGCATCGTAGAGCCGCTTTGTGCGTTATCCTGGTGGCTGCCAGCAATTGTCCCGGCGAAGGCCTGCGTTAGACTCATCAGGTTGCTGGAGCTCTGCGTGGGGAGTTGCGGCCGTTCAACGGAACGTGTAGTAGGCGTAACGATGGATTTCGCAGGTGTCTTTGGATCTGTCTCCTCATCCTCATCGTCATCGTCATCGAGGACGACTCTGGTAGGCCGTTTCCGTCTCTGCGTTGGCGCGTCGTTCTCATCAACCGACATGACTTCCGTCTGGTCATCTTCTGATTCATCGCCTTCGCCTGCTTCGGAATCGACAAGCCCGTCTTCACCGGCAGGCTTGTCTTCGTCATTCTCTTCCTCATCTTCCTCCTCGCGTTCCTCCTCAGAACCAGAATAGTCCCAGTCCTCGTCGTCCTCATCTTCGCCCTTAGCCGCTTTTCGTTCTATCTTAGCGATATCTTCAGCCTCTTTCCGGGCCTTCTCAACAAGATTCTCGAGCTCATCCTCCATGGCGGCGCGTTCTTCCGCTGTCTCGATATGGATACCCTTAGCTTTGAGTTCCTCGATTCTCTCCTGTCTCTCCCTTGCAGCTTGTTGCTTCGCCTTCAGCAGTACCGTGGCGGACAATTGGGCAGGGTGCATGGTGGATTTCCGTGTAGGAGATGTAATATGCGCCAGAGCTTTCAGCTTCATCATAGACGCCGGTTCCTGAGCCTTTCTGGCGGGGACATTCTCGAAAGCTGCAATACGTCGACACTTGGCGGGGGAGGTGACAATTTCGAGCTCACTGTCCGAGTCGTCCTTCTGTTGCCGAGCGACCTCCTCGCGTGTGAGACGCACGCGAACAGGTGGGCCCGTTAAAATCTTCTTCTCCTTCTTGGAAGGTGTCTTTCCAGGCTGTGTGGTATGCGCTTCATCAATTTCCATCCTCGCTACAACAGGCTGTTCGGGCTGCGTGCGCGGATTCGCAAGAATATCCTCCAAAGGACGGAACTCGGTCTCCGCTTCTTTGCCGAGACCTTCACCAGATGCCTTCTCGACCGGTCCAAGGACAGGCGAAGTACGCGGAGTCTCTTTTTCCTTCTGCGCCTCAGCATCAGACGAGTTCAACGAATCAGCAGTCGTCGACGAGTTCTCCCCGGACGTCCCAGGCGCAGTCCGCTCATCAGGCTTCACCGCATTAAACCGAGCAAAGAAGCTCTCTTTCGTGATCTTCTTCTTCGTCTGAGCCTGATGCGCCAGCTGCATATTACGACTCATCCGCTGCGTCTCACGATTCATCTCCTCCAGAGCCTTCTTGCCCGCCTTTCTCGCAGGACGAGACGCCTGCTGCGTTAACTTCCGTCCAGATCCATTCTCGCCCTCGCTCTCACTACCAGACAGAATCTCCGAACTGAATTGTTCTTGTTGCTTCATTCTCGCAGCTCTCTTTTCAGCCTCTGCTTTCTCCTTCTCCTCCCGCTCCTTGCGCTTCTGAGCAACTAGCGCCAGGAACCGAGAATTAGCCTTCGGCTGTGCCTCCTCCTCATTACCAGACCCTGCTTCATCTTCATCATCCTGATCTCTCCCAGGAGACGAGACAAACAAAGGCGACTCCGAGCGCGCCGGAGACGGCGACCGATTCTGTTCATCCATCTCAAGCTCCGGAACCAGTTCAGTAGAATTCCTCCCTCTCCTCCTCGGTCCAGCCGCAGGAAGATCATCCTCATCCTCATCGTCCATCATCGCATCGTCTTTCTTCTCCGTCCGCAACGTCTTCGAAACCCGTTCGAAGGCCGTCTGCCCCGCAGCAGACTGGCCTTGTAACCGTGCAGCCATTCGCCCCTTCGGCATGACAATATCTTCATCCGAATCGTCATCATCATCTGAGTCAGCCGTATTCGTAGGCTGTGTGGAGATAGTGCTGTGTTTCAACGCATTGCTGAGCGTAGTGGTAGATCGATCGGGTTTCTGTTGTGCTTGTACGTTTTCTGTATCAGAGTCGCTGTCGAAAGCTGCCATCAAGGCTTTGATCTTGCGTCCCGGCGTGAGCATCATGTTGTCGTCGTCGGCGTTGGGAGAATTTGCGCGAGACGCGGTGCGCGTCGTGCGCGGTGTGGAGGGCGTGGATGACATTTTGTATTGAGACTGGGATTGGGTATTGGGTATTGATGGGGTGTATGTATTAGTTAGGGGTATGGGTAGAGGACATGTCTATGGATATTTCAAAATATGAATTGAGGTCAATGGAGATGTGCACGGTGGTGTCCACAGTGGGAGGAACGCAAGGGCGGAGAATCTACGGGGTGGTACTAATTGACTAGTCGGGATAGCAGAGTATAGTAAGTAATGGACGCGCCGCGCACGCGTTGCTATCACACGTGATCTGCCGATAAGCCGCGTTATCGGCCACAATCTACGGATTACTACGGAGTATTGCGGAGGTCCAGAAGCTGCGAAGAAAAGCGTAGATTTGTACAACTGGTGAAGCCAATTCATAAAGGTGCTTTATTTCTGTATCGTACAGCGCCCATGATATGTTTCTCGTTACGCCAATAAACACCGCCCCCTGGAATCCGACGCTGTCTCAAATGCTTCCCGAATAACAAAATCGTGCCATTTCCATCAGAAGCCGTCGGCAAGATCGCATATGCTGTATGTAGGATGCTAGTGGTGTGCTAGATGTGCCCAAAGTTTTTCCTTACCCAAGATCATATTTCAATGTCGAGCTCCAAATCCAAGGCCGCAATGTTTTCGTCATCCATGTTCCGATGCCGGATGGAGGCAACGCCACCTTTGCTGGTTTTCTTCTGGGATCCCGCCGGGGTGCCGCTGGCCGGAGTGCTCGCTTTGGACGGTGTCTCTGAAGCAGTATTTTCTTGGCTCGCGTTATTCTCAGCCGTCGGGGTACCGTTACCATTGACGTCGTAATGGGTCCGCGCTTGGGTTCTAACGCGCATGAACGGGTTGTGGGCGGCTTCGCCACGAGCGACAGCTGCAGCCGCTTTACGGCTGGCCTTGCGCTCTTCTATCTGCGCCCGGCGCACGTTCTCGTAGTTGAGCTTCTGGTTGCGTATGTTCAGCTCAGCAAGACGTTCATGTTCCGAGGGCTTGTCCACACGCGGCTTGGAATGGCTGCTAACTGCGAGCTTCGGTGTCGCCATGCTAGCCAGCTCAGCCTCCAGTCGCTCCATTTCCGCATCATCACCAGCTTCTCGAGCAAGCTTCAGCTGCTTCTCGACCTCCACGCGCTTGAAGAACTTGGACTTCGAATCCAACGAGCCTTGTTTGCGGAGTTTCTCGTTCAATTCCTCGTTGGTGAACTTGTGGTTCAGCAACCGGTTGATATCTGTCACCTTACTGGCAACCATTGACTTCGTAGCCATCTTGCAGTCTTCGACGGCCATGGTTTGACGATAGCGATTGAACTCCGCCTACAGAGCATCAGTATATGTTAACCAAGAGACATGCCAAGTGGCTTACCTCTGTAAACGGAGAGTCGGAGCATGCAACAAAAGGAAACTCGCGCTCAGCCTTTCCATGTGCTAATACGGCGTACTGATTCGTCACAAAAGACCGGCCATTTTGGCCCTCCATCGCATAGGGCTTTCCCTCGGAAAATTCTGGACAAGTCAGCGACGAATGCTCTAACGCGACCGTAGGAGGGGTGCCTTACTCTTGATCAAGCAAAGACGATACTCATTCTGACCGGTCTCACGGTTCGGCCCAATATTAACACGAGCATAGCAGCCGGAGATCGCGTCATCAAACCCAGGGTAAAAGCAGACCTGGGCAAAGTTACTTCGACCCACCCGAGTACGTTGGATATCCCGGAGTTCAGCAGGCGGGTCGTCTTTCGGGGGCGACGGTGAGCGTTCTCTGTCATCCCACTCCACTTCACTTTCGCCCTCTGCATCTTCGTCGGAGATCCGGTCATCACGAGAACGGGCTTTATGATCCTTGACTGGTTCACGACGACGAAGCTCGTCACGCTTCCCCTTCTGCTCTCGCTGCCGCTTGTAGGCTTCAATAGCATCGGAGGTCTCTCCCACCTTACGGCCACCGAGCGTCATCTTCTGACGCGAACTCTTGCGATTACCCTCATCAAGATTTGCCACACTGGCCTTGCGTTTGTTCTTCTTCGCTTTGCGGGCCTCTTCGCGTTCACGGGAAGCCAGGAGACGACGAAGAGCAAGATCTTGATTATGACGATCAACCTGCTGCGCACGCTCGGAAAGCAGCTGCTCTCGTTGGATCTCGGGCATCGCCATGATTTCCTCCTTGTCCTTAGCAGAGTAGTATAGTTTCTCGTAAGGGAAGATAGGGCCTTCATCTTCAGCCTCAGGGGCTGAGCCTTCGGAATCCGATCCTGAATCCGATTCGGACATGCTAGCGGAGTCGAGCGATTCAGCAGCGGACCTATAGAGAATGCCATATTAGCCGAGTCCTCGAGTCGCAGTGACGGCCACATCAAGCGGCATCGCAAGCACGCGTGGCAAGTCAAACATACAGTTCGCCATCCTCTTCATCATCGTTCCTTCTCGACTTCCGGCCCCGTTTAACGGTCCTAGCAGTGCCTTTGCGACCCATAGCTGATGCGTCGGGAGACTGAGGGGATGATGATCGACTGCGAGATTGGACTCTCTCCTTGGCAGGGGGGGATGCTTCCTCGTCGGAGGAGTCTCCCGCAAGAGCGAGGAGCTCGGCGTCGAGGTCGTCAGCCATAGTGAATGATGGTAGAGGTTGCCTTGAAATTCAGGTCCTAGTAACACCAGTAACAAGGAAAGCGGCGCTAGACTGCTCAAGGAAGGAAGCCGCCAGCAGGAGAATGGATGGCTTCCAGGGTAACAGATGCCACCTGAACCGCAGTCGCGCCGAGTGAAAAGGGACTTAGGTGGCCAGAGAGCGTTGACTCGGACGAGGTCGCTCTATAATAATAGTGGAGAACACCCTCAGAGACTAGTATTAATAGAGTCGCGTTTCGAAATAGAAGGTGGAAGAGGCAGGAAACCAGTGAATCCTGTCGGGGGCGGTGTGTGAAGGCGAAGGTGGTTAGTGAAGTGAAAGAGCAAAGCCGGGAAGTGAAAAGAAGCGATTGGAGCGATTCTCGACGCTCGTTCATGACGTTCCGGTCCAGGGATGGCGTGCCAAGGCGTGTAAGCGCGCGGCTGCGGCTTATCGATCGGGTTGGACCACCTCGGAACTCATGGCTGCTGGTGGCATTCCTCCGCGGCCTTAAACCTCGCCCTGAGTCCTTGAACGGCCTTTCAATTGACCGTTGGATATTTTATCTTTATCATGAAGGCCCTCAGATTGCTCCGAAGGGCTCCGCTGGCCCCTTCCCTTCGGCCTACACCTCCCGCCGTCCTCGACTTTCTCGCGCCTTCCACTTTACAAACTTGTCGCCAGTATAATTCTACAGCTCCACGGCAGTCCGCAGAGAATCCCTCCGTGTCACAGCAGACATCCGGATCATCGAAACCGAAATATGTTCTTAATCAGCAACAACGCGAGTTTCTCGACCGAGCCCTCCGCGTCAACCAGGCCGGCGAGCTAGCGGCCACCTTAATTTACACGGCGCAAACACCACAAGTCGTGCGCTCTCATCCTCACCTACGGCCCTTGATGAAACATATGTACGATCAGGAAGCGGGGCACTTTGATACGTTTAACCATCTCATTGCGAAACACCGCGTACGGCCGACGGCGATGTATCCGGTATGGGAGGTTGCAGCGACGTTCCTGGGCTGGTCTACCGGAATGATGGGACGCGAGGCGGCAATGGCGTGTACTGAAGCTGTAGAAACCGAGATTGGGTCCCACTATAATGATCAAGTACGGGAGATCCTGTCCTGGAAAGCGGAGGCTGAAAGTCGGGGCGAAGAGCTGGATGAAGAATTGGAGGAAATGCTGGCAACTTTCCGACGAATTCGCGACGAGGAGCTGGAGCATCTGGATCATGCTGTTGAGAACGACGCGAAGGAAGCTCGTCCATACGATCCGCTGGTCAATGTCATCCGCTACGGGTGCAAGGCAGCCATCAAAATCAGCGAACGGGTGTGAGCACACTTTGGGAGGTCCTAAAGCAGGACGGTCAAAAATTGTAAATGTACGATAAATTCTGTATTATTATCATCTTGGTTTGTCACACTTGTATAACTTCGTGTAAAGGCCTGACTATTCGCTCAGCGAGTCTATAACTGGGTATCTACAACCAAACGCGCCCGCTGCTTCTATCACACGGCACACTCTATGAAAGTCAAGCTCTCTATAGCCCCCTCCAACTTAGTTTTCCGACTCCGACCTCTGGTTCTTTTCCAAGTACTCCAGGAAGCTTTTCGAAAAGCGCGTCACCTGCTGATAAACCTCCTCGAAGCCGTTGACCCCCCCATAGTAGGGATCCTGGACAACCTCACCTCCGCCGACGCGCTCGTGCAAGACACCACCGGTACCAAAGTCGCCGAATAGACGGACCTCCGCAACCTTGGCGCCTGCTTCCCCGCTCGCGGCAAGGGATGCCGCAGTCGCTGCCCGGGTACCCTTGGTGCCACGCGATGCGGGGCCAGACTTGTTCATAGATGCCAGAACCGACTCACGAACATCCAACAGATCGCGCAGGTTATATTTATCCATTGCAAGGAGGTAGTCAAAGTCGAGGAAGTCCTGCTTGGTGACTTTGCGGGCGGCATGGTTGTAATTGCGAATGTTGTGGCGACGGAGCGTGGACATGGTGCGAGAATCGGGATCTTCGCCGGCGTGGTAGGCACCTGTGCCGGCGGAATCGATTTCATTGATTAGGGGATGGGAGGCTGCGACATTGCGGAAAACCCCTTCTGCCATGGGAGAACGACCTGGGTGGTCGGGTTAGCTTGCGGTGCAGTTTACACCATAATGCGGGGAGACCAGTACAGATGTTGCCGAGACAAACGAAGAGGACATTGACTTGCCCGCCAGCGGGGGTAGACTTTGTGACTGTCATGGTGGTTCTATTTGTTGAAATTTTCTATTGGAAAATCTATAACTTGAAAGAATGATGAATGAGTTCTGGTTGAATGTAGAGAGAAATTGATTCAGTAGTGGTGATTAATTATTGATGGTGGCGGGGATTTGGAGCAGAATCTTTATCGATAGCGAAGGGCGGTGGTCCGTGCCTGATTCCTGAGGCGACCGCGCATTGTGATTATGTTGCGCCAGATTCCTCCCACATCAAGTTTGGCTCTGTCTTTCCTTCGTCTTGGTGCATGTTGTTTGCATATGCAGTCTAATGCGCGCTAAAATATAGACAGACATCGTGGAAGGACTGCGAGAATTCAGTAGAGACGTGCTAGCATGGCAGCTACAAATGCCGACCCAGCAGGCGTCGCATTTGAAGACGTAAAAGTCATATGCTATAGATTCTAGTAATGTTAGAAGTATATCTAGTCTAAATATTTACTCACATAAAGCCATTTGTGCTAATCTTCTCGCGAACGCGTAGGATCCTGTATTTCAATATTCTTTCGGGGCAGCTTTGGCTGCCTAAGAATGATAGCACACCGGGCATTTACTATCTACTACATGAACAAAGCACGGGAACATTCAGGCAGCATCTACTTACAATTTGATGAAGCATTGCGATGTTACGCGTATCTGTGCCGTCGATGGCAAATGATATGCCTTGTCAATCCACCATTTTCACAGTGCTTTCATATATCCACACTACAGTCTAACTAGACTGTTCTTAGTCCGATGAATTAAAGTGAGACCCTCCGCCAACTATGACGTCGCGCAGGGCTGTATGATCCGAGATGCAAACAGGCAGCTGCTTTTCCCACCCCATCAGAGACAGCCAAGCTGCCTGCAGGTTATAAAAAGAACATGATCCATAAGCGCGACCATTGAACCCTGCTGTCTAACGTGTTCAACACAAGAATTGTCAGACACCGCCACGCAACCCGTGGCTGTGACACCTGGGGGCCGATCAGCTGTTGGCCCAGTGATAGAGTGGAGTTCCGATGAGCCATGGAGCCAAAACTCAGTATCCATGGGTGTTTGGGCGGATTGTTTCAGGGGACAGAAAGTCGGACAATTGTCTTGTGAGGTTCTAGTGGGACTCAGGTACACCATGAAAATTGATAGCATGTAGTTCATCAATCCATAGCTTAATAACCAGAAAAATCATGCAATATCAAAGGCGCCGTGTGCCTCGTGGGTGCCTGTAGAAACGCGAGTGGAGACACACATTCTTTTGTTATGACCCCAACTTCGGTCGGGATGGCCCAATAAAGGCAAGTAAGAGAGCGAATCCACTTGACTAGAGAGGCTGATCCTCGCGCTGATTCGTACTTTGTGCTCTGCCGGACTCTTCAATCTATCCCAGTCTGCTCGTCGTCATTGATCGTCCCCGCGGTTCCTTGGTCAACGGGCTTCATCTTTTTCCCACCCTCATCCTGCAGTGTTAGTTATTTGTTAGTACAACGGATTAGTGTTCCTGTCCGTGGCGCTGCGGCGACGAGACCGAACCGCCGTCACGAGCAAAGCCCACAGCCCAAAAAAGCTGTCGTCTGCCAAAGATCGGTTCAACCATTCTTTCTTTCTGACATCCTGACCTCGTTTATTACTTTGATTATTCTTCATTTCCCCTCTTCCTTCTCCTGTCCCGTCCGTCCCTTATTTCCCCATAATTCAGACTCGCCTATCCGAATCTGAAACTCCCGTCAGCGACGGAGCCTCTGCGCTATCGCAGCGACTTGAACGCTCGCCGATTCCCACATTCCCCCAGTCCCTCCTGGCGCAATCTCCAATCTCGATTTCCCCCCCTTAGCCAGGAATTCACGAAGGGGGCTGGTTTATTGGAACGCTTAATTGTCCGAGGCACTATCGGCCATAATGTCCTATAATCGCTTGGGTAAGTTCTTAATTATTTCTCCGCTGCTGGTCTACTTGGGACAGATTGCGCGGCTGTGAGTTGTCGCGCATTCTCTCCCTTCTCCGCATCAATTTCCCTCCTGAAACCCTAGTGTCGGGAGCGAGCCTTACTATACGAGGGAAATCTCTCGTATCTGCATGCGAGGAGCTATAGACATTTTGTGTCTGTTGTGCTGTCACCGTCGCACCGCCATTCCACTCTCAATTGCGCATCCCGCATAAGGCGTGTACACTGACCGTCGAGTGCAGGAGACCCCTACGGGGAGGAAGACAGTCACACCCCCATGATGAATCCTCACCATCTCGATGCTCGATCCCCGTCACCGGGCCGGCCATTAAACGCCTACCAGCTTTCCGATAATCCCTATGCGCCTCGCGAACACCTGGAGATGCCCTCTAGCGATCGGCTGGCAGAACAACCAACGGTACGGATGTTTTTGGAGTTGTGAATGATGATGATGATGCTGATTTCCATGCTCGTCAACTAGTACTCGGTCGAGAGACTCCCTAACTCTTATGGTCATAACGAAGTCTACGAAGATCACCACCACCCTAATGCCTACCCTGGATACGAATACTCCCTTGACCCAGAAGCGCATCACGACGCTTACTATACCCAACCTTACCAGCCGGCGGTAACGCCGCATGAAGACTATGACTTGGGGCAGTATCCCGAGCATCAGCAATCATATACCGACGATCGGGTCCCTATCCTACAACCAGATAACCCATTTGGGCCGGATCCTTATGCCGATGAGTATGAAGAAGAGCCCACGATCGCACCCACGCCTAGTCCGGCGCCGGTTCGTCGATGGAAGACCGTCAAAGAGGTGCAACTCTTCAACGGTAACCTCGTGCTGGATTGCCCGATTGCGCCCGCTCTGCTCAGCCAGGTCCCTCACGCCGAACCACCAGGTCGAGATGAGTTCACGCACATGCGTTATTCGGCCGCCACGTGCGATCCAGCCGACTTCTTCGAGGAGCGCTTTACTCTGCGTCAGAAGCTTTTTGCCAAACCTCGGCACACGGAGCTTTTTATCGCGGTCACCATGTACAATGAGGATGATTTCCTCTTCGCTCGGACGATGATCGGTGTGTTCAAGAACATTGAGTACATGTGCTCCAGGACATCAAGCAAGACGTGGGGCAAAGATGCCTGGAAGAAGATTGTGGTGTGTGTCATCAGTGACGGTCGTGCGAAGATCAATCCGCGAACGCGCGCTGTCCTTGCTGGTTTGGGATGCTATCAGGATGGAATTGCCAAGCAGCAAGTTAACGGCAAGGATGTCACAGCACACATCTACGAATATACCACGCAGGTGGGTCTAGAGTTGAAGGGGGGCCAGGTTAGCCTCAAGCCTCGGACTGGATGCCCCGTTCAGATGATCTTTTGTCTGAAGGAAAAGAACCAGAAGAAGATCAACTCGCACCGCTGGTTCTTCCAGGCATTTGGTCGCGTGCTGGATCCCAATATCTGCGTTCTGTTGGACGCGGGTACCCGGCCCGGAAAGGACTCGATCTACCATCTTTGGAAGGCCTTCGATGTTGACCCGATGTGTGGAGGTGCTTGTGGTGAGATCAAGGTCATGTTGTCGCATGGAAAGAAGCTGCTCAACCCGTTAGTTGCCGGGCAGAACTTCGAGTACAAGCTCAGTAACATCCTTGATAAGCCGCTGGAGTCTGCTTTCGGATTCATTTCCGTCCTTCCGGGTGCCTTCTCTGCCTACCGATACGTTGCGCTGCAGAACGACAAGAACGGACAAGGTCCGCTCGAGCGGTATTTCCTGGGAGAGAAGATGCACGGTGCTAATGCCGGTATTTTCACGGCAAATATGTACCTGGCCGAAGATCGTATTCTTTGCTTCGAGATTGTGTCGAAGCGCAACTGCCGCTGGCTGCTGCGATACGTAAAGTCGTCTAACGGCGAGACCGATGTTCCAGACCGGATGGCCGAGTTTATTCTTCAGCGTCGTCGTTGGCTAAACGGTAGTTTCTTCGCTGCTGTTTATGCCATTGCGCACTTCTATCAGATTTGGCGGAGCGATCATAGCTTCATGCGAAAGTTCATGTTGTTCATCGAGTTCATCTATCAGACCATTAACATGCTGTTTGCGTGGTTTGGCATTGTAAGTAGCCCAACCCTCTCAGATGAATCATCACTAACAGGAACAGGGCAATTTCTTCCTGGTTTTTCATATTCTTACGGCGTACCTGGGCGATGACGACCTGCTGGGCACAGTTGGTAAAGTGCTTGGCGTAGTATTCGAATGGCTATACCTCGCGACCTTGGTAACTTGCTTTGTTCTGGCACTCGGTAACCGCCCCGGTGGATCGAACAAATTCTATATGACGATGGTCTATTTCTGGATTGGCATCATGATATACCTGGCATTCGCAGCGGTTTTTGTGACCGTAAAGTCGATCCAATCACAAGTACAGCAGAACGGATTCACCTTCTCGGATCTTTTCACGAACTACCAATTCTTTTCGATTATCGTGTCTCTCGGTTCCACCTACGTGATGTGGTTCCTCGCCTCGTTCATCTTCATGGACCCTTGGCACATGTTTACCTCCGTAAGTATTGCAGCTCTACCAATGTCTATATCTTCTAACCGAAACAGTTCATCCAATACATTCTCCTCACTCCGACCTACATCAACGTGCTCAACATCTACGCCTTCTGTAACACCCACGATATCACATGGGGTACGAAAGGAGACGACAAGGCCGAGAAACTGCCGTCCGCGAACCTCAAGCCCGGCGGCAAGGTGGACGTCAACATTCCCCAGGATGACGGCGATCTGAACGCGCAATACGAAGCCGAGCTGGCCAAATTCGCAAATAAGCCACCTAAGGAGGAGAACATTGTCTCCGAGGAAGACCGCCAGGCCGACTACTACAAGGGATTCCGTAGTGCGGTCGTGCTGGTGTGGGTGTTTTGCAACTTTGCCCTGGCCGCGGTGGTGCTCAGCGCGGCTGGTCTCGAGGAGTTCAGCAGCGACCAGGAAACGACGGAGAACACGCGCGCCACGATCTACATGGCGGTGGTGCTGTGGAGTGTAGCGGGATTGTCACTTTTCAAGTTCTTGGGAGCGATGTGGTTCTTGACTGTGCGGATGGTAAGTTTTCCAGACTCTGAAGATGTGAATCTCGCTAACGAGGGTTTAGTTCCGCGGTGTTTAATCTGGCGTTCTACTAGTCGGCTTAGATGGACAAAAAAGACAGACATACAGACAGCATACCGCTGCAGGCTCGGTATGGTATGATGATGACAAGCAATGATGGTTTCATGATACACGGGGCGATGGAATACCCGATTGTTGATATGATAGATAGTTCTTTAGTTTTATGTAACATATGACATATGATGCGAGGATATTGGCACTTACAACGATACAACTACAATAATGTACTCTGTAAGAAAGAGAAGCACATGGAGACAATTCTTAGCCTTGAATAGCCTTATTTAAAGGTTGCCCCTGGCTTATTTGTCAAAATCTAGCCAACATGCTATAACAACAGCATCATTGGTCTAGTGGTAGAATTCATCGTTGCCATCGATGAGGCCCGTGTTCGATTCACGGATGATGCACATCTTTTTGTGTTTTATTTTTTCCTCCCTTCAACTTCAACCAATCAACAACCACACCAACTTGAGATACTACTATACGATAACACCCCTACAAACCCATAAATCACGTTAAAGACTAATAAAAAAAGGAAAAAGCTAAGCCATAACACAAAGCGCAATCCCGCCCAACACCAACGCCATCCCCAACCACGTTTCGCGCTCAATGACCTTCCTCTCCACATACCATTCCCCGAGCACCGTGAACAAAAAGGCACTAGAGTTGGCGAGGGGAACGGTCAACGATAACTCTATACATCATCATTAGTATATCCTCACATCCATACTACTACCACATATCACCTCCAAAAATAAATTAGGTCTATGGAATAAAATAGAAAACATACCATGCTTCCCCACCAACAAAAAGAACCACACACTCCCCGTTAAATTCACAACGAGGGGGATAGAGTACGCAGGCGTGCGAAGCAAATTCACCACTGTCCAGAATAAAGTAGCGATCTTTTTGCGCAGCCAGGAGGGAGGTTTCTGCTGGTTTTGCTGCATCCATGCTGGTTGTTGCTGTTGCTGCTGCTGCTGTTGTTCTTGGTGGGTGGCTGGGGGAGGATTATCTTCCTCGCTTTCTTCCCCTCCTTCTTCGGGACGTGCTTCATCGGTGTATTCGGGAGTAACAGGTGTCAGAGGGACACTGTCATTACTGTTGATGCTGATGTTGTTATTGTCGTCCTGTTGCTGGTTTTGCTGTTGGCGGGCTGCAAAGTCCGCGGCTGCGCGCCGGATGAAAGGGGTTGTGAAGCCCCAGGCTACCCCGACTAGAAGGAAGGAGAGAATGTAGTTGATTACGGGGGGATTGGAGGGGTCTGTTTCTGGGTCCATCTTGAGAAGTTCCTTTTTCTTTTCTTTGGGGATGATGAGATGGAATCGGGTTTCGGGGATGAGAGAGATTGGGGTGTGGTTAGTTAAGTTTAAGGAGGTGTGGGGATGATGGTTGATGCATGCATGCGTGCGGCTCGGCGGGAGGCGGGACGGGCAACTGGTGGGTGGAGGTTAGGTTAGTACTTTGGTTGTTCATTGTTCTGGAACTTTTTTGTTCTGTAGGGTCGGATTGGTAGGAGAAGCAATTGAATATTATTGTAGAGGTTTGATTGGTTTGTTTTTTTTTGTTGTGAGAGTTTTCGTTGGGATATGCATAGTGGGGATACTGGGTTGTTGTACGGTATCTGGTTGAGCGGTTATAAATAATTCACCCTACTACAATACAAGCAACCACATGGAAAAATCTGAGTTCTAAAGGTCATGAATGGGTCTCGCTTATGATATAATACCACTGTAAAGACCTGCAGCTTATTGACTGGGTTAGTGTTCGGCCTGAATTGTCCTGAGCGGGAGCAGGCACCTCAACTTTCTTGAATGATCTCTGCAATACCCCCACAAGGCCCAGTACTACCCTGAGAATACTACTGCTGTGTGGTATATCTTCTAAACTACCTTCTTTTCCTAGTAGAAATACACAATTTACTCATAACATTTTCATGCTGTCTACAGCTATGATAGAATATAAATATAGTTTGTCAGACCTTCTAGACTACACTATTTAGTACCTAGATATATGATCGAAAGACATGATTCACAGCTGACGAGCCGACAATTAAGACTTTCTTCCAAAACACAGCAGTATAAATAGTAGTAAATTCGTATAAGTTTTGCTTTGCCTTTTCACCCCTACCCCCGGCCTCCCTCGAGCTAAAAGAGCTCTTTATATTTCAACAAGATACTCATAACCCAGAATCAATCTCATCCACAAAGTTTGTATTGCTAAAATCATTCCAACCTCGGCAGGTCTGTGATAAGCTGTCAGGAATAGACGTTTTATCAATTTTTTCAGGGTGCTCCTGTAAGATAATCAGCCATGTTTTCAAAATCCGAAATTGCGCGACGCAGGAGACAGAGACCACGAGAAACCCAAGTCCTCTACTGTTGTTGGGTTTGGGGGAGGATTAATCTTACCAGGATCGAGATCACAAAGCCCACGCTGGCATGATTGGACATCATTAATGAAACGGGGACCGTCGGGGGGATAGCCTGCAGTAGTCAAAGGATGGCTGTCTCTTTATCATCGAAATGGGCTCCTGGCTAGCCATGTTTAGCAACATGTCCGGAATGCTAAGCGTCGCTAGCTAGTCAAACTTGCTAGTAATGCATGGTACAATAATGGTTGATTGGCTCGATCGTTTGAGACATTAGCTGGTTGGAACCTAGCTTGGATGAACCAATTAGCGCATCTGGACTAGCCGGATTCTCTTTGTCTATAACCGAGTATAAGGGCTACTATACAAGTTTGATGTGAAAATCAGCACTAATTTAGCGCTTCGTCTTATTGCTCCTCGAGTCTTTGGAACCGTATTGTTACTTGGTGCGGTATGGTGAGCAAAATGTAAAGGCCACATTCCAGAGAGTAGATCCTTGTTTAAGTAATTCCTCGATATGGGTAAACGCGGTATCTTCTTGACTCCAAATATAGGAGTACTTATCTAGCATTTCCTCGACCTCTGAGAATCTGAACTGAACTCGGCGTCCGAATGTACTGTCCATAACACGGTTTTACCGTAATATTACTATAATACTCCGGTCAAGAAGGGGTTCGATCGAGCGGCGATCCAGACCACCCCAGCCCGGGGTAGTAGATCCACAACAGTTCCTTAGTCAAGCTGACATTAGGTAGTTAGCTACGCCGCTCGGTCCGAGAGGATGAGTGCCACGCAGAGGGCAGACCCGCCACAGCCGACAAGAAAGTAGCGCAGATACAGCCGGTGCAGGACTCCGACGAGGCCATGGTAGCGACAAAGGCAAACTAGGCCTTGGGCACAGCCTCAATGATACTGTCCCGCAAGCTCACCGTATAGGTGTAGACTTTGTTGATAGTCAGCCCAGCCTCTTCTGCCAGACGATACCACTGCTCCTCCGTACGTTCCCGGGCACCTAGGGTAGCCATCATCAACATATCCAATTGCGCCTGCTGCCAGTGAACCCCGGTGTTGGGCAGTACCATCTCGTCAATCAAGAGAAATGAGTCCGGTGCCATGGCTTCGATTGTATTTTTGATAATCTCTAGGACTTTATGGTCGGGCCAGTCATGGAAGATATTCCGCAGATAGTAAAATTTCGCACCTGATTCATACTCGGATCAGTCTCACTAAACGTGGAAAGGGGCACTAAGAGAGGGACTGTACCTTTCACAACCTGGGGTGTGAAGAAGTCATACACCTGTTTCTCCACCCCAGGGAACTCAATAGCGTGAGCTAAGGTTTGGGCAAGGTCCTGGACGATCACTCGGCCCTCCAGCTGGGGGTAGCGCTGCTTGAAGCTAATCGCTTGGTGTCCCAAGCCACCTCCAATATCAACGAACAGGGCTCTTTCAGGGCTCAGACCGGTAGCTTTTTCCAAGACTGGATAGGCGTCCAGAAAAGTAGGCATACCGGCGCGGTTAGCCATCATATGCTCAACAAAATAGCCTAGGGCCTCAGGATTTTGCTGCATATAGATAAAAGCAGGTACATCGGTGTTGAGAGCTTTTTGGAAGGGAGTTTTGACATTGTCCTGAATATCAGGATAATTGTTCTCCTTGAGCCAACTAGGGAGTACTTGAATAATCTGACCGCAGTTGTTCCACCTGATCAGTGTAAAGTTAGGTCTTATTGTACATGATAATGAGGGGTTAGACAATCGACTTACATATGACCAACCGCAGCTTGATGGCCAGATACGGCAAATGTCTTCGAAATACCCGATGCAGTGAAGGTATCTTTGGAGACTTCCTCGACTGCATAATAAGATGCCAAGTAGCGCAGGAGACGAGCTGACAGGCTTAGATTAGATCCAGTGTTGAAGAGATATTGAGCAGAGGCTTACCAAGGAAGACCGAATTGGCTCCCGTCTTCTGGCTCAGCTCATCCACAGTAAGAGGACCCTCAAGCAATAGCTCGAAGAGCTTCAGGTCAATGCCAATACGGATGCCGGCCAGTTGCATGTTCTTAACGAAGTAAAATTAGTTTCAGAACTGTATATCTCAACTTCTTGTTGTGATTGTTTGGAATGGGGGAGGGCATTGCGCAGAAAGACGTACATAGAATGTAAGTCGCTGCACAGTGTCGTCCGGAGTCTCAATTGAGACACTCAGCTTCTGTAGGGCATCCAAGACATCTTTGCGAGTCTTTTCATCACCAGCTTCGACCAGTCTGCGAACTTCTTGGGCAAGAGCTTCCATCTTTGTTCTTTGTCTAGGAGCTTAAGTCCTTGTTCTTCAAGTTCAGGAGAGAGGCTCTTTGAGAGAAAGGGGAAAGTACATAGAGATCGCAATGGAGGCGGACGGAGGGACGGATTTAAAGCTTCAAAGAAAAAGACACCGGTAAAATAAAGAAGCGGATAAAGCCGAAGCAAGCGTCGTTTGATCGAGGATCTCAAATGTCTCTATCTCACGGCGGTAGAAATATTCCGGCTAAAATCTGACAAGCAGTTGGACACTAAATTAGTGTAAGTTTCCCCCACCGGAGATTTGTGATTAACGTAGTGGAAGTATTTGACTGCAAGGCATCGTACCCCTGCGCCGCTAATTGTACGACTGATACAACACTATAACGCATGCTACAGGGGGCGTGCGCCGTTTAATTTGATATGCTTTTGGCTCGGCGCTGCGCCCAAACCACCCCCCACCATCAAGGCACATAGGCGTCAGTATTGGTCTAGCGATACTGTGTAGGGGCCATATATCACTAAATATTCTGTCCGCATCACTTACGTCGATGTCTCATTCTCTAGACTATTATGAATATTTTCGTACATTGCCAGCGTAGTCGGTTCAATCGGCAGCCCAGCCATTGCATCCCCATGAGTCTTAGTAGATGTAAGTCCACCAATTCCAAAACATCAAGAATCATTTAATCTGATCAAGAGCAACATTCTCAAAAGCCTCAGAGGCCCAGACCTGAATCGTTGGGACTGCCAATACTCTGCGGGACCTGCTTGAACACGACTCTTGTTGATTGGCTAATACTGATCTAGTAGCAGTTCATTTGATTCTCAACCAATCAGGAACTATACTCTCATAAGCAACTAAATCTCATACCATGGCACAGTATCCATGATGTAGCCAGGATGCTTCCAATCAGGGCTTCCCTCTCCATCACCAATCACCATATAGGCACTTCCATATAGTCAGGAACATATTTCAGATATTAGCTGGACAGCAATACTCTAATATTTGCATAATACCCTGCTCAGCTTCCCAACATGAACCATGCACTAAGCCCTACAGTGACTCCACTCCCCTGCACTTAACATATGCAACTTGCAACTCAAAAGATAGCAACTGGGTATCACATTCATATCTGCAATCTATCCGCACATAACGATAACTATATACAACGCAACACACCATTCATCACCACTCCACCCGATCATCATGCACCAACTGCACATCCCATCGCTCCTCCCCACGCCACACCCTTCCCGGTCGATTCCGCCCTGCCACCGCCATCCGCAGCGTGGAAATCATCCCCGCCGGACCGCTGGCGAGCACCCGTGTCGGACCATCGACCACCCGGTCCAGAAAATCCTCGACAATATTCTCAAGGTTGGGATGCTTGTGGGCCGCTGCCGCTGTCCCAGTGACTGCAGTGGCTTCAGATGAGAGGGTATACTGCACGGCAACCCCAGAGTCCGACGCACTCGCTCCCGTACAGCAGGGTGATTTCTCAAGGTCCGAGACCTCAGGTACTGGCGCTGTCTCCCGTGTGACGAAGATGCGAACTCGAAACGTGTTCGGGCGGGTGGATACCAGGCGCTGCAGGATGTCGAGCTCCGGGGCGATCCATTGCGTGTCGGCCTTGCGGCGGATGATCCAGATGAGCTCGAGGAGCTGCGTCGGTTGGCATTTGGAGGTGGAGGTGTTGCTGAGTAAATGGAGTAGTGGGGGAAGCACGAAGGTGATGCCCGTCCCGCCGGCAATGCAGAGGAGGTTGCTGCTTCCAGCGGTCGTAGTTTCCTCCATGATGGACTGGCCGTAAGGCCCACAGAGAATCACCGGGGTGGTCGGGCCGACGCTCGTCATAGTAGTGGTCTCACCGTCACTCGGTTGAGAATCTTGTGATGAGATGCGTGCGATCTGGGCCAATTCCCGCGTCAGTCCCTTCCGGGCGCGGATGATGTAGGTGTGCGGCTGGCCGGTGGGTAAAGTGTCTGGCACGCTGCAGGGGGTGAGCGGGTGGGCTTGCCACAGACTCAATTGCGGGAAGCAGAGGAAGAAGTGCTGGCCGATGTGCCAAGGGTCGTGATTATGGTGGAAGTCAAGGCGAATGATGTCGCCATCAGCCGGGTTGGGGTGCAACTGGATGGCGGCGTGTGGGATGTGCAACCCCCCAGTGGTGGACGATGTCGTGGTCGGGACGTTCAGATGATGCAGCACGAAGACGCGAATGAGGCGGATCCCTCGGTCCAGGAACCAGACCACCAGCGAGGCCAGCATCCAACAGTACAAGTGTGACCAGTGCGCCCAGCAGGCCCCGACATAGACCATGGCGACTACGTAGTGGGCCTTGCGGAAGAACTCGTAGCCCGTCAGCTGGATGCCGCGCTTAGTGCTGTGGAAGACCAGAAAGGAGAGCAGGATCATGGCCACGATGCCCCAGATAATGTACGGCTGCGCGATGAAGCTGTTCCACTGCGCGGGCTGCGGCTGGTAGAGCTTCCCCTCAACAATAGTCCAGCCGAGGGTGTGCATGGCCGACTGAATGTAGATCACCCATCCCAGCCAGCGGTGGAGGAAGTTGAAGTGGTGGTAGGGAACGCCGGTGATCAGCGAAAGCAATGACTCCCGGCTGGAGAGCAGGATGGACAATGGCGTAAGGGCGAATGCCAGCACGCCGATGCGGTCTGCCCACGGGCCCAGTCCACTGCGCGTGTTGTTGAGCGAACTGCCGCTAATGGGAGTGACCCAGGTCTTGTAGGTGATGCCCACCAGGGTGAAGACCAGCAGATACCCGGAGAGAATCAGGAAGATGAGGACTTGCAGACGTGTGGTATGTCCAAACACCCAAGGCAAGGTTTCCGGGAGCAGATGTCGCCGGACAAGCGCCTGGGTTGTTCGCGAAAGACGGTAGGGAGCACTCTGGCGGATGGGCTTGGGCGAGGAGGACCTGACCACAGATCGATCAAACCGAACGAGGCGTCCTCCCAACGCCCAAAGAAACAATATTCCCACGATTACCGCCCACAGAATGAAGCTGTAGAGCATGCTGACATCGTGGCCGTGATAAACCGCGTCCAAATAGGCGCAGGTACCGGCATCTTTGGTGCAGGGGACCTGGCGGGCAACATACCCCCAGTGATATTCCAGGGAGGAATCCTGGGAGAAGTCCTGGATATGTCCCATGGTGGAGGAAGTGTAGCGGGGATGGAAATTTGCAGTTGTGCTCGAGCCGGTGGCAGAGGCCA
Organism: Aspergillus niger; assembly: GCF_000002855.4. Classification (NCBI taxonomy): domain Eukaryota; kingdom Fungi; phylum Ascomycota; class Eurotiomycetes; order Eurotiales; family Aspergillaceae; genus Aspergillus; species Aspergillus niger. The sequence continues at coordinate 1,186,087 of NT_166523.1, read as the reverse complement.
TATCTATATCCTCATGATTGGGGGTGGATTCGTCGCGGTGGAGTCGCCAAGGCCAATATCTGCTCATCGCCAAGCATCGTACGTGATAATCTGCTCATTTCACGCCTCGTATAAGTAGACCGTGCGATTCCCCTCTCCATTGGTCCCCCCAAACTGCAA
>NT_166523.1:1011341-1185828 GCF_000002855.4 Aspergillus niger | reverse complement strand
ACTCGAGCGCCTGCTCGGTAGCCGTACGTCGCTTCTCTCCCTCTGCTTGACACCTGATGACTAATCAGCATGGCAGATGTTATGGAACTGGACTACAATCGATGCCTGTATGAATCCATTTTAGTACTCTGTATAGCTCTTGTCCATCTTAACCCTAACAATTGCAGGTTTCCTCTCTTCGACCTGGCACATCAACACGGCGGGCCAATTTGCCGTCTCATGCATCGCAGTCGCCTTCCTCGTCGTTGTGCTCGACTTCCTCCGCCTCCTAAGCAAGCAATACGAGGAGCATCTCCAGCGACAATTCCAGCGCTACGTTGCAGCGCAAACAACATCGGACCGCATGCAGTTTTTCTGCGGCGACAGCCTGGAGCACGGGCCAACGGTGCTTACCTTCCGAGCCAGTCCCCTGCAGCAGCTGGCGCGGGCGCTACTGCACACGCTGCAGTTCGGGCTCGCCTACATTATCATGCTGATCGCCATGTACTACAATGGGTACATGATCATCTCCATCTTCCTAGGCGCGTTTCTGGGGAAGGTGTTCTGCGACCGGGGCGAGTACCGTGTCGTGGTGGCGCGGCCGGGGGCCAGGACAACGGATGCGACGAAGGCAATGGAGATGGAGCCGGGGAAACAGACAGAAGAGTGGACGACGGGTTGTTGTGGGTAGTTAGGGTATAGTTTATTTCATAGTATAACGAAAGCCCATCTTGTCTTGAGATTCAGATTGTCTCAGATTAAATTAATTGTAAAATTGGAGGGGGCCGTTGAGTGCTTAGTCATGATTGGTGTTGCTGCCTCATTATCATAGCCTTGTTGCCTGGCAATGCTTCTTTTGGCAGATCTTGTCAGAGCATTGCTATCTTCTGGACTTGCTAACTTGCTATTCCGAGGTACTTACTCACATCGCCGATGGTTATGGGTACCTTACTACCATCACGACAGCCACAGAAGAAGCTCTCGATGATTGAAAACTCATTGACCAGCTCATATAAGCTTACTGAATCTGGGGAACATCCAAATCTTGGTGGGACGTCCAGATCCTGCGTATTTACTAACATTACGTTATGAACTAAGATCAATACTATACATAAAATGCCTACCAGAATAGTAAATCTCGAAATAGCGAATAATATCAGCACGAGCGTGCTCGGGCCAAAACAAAGCATGTCTAGAAAATATTGGACTATAAGAAGGCAGATCACCAAGCATCAGCCTCAGAATCACAAAAACCCGAAATGAATACCAATCTCAATCAACAAATTGTGAACTAGAACTTCAGATGACCCCGCACTTGAAGGTGCGTTTACTCAGTAGGTTGAAGCTCGCTGGTGTAGCAGCTCCTTCAAGCAGGTAATGATCTTGTCCATGGAAACGCTGAGATCGGAGTCACTGGGGCCGGGTTGACTCTTGTAAACCTCGAAAGTGATATTGCGGGCCAGTGTTTCAACATCCCGGGCATTTGCCCAAGACCTGGTCCTCTGCAACTGGGCAAACAGGTCCAGCACAGTTGCATACTTCCCTTCACTAGAGCTAAGTCTTCGATCCACTTTGATCTGGAGCTTCCCTAGCTGCACTTCAAGATATTCAACACAATGAGCTGGGCTCATCGAGGGAAAGACAATATCAGTCGGAAACCGAGACCGTAACCCCGTGTTAATATGAAGTAGCCTATCCATCTCATCAGAGTAGCCAGCAAGGACAATCACCAGCTTGCGAGCGTAGCGTGGCTTTGTCATACAGTCGACCAACTCTCCAACAGCTTCGCTAGCAAAGCTCGAGCAGTTTCCACTGGACTCTCCCGCCAGTCGATAAGCTTCGTCAATGAATAGGACCTTTCCCAGAGCCCGCTCCAGAAATTTGATCACCTTGGGTCCTGTCTGCCCTACATACTCGCCTATCATGTCTGTCGCAGAGCAATCAATGACTTCGGACGTTGCAAGAAACCCCATTTCGTAAAATATGTCGCCAAGAATGCGAGCTGTAGTAGTTTTTCCGGTCCCTGGTGGGCCCTTGAAGACATATGCGAAAGGGATATATGGGCGCGGATCTACCCCCTGCAATCGCATCCCGGCCGCTACCTTTTGATGATTCCTGAAAAGGGAGATGATACTGTCCATACCGATCATCGGCGAGAGGTGTGATTCACATGCCTTGCTATTCCTGAAGGCCCTATCATACTCAGGATCGAAATCGACGGCCTCAATCTTTCTTCCGTTCCGGTCCGTGACACCCCTTAGTCGCTTGTTAAAGGCCGCTTTCGCTTTACCAAGCAGATTCTCGACATCACCTCCATTCCCGAAATTGGGCCGGTCTCGAGCCTGCGCAAGGACTTCTAGGGCAACTTCTCTGGCATGATCAGTAGCCTCGATTCCATCACGCGACATCTTCAGGTCAAGGATCATGGCGAGCTGATCAATGGTATAGTCTTGAAAGTGAAAAGCCTCCTCTAGTGGAAATCGACGTCGTAGACCAGGGTTGCTGTTGTTGAAGAACTCCTTCATCAAGTCCGGATACCCGATAAGGATAATACAACGGTCATCCCCCGGTCTATTCGAAATGTTTGTGACTAGCGTATCCACAACAGCGAGCCGGAACGAATCTGAGCAATTAGCTCCATGCCCTGTTCCCTGATAAAGCATATGCGCATCATCGATGATGAGGACCTTGCCCTCAGTAGCACGGAGTATTTCCTTGGTGTTTGCTTCTGAGTCGCCGATATATTGTCCGATGAAATCAGATGGATTTTTCACCACAACCTCGTCACCAGAGAGGAGACCAAGTTCGGCAATAATCTGCCCATATAGCTTGGCAGCCGTCGTCTTGCCAGTACCTGGAGGACCCAGAAACACCTTGTTCAAAGGCATATCAACTGGAGGTAGGTCATGAATCTCACGGTGATAATTGGTGTTTGCTCTATGCACAAGTTCATCGACCATCTCTTTGACCTCTCGAAGCTCGATCATACTTTGCAGTTGCTTCCAGGCCTTGCTGTCTTTCCACCTGTTCCCTGGTTCCGGGCCGACAAGGTCGAATTTTGTCAGGAAGTTATAGTTGGGAGCTTTCCCACGCTTGGCAGCCGTATCTCCTATTGACTGTCGGAGCCGCAAAGCTTGACGATTCATCACCTGTTCCAAAGCAGCGCGCAGAGCAAGCATATTACTGAAGTCTTTTTCTGATCGCATACGACAGATCCGACGGGTAACGATCTTAAGATATGGTCCATCCCAACCTCCGTCAACGTGCAATTTAGTCTTCTTTAGTATGCGAATCAATAGGCGATGGATCTCTTCATCAGAATAGTCCTCGAGGGCCAGCTTTAAGGTAAACAGGCGAGACGCTCCAGTGTCACAGAAGCCTTTGTGCGGTCCTATAAGGATCACGGCAATATCTCCAATGTAATTTTGCATGAAGGTGAGAAACACGTCAGTTGCTCTTGAATTTGATGTAAGCTGGTCGGCCCGGTGAACGAACATGACCTGGAGAGTATCAGTACTCGAAGGATGTGTTTTAGAAAACAGAAACACTGATCATACACCATGTTCTGGGCACCAACGGGTAAGACTAGAGCATTCTAGACGCCACCCTAAATACGGACTTTCATTTCGCACCACAAGGTCAAAACAAGCAAGAAACTCTGCATACAGCTTGGCCACAATTGTTTTTCCTATATTCTTCAGTGAAAGTTCTCACAGGTGGATGAGGACGACTGACCAGTTCCTATATTTCCAGTGATAATTATACCATAATGGACTTTCTTGAAGTCTTCACCCCGCGATTTACCAGCCTCGATCCTGGCTTTGATGGCCAAAAATTGCGCCTTGACACTTTCCTGACCAATAAGACACATGACGCGGTCCATCAACCTTTCTAGCCTCTTTTCATTCTTGGAGGGCTGCGGCCTGGCTGGTAGCCTTTTCTGTCTAAGCCATCCCAAGCGGGATGGCGAGTCATCGTCCATGTCGTACACGTTGGCTTCAAGGTCTTCAATGGCTTGATCATCAAACTTCAGGTCCATATCACTCCTATCAGCATTGTCTTCGTCTTCTGGTAGATACGTCCATGCTTTGAGAAAGTAGTCGCTATCTGTGCTAGAAACAGATTTGGTGTCTTCGTCATCTTCATCGCGCTGGCTCTTGTCTTCTTCACCGTTAATTCCGTCATTCCGATTGTCGCTACTTTCATCGTCACTGTTGCCTTGACTTCTATTATCACCGTCTTCTTCAGCTTTGTCATTATCGATTTGGTCGCCATCCGTTTTGTCACTAATTTCCTCGTCGATCTTGGGGATTCGGTCGTAATATTGGCCGTCAGTTTTGTTGTCTTCAAGTTTGTTTGTTTCGCTCTCTTTTTTGTCTGCATTAACCCTCTGCTCTTCGCTATCAGAGAAGTTTACCTCTCCGTTCAGTTCTTCGGGATTAACGCTCGAATTGCTTTGGTTGACATCTTCCTTTTCGCTAGACAAACTTGGTACTGTTGGTCCATCCTCGTCAACGGGTGTCTCAACAGCTGCCTCATCACCTGGTTGGCTTCCTTCTTTTGTTGTATCGTCCGTCTCCCCGTTTGCAACATCACCGCATGATGCCGTGTTTTCCGTATTGGTAATTTCTTCCGACGAGTCTTCCTGGGAGTTATCTGGCACAGTGCCCTCAAGGTCTGAAGAAGATGCCTCGTCTACAACGGTGTTATCAAGGTGCTGCCATTCTTCAGAATTAGAATCCGCTCCCGTTGACTTTTCTTGGCCTTCTTCATCATTTTGCTGGCTGCCGCATTCTTCCTTGGTTATCGGGGTCGGTCCCTCGATGATGGTGTCCACGTCGATGTCCTCATCTGATAAACCCGGTTGTTCTCCCATTTTGCCGTCAGCTATCTAAGCCCTGCAGGTAAGTAAATAGAAAAAAGCCCAATGAACGAACAGACTTTCCGGAGAGGATGTTCAAGATACTTATAGGATGCATAACCATTAACCATTCATCAAGGCCTATATTGTTGTTTCTTTGGGGGAAAGTCTCATTACTTGTTGGGTAGGCAGCGACGCTGTAGCCTAGTGATTAAGTGAGAGCAGCCACCTCACGGCGCATGTAATTAAACTGAGATCATCTCATAATCTGCATGATTGGTGCACTCTCAGAGCTATTTACCCCGCATACATGCAGCAAGCACGCCCGTAACCTTATCACAACCGGTGAGGCTCAGTGTGCTCAGTCAGACAAGTCCCTGTCATTGGGATCAGTATTATGGCGCCTTCGGGGAAATAGTTGATCTCCGACACATACGTATGATGGTGTAGAGTGTTGGTTGGTGATTCATGTCTCACGCAAAATGCGTCCGGTTACTGAGCAGTATAGGCATTTCGACCTAAATATTGCGTAACAAATCTGTGCGCATAGATCATGTATGGTTTTAGCCACCAAAGCAGGCAGCATTGTCTGCCTGAGCCAGCAGAACTGGCCGCAGGTTCAGGTGGATCCACACCCCTTGCGTGGCCGGGCTGGGGGGAAAACAAGTAGAGGGCCTCTTTGGATTGTGATAGGTTCCGCGCCAGTTGCGGTCGTGATCTATGAGGTTCTGATGGGAAGTGTGGCGAAGGACTTTTGGTAGGGATGCTGCTGAGTTTCACATTTTCGAGTGTCGGGTCCAATCAAAGGCAGCATTTTACCGCGGTGGTATTAGTCACCGTAGTAGGAATACACTTAGTCTTGTCTCAGTTGATTCAGTGAAGAAATAGTGGTGAAGCGAGTCAACAGCGCAGCCTAGCCATCTCTAGATGCTTGCATACCTAACTCATGAATCAGATATCAGTAGGCAGAATAGATGCGAAGAGCAACTGGCATTCTTTTTGATCGATCATGAGTCTTCGCAATCCTCCTCACTGCGGGTGGTTGGGGAAGGAGCACCTCACATTCTCACAGCGGAGGCAAAGGAGTTGGAGGCTCCAGCTCCCTCGTACCACTTGTACACACTCGCAACCTCTCCCCACCCGGTCAGAAGCTTCTTGCTTACCTGCCATGAGGCTGGCGCCACCGTTGGCGACTATACATCTCTATTGGTTAGTTATAATGCTTGGACTCGGTTATTCAGCCATTTTACTTTGATATGATGAAGAGATTCGAGAATAATTGCATAAAAATCTGCAGCCCCAGACATAACATCACTTCATATACCTTGTTGGACAATAACTCAGCGCCTGTGCACTCAGAGGTGGCTAAGCTGGTTCCGAGGCTTCTGCCCAATGACAATGTTCAGCTGAGGCGCATATCCATGTCTTAACACCTCGTCCCGCAAATCGTCCAAGAAAGCATCGAACTCAGCCGGAGTCCTCGCCACCCCAGGAATACCACCAGGAGGCATCTTATGCCCGAGGCTGCGGTATCCTTCCACCAATAAATAAGCAGAGGTCACTTTCCACTGCTCCTCTCTAGCTACTGCACCATACCCTATAGCGAACGAGGTCTTGGTGATGTTCACGAACCCAGAGTGTCGCAGCAATTCCTCCAGCTCATAAGCAATATAGGCATTCATTCCGAAAGCATCAGTACTCCACTTTTGCATTTCCGACATCTTAGCGAGGTTAGGGAACTCAACAGGGTCAAATGGTGCGTCACGATCTACCCATTGGGCTTCTACGAGCTGAATCCAGCCTCCAGGCTTCAACACTGAACGCAAGTTTCCCAAGGCCTGTGACCATTCCGCGCTTTTCAGGCCCCATATAAGATATCGTTGATGAATGATGTCGAAGGTCTCTGGTAGGTGCAGATGCTCTGGAATTGGCTCGCGGACATCATGTTTCTGAAGATCCACAATCGGTCCATCGGCAGATGGGGGCGGGAAAAGCGCGGAGCCAATGTCGATGCCATGAAGGGACCATTTCTGATTGGGATAGTGCTCTGTTAGAGAACGAAGCCAGGTTCCTGCTCCAGACTCATCGATCAACGCAATTCTATCGAGGATATATGGGCTCTCTCCTTTCCACTTACCGTCCGCTGCACCAGCATCCAGAATCCTCAGGGTTGCATTGCTCTCCAGCGGCGTGCTCAGGAGAAGACCTCCTGTAGACGACAGAATTAAGTTGTGCTGCCGTTGCAGACGATCGATCTCCCGTTGGTGGTGAGGGAGGTTATAAATCCCTTCGGTTCCAACGAAAGCGTTGCCTTTTGGGGCGCTGGAAGTGGATTTCACAGTGGCCATGATGATCCGGGTTGGAGACCCGATGAGAACTCTTCCTGACACGTTTCCAAGGCAGTAGGGCCTATTTCTAGCCTTCAAAGGAAAGCGGGGTTTTCAGCCGGGTGGAGCTGTTGTGATGGATCCTGGGCCCTTAATTCGGTAGTTATAGCTGGCGTAGCATGTGCTTCATTCAACAGCACCAGCGATCCAGCTGGGGAAGCTTTCTGTGTCGTATGAAAGGGACGATGTAGCAGATAATAACTAGGTCACTATGGGCCTAATCTAGAATGGACTACATCATATGACAAATGCTGACTGCTAGACTAAAACGATATATCGGACAGCCGATGGAGGAATATGTCCCAGAATCATACTACCTATAAAGGCGGCAATTATGCTCCACTCCCATTACCCCCTTTTCTACATACTCGACCACAGTCTTCCTTCTCCAACATACTCTCCTCCATCAAATCCATACCCAGTCCCATAAACCCAAGACCATCAAATCCCCCCAATAAGACAAAGACAATATAACCCGAAAGACACCCTCATCACTCTCCTCCCCTATCCCTGCCAACTCCCAGTAATCTAATATAATATAGTCGTCTACCGACAATCAAACGCCACCCTACAACACTGCCAATCCTTCAACCCGCCAGCACAATCCTTACATGCCATCTTCTTCCCCAGATCCGTTTTCCGTCCGGCATACCAAGCGTCGCCCTCCGGCTTAATCCCACCGCCCTTAACATCGACTTCCACCGTCCACGGCAGCAGCGAATGCAAAGACCAATGGCCCGTATCCATGCTCTGCGGGAGGGCTCCAAGTCCCCTGCAGGAGCGATCGTAGACGTAAGTCTCGCGCAGCTGGACCCGGCCGTTGGGTGCATATGTGGCGATTCCCAGGTTGCAGTAGTTTGCGCCTGTTGGGGTGCAGAGGTCGGAGACGAGGTTGTAGGGCGCAGCAGAGGAGATGATGTTGGGGGTGGAGTTGATGATATTCGCGGCGGATTGGGTGGCGTCGTGGGCGACGTCCAGGGCGGCGGTTAGGGGGTTGGTTGGGTGGGCGAGGGTGAGAGGGAGAAGTAGGGGGAGGGTGGCGAGGAGGAGGTTCATTTTGGGTACTATTTAGTATTTATTATAAGGTAGTAGATTGTGTTGTTTGTTGTTTGTTTGGAATTCCTGATCTGAGTTGTAGGTGATGAGATTGAAGTAGATTGTGGTCCTATATATAGGTTGTTTGTCGCTTATGATGGCTCATGTTGGGCTCTGACTCGGTTTCAGTCATGTATCTGCCTAGTTATCGGTACTTGGTCAATTGACTAACTCGTATATGCACGATGTTAGGCGTATACGAGGAATGTACAAGTTCAATCTGTCTGGGGGATTGCAAACCTGTCTATCACAATTGACGGGGCAGTGTGGGGGTATATACCCGCACAGCAGAGAACTGAAGGGCTGAATCACCCTCCAAAAGGTGATACAGCCGTTCGGATAATGAGGTAATGTGCATGTGGACGTGAATGACCCCGATATGTCCGGGGTCAAGTCTTGGTTGTGAGATCAATGAGGCGCCGGCTCCTAGTCCGGGATTCAATGTCGGGTAGTATATAAGGGAGAACTCGACCATGTGTGCCTAATTTGTACTACAGTTCACTGCTCGGTTGTAGCTTCTTGATGGTGATTGGACAGTTGCTGTTCTCTTTTGGCCTTGAATTTTACGCGTCTGCATCCTGTGTCAAGTTACTGGTTTTCAGTGTAGTTGCCTGGTCTGATGAGACCAGCCAGGCGTTCAAGGAAATATTTAGGGGAGATTTGGTAAGCCTAGCTCAGGGTGTTCATATTTCTTTTGATGCTGGACATAGCAGAAATGGTGTTGGGACCCTAAATTGCGTGCCATCCTGGTGCCAGGGAGCCAATAGATGAGGAGTTGGGTAAGATATTTACAGTAAGTGTCCTGCATATACTCAAGATGGTGTATTTTCTCCTCCAAGGGAGTGCTGCTTATGTACTTAAACAAGTAAAGCACCCGAATCCGTACTCACTATCCGCCCGGTAATGTTCGTATCCTTCATCAAATATAGATAAGCCTCTGCCACTTCTTCCGGCTGAGCAACCCTTCCCGTCGGATTTTTCGCTGCGGAAAACTGGCATATCTTTTCTTGCTCCTCTTCACTCATCAGATTGTTCCATAGGGGAGTTTTCACCAGTCCAGGACTCACAGCGTTAACACGTATCGGCTTCAAATCCACCGCTAGATTACACACAACACTGCAAGTACCACCTAAGTATCCAGCTACCGCCGTCCAGTTGGGCATCGGATGTTCCCAATTAGTTCCTGTCGTCAAGGTAATTGATGAATCCGGACCCGGGGAGAGGTATCGAGAGCCAATCTTGGCGACGAGTACGGCCGCGAAAAAGCGCACTTGACCGGCAGCGATGAGCTTCTCCCGAGTGATTTCTTGCACGGGCATGATGGCTGGCGCATCGGTTGCGGTGAAAACAATGTGATCAACTTGGTTGGTCTTTTGGAATAGCGCTTCGAAGTCTTCTTCGATCGTGTCTTTGGAAAGATCGCAGACGTGTCCTTGGAGCTGGGCATTTGGGAATTCCGACTTGAGATCCTGGACGGTGGATTCAATGCGTTTGCTTGAGGATGAAGACACAGTGACTTTGGCTGATGCGGCTAGTGAAAGCTTGGCCACACCCAGGCCTATGCCGGAGGTGCCTCCGAAAATCAGGACATGCTTGCCCGCGAGTTTATTGTAGTTGTAGCTGCCGGAGGACATCTTATCTGGCCGAGGAGCTTGATGATGGCAACAACTAGTTCAGGTCTAGGGGAACTGAAGTTCAGGCTGGTATGATTCGCTAGATTAATCGCAGAATAGCTGAAGATGTTGACACTCATGACGTGTATGCGCGCTTAAGTCCGCGGCAGCCGGTGGGGGCATCTGTTTCCAGACGGATACTATCCCCACACGCCCGGTCTCCGATCATTATCTCCTTTTCTCGGGGTTAGAACTAGCGACGAAATGCGAAAGATTCAACCTGTCCAATTAATGATGAGCAAGAAACCCAAATAACTATTAGTGCTTACTTTACATTCCAGAGAAGAAATCAAGCAATGCCTAGCTGCGGTCTCATTGTCAAACCCGAGGATTCCGAGCGCAAACATGAGATTTGTAAGATGTGTTTGCATCTGATGTGATCATGCAAACAACCAGCCTAAACCACCTCGAAAAGCAAATCACATTCCAGAATACCCCTCTGACAAACAGAGCAAACCAGACAAATACTGTTATGGGATCTACACGGTGTCCGACTTGCCCATCCAACAATATGATCTTTAGCAGACCATAAATATGGCCAATTTCCTGCTGAAACGATGCTGCTGCCTACTTCATCACCCTCTCCATCATACAGTCCGGCTTCTACTTGAAATCCTGACAGAATGCAGTCACCCTTGGCGCAGAAAAGACTGGCCGGTTTTGACTTGGTCCAAACCAACTATAAGACTGTCGGCGATCACAATCTCCGCGCCGATCTCATCATTCCCCAGTCGTCATACAACACCGGCAAGCGGCCAGTTATCATTCATTTTCATGGCGGTGGTTTCGTAAGTAGTCCACTCACTAGTCCGGCACATTCAATACGTTCGATACTAACTTCCAGTAGCTAACCGGAGACTCGCTCTTCTTTGAATGGTTTCCTCAATACCTCTTCGACATCGCGAAACAGCACAATGCGGTGATCGTATCTCCGAACTACCGCCTCTTGCCCGAGGCTACCGGCCTTGACTTGTTCGATGACATTGAGGATTTCTGGATCTGGCTGCATTCGCCCGTGGCGGCAGAACTCCTATCATCTCAGCCTAATCCAACAGAACTTGACCTGGATCGCATTATCACTGCCGGCGAATCCGCCGGGGGCACACTGAGCATCTGTCTCGCCCTGGCTCACCCAGAGGAGATCCGGGCTGGAACAGCAGCCTTTCCTGGCATGCTAAGTGCCCCTGTCGAGGATGTTTCCGTACGAAAAGACCGGCCCCGTCCGAGCGGTCTGTCTCTGGAAGAGGCAAATCGACTTGTGGATGAAGCGATCAAAGACAGTGAACAGGGTGTAGTCCAGTCATCGCTTACGCCACCTGAACGGTTGACTTTAATGCTTGCTTCTCTTGAGTCTGAACGCCTCTACGAACTCTACGAGCGTGGGACTGAGAAAGACCCCCGACGGGCACTGCGGCACCCTATGGAACGGCTGGATGAGCCGGACGTCAAGTTTCCTCGTGGAGGTATCTCTATCCGACACGGCCTGGATGATGACATCGTGCCTCCGGGGATTAGTCAGGCTTTCGTGGACAAAGCAAGGAAAGTAATGAAGGGGAAGCCGGGAGGGGATAAGATTATTTTGGCATTGCGGCCAGGGGGTCATGGCTTTGAAGGCGAGACTAGAGGGGACGAGGAGTGGCTGCAGGAGAACTTGCGGGCTGCTATCGAGGCATGGCTGGAATAGACCCCACTGGACATGGTATACCACGGCGTGTAAATGTTAGAAGCCTTTCCGGCCTGCATATTGTGCGGGGCTTCAGGTCGGACTTAAGCTAGAACATCTCCATTTTTTGATAGATCAGCTGATAATCTAAATACTGATAATGTACCGAAAATTGGGTCTATTCGCTTCTCTCGATCAATCACAATCCGATGCTCAGCACTTTACAAGAGTACCAACCTAGTATACAAAAGTAGTACCAATCTAATATAGAAAAGTACAGTCATGCGGTCCAGTTCGATCGCCCCTCTCACTGTAGCTTAGTTACTAACATAACTTCCCTTCACTCTCACCATCTTTCAACTCTTCAACATTCGTCTCAAGCATTTTCTCTCCCAATGATATCTGTCAGTTCTGCTCCCCAAGCTAAACGGCGGCGCACCGCGCTGGCCTGTGAGGAATGTCATCGGCGTAGAATTCGGTACGTCACATCCACCCATCCACTATTGATCATATATCCCCCAGATGCAATCGAAGCTCACCTTGCGCATCCTACGATCAGTTGAAATCTCGCCTGCAAGTATCCTGCTGATGAGCGCCGGGAACCTCAAGACATACCCGCAGTCGATGCACCCGCCGCGTTCGAGTCGCATGGTCTGTCAAAAGGATCGAGTCACCATCTATCAGAATAGTCTGTCCAGGTGTCCGCGCGACGGTCTAGACATCCACGCCTGGTTCAGGCAGCTGGGAATGGTATAACCAACCCATCATCTTCTCCTTATACCCAACAATCACAATATACTACAGTACTCTCTATTTCGTAATATCCATGATCACATTTCATTACCATTACCATTACCAACAAACTAAACACACATTATCCCCTCACTAAAAGACAAGAGAAGACTTTAATAAGTCCCATCCTCCCAGTCCCCCTCATCAGCATCCTCATCCAACTCCCTAATAGCCCTAGTCCCGCCTGCAGCACCCATTCCACCCTGAGTATCCATCAACGCGGCCTCCCGACCCGCAGAATCGAACCTCCGTTCTTCGAACACCGGCTCCTCGCCTAGATTTTGGTATCCGGTGCGGACGGTAGTAGCGCCGGTGGGATCGGTGTGTGAGGTAGTGGCGTAGCGGTGGCCAGTTGTTTCGGTTTGGGGGTTGTTGTTGTTGGTGGTAGAGGAGGAAGAGGAGAAGGAGGAGTAGGCGGATGAGGAGGAGCTGGAGGTGCGGTAGGACATTTTGTTTGTGGTGGTGGTGGTGGTGGTGTGGTTGTTTTTTGGTGGTAGGATGGATAGATATCCGAGAATATTGAGATAGATTGTATCAATTGATAATAATACAATGAGTATAGAATGGCATAAGCTTCTGCAGAATAATAATTCAACAATAAGCATTGTCCTTGAAAGATCCAAGGGTACTTATACCCACAGCTCCATCCCAGTGGCAACAAATGTGATGTCATCCCCTCTCCCCCAATAACAACAACTATCTCTGCGATCCATCCGTACCATGCAATAAGAGAGCATGAATGGGTCCCCGCACGGGCTATATGTCAATCAATGGTTCATCATGAAGTCAATCTGAATCATGGTATCTTTGTTATTGGTCCGTGATTATCTCATTTGTTTCGGGTCTTGGCCTTCGATTCTTCCATTGGGGTTCTAGAACTGCTGGTGGTTGCTGGGCTTGCGTAGGTGGGATGCTTGTTGTGTTGGGGACTTTCCCTTCCTGGGACTGTGTGTACTGGAAGATGTTGGTTCTGGCTGTTTGTTGATTGCTTGTGTGGATAGCTGATATCATGGCTGGAGGTTTGTGCTGTTTATCCGCTTGATGCCCCGACTAGCTGTCACAGGAAGACTATTCAGGCTTGGTGTTCCTGGGTCAGAGTCTATAATCTAGTTCAGTCAATTACTATCAGTATTGCTTCATATGCTTTGGCCTTTTGATGAGTAACATTGGTATCATAAAGATAGCTAGCTATCTGACATAAGAATGAAAAGCTACCTAAACCGAAAGAAGAGACATGAAAGAAAGCTATCTAAAGCAAACACTTGAACCTGCCAGAGACAAGAAAAGAAAATCATCCTATTTAGAGAAAAGAAAGATGTAGCACATTGCTGTCATCAAACCATAACACGCAAGAGAAAAAGAGAAAAAACAGTATCTATCTAAGACACGTAACTAAGGGCATATCTTTTCATGCCTCGACCAGATCCTCCAATATCTATCGTATTGAGCTCTCGGCTCAGAGCATCGTAGCTTTGATCAATGTTTCCATAACTTTTGGTTGGGAGGCCAACAGGGACCTTAGATGGTATAGGTGGGTTGTTTGCCTCGGCATATAGCCTTGAGGGAGAATTAGAGTATGCTTCGGACATGGACTTGCGATGTCCGTAGTCCTTGGGTGGACTGTCTCGATGAACGGGGCTGCGGAAACGCACAACAACTCCCGGCTTTTTGGTTTTTCGTTCGGGCTCAGGGGCCCAGGTATTGGTAGGCAAGTGGTCGGAAGGATCGATTTCTCGACCATCATCCCCTATAATGGGGCCTGATTCTCGCGCTGCTGGCTCTCGCGCCGCTTCAGGCAGGTAGGAATCGGGAGAGAATGGAACAGGAGACACCTCCCGGCCCCTCATCGAAGGGGGTCGGGGGCTGACTGATTTTCTTCGGGGGACAAGTTGATTATTCGGGGCTGTCGAAGTTCGACTCACGAGAGACCGAGTATCATGAGGTTTCTTCAGAGGATTTTCGTCGTAGATACCATGAGAATGCCTCCTGTGGTCATCAACTGGCTTATGAACCATTTGCAGCGGATTCTCATCGAAGTTACCGCTCCTTCGTCTGATTTCTCGCTCATACGCCGCGCGATCCGATTCGGCTGCTGCAAGTACTGGATCAAAACCAGGGACTAGACTTGCTGGCACCGCGTTTGTTGTGGCCACGACCTTTTCCTCCCGTCTGCCTCTGGGATAGTCCCAATTGGGATCCCACGACGGGGTCGTATACAGACTGTTGTCCGAAGCAGGCTTTTCCATCGGCTCAGGCATGGTAACCTGCGGCAGAGGAGCTGGTTGCGTGTACGCCTGAGGGACAGGTTTGGGTATCACTGGCACTGGTTGGCTGGTTGGCACCAGTCCTGAGCGATGGGCGGGTGGAGGGGGTGGAAGTCCGTCTTCTTCTTCGTCCTCAACACGGGGTTGCATCATCGCGTATGACAGGGAAGACGGCTGACTGTCGGTGAGAAGTGGGGGGGTATATCCAATTTGTGCATATTCACGATAATGCCCGTAGGCCGGCTGTTGCGCACTTGAGCTTGTCGAGGCAAACGAACTGCTGTCTGGTATTTTTGTGTATTCAGCGTGATAAGAAGGACATGAACTCGTATTGTACGAGCTCGTGGCATTGCCGGCGAGTGAGTTGCTGCTACTGTGAGGCGGCGCCTGGCTAGCGTACTCAATTCGGTGAGGGTTTGGAAGGAGTGGAAGCAGGCTGGAGCTGTCGCTCATCGGCGGATTGCTATGCTCAACATGAGGCCTCGAGTACTCATTATTCTGATAATTTGGCAACGAAGTCGTGCTATGAGTGGCACCTGAACCGCTATCCGAAGAAGTGATAGGGTAGGGACATGGATTCGAGTGGTAGGATCCCGTGGGAGTGCCAACGACTAAACTGTTGCTATCCAGTCGTTGCGGGTTTGCATATTCTCTATGATTGTATGTAGGAAGCGAGGTGGTGCTATCGCTCATTCCAGAGCTGCTGTTATCCACTCTTGGCTGTCTGAGGTCTTGATGGTGGTTGTGGTTGCTGTGGTGGTTGAAGGATGCAGCCGAGTTCGTGCTATCATTGGCACGAACCGGTGAGCTACTCGATGTGCTTGAGTGCGCCGAGGATCTCGGGCGAGGATCTGAAGGGAGCGGGCGTCTTTTGACATCTTTCAACTGCCTGGGACCGGAGAGGGTACCAGGGCTAGCCGGCACTGGACCTGAGCTGAAAGATGCAACCTTCTTCGGGTGGTGAGACTTCTCAGCTGCGGGAGTTCTTCTTTCGATCACCGCTTCATCTTCGGGCCTCGTATCATAGTAGGTCATTTCAAGTCTGACTTCGCCAGCGTATTTTCCACGGTATTGCAAGGGATGCCAGTGGTCGTTCTGGCTGCCGCCCGGAATGATCAGATCACTCAGATCGACCCACGTCTCTCCAATGAGATCGGTCTTTTTCTCATCGTTGAATACGGAGACTTTGAGTCTATAGTAGTCTGGAGATTCGTGTACGTTGAAGCGAAGTTCATCATCCCTACGTCAGTCAGCACCGTCTATATGACGTCCGAGTTCAGATGGTGGCAAGATACATACCATTTGGGAGTTTGACCACCTCGCAGGTCTGTGCCAGTTTTCTTTGCTTCTTTTCCAAGGCGCGCAGCACAGTAAGGATTCTGCTTGCCCATTGTTTTTCTGTTTGGTAGGTTTTTGGCCCGGTCGGCGACGACCACCAACGTGCCAATAATTGGGCCATCCACGGACATATCCGCGAAAATGCCCGCTGCATGAGCAGTATGACCCATTGCCATTAAGCCCCGCTTCGGGACTTTGGCGTCCATCATGTTGCTAGACTATCCTAGGGAGAAATATAATGAAGGAGTGACAAGACGCAGTTCGGTTTGGGGTGGATTGACAGAGAACGTGAAGGAGAGTAACGAAGGACAGATGAGCGTTGGTTGGATGGTTTTGTTTTTCAGATGTGGAGCAGCAAGGTAGAGCAGTAATAGTAAACGAGAGACCAGTTTGTTTCGCGTGAAGTTGTTTTGCAGAAATGAGTGCAGGGAGGGGAGAAAGGGAGAGAGGACGGGCATAGTTCTGGGAGCTGGAGGATCGCGGCTTATCGATAAGCGACGGGCGCACTGATTGGGTGGCAACTTATGGTGGGGCCAGCCGAAAAAGGGGAGGTTGGGCGGGTGATGTGGCTGGGAGTGGGTCTGTGATTGGCCCGATCGCGCCTTCCTGCTTGGAATCATACAAATCAGTACTGGTATCTGTCGTTAGATTACTCGCGCTCTCTGTCCTGATTGGTTAAAGCAGCTGGTGGCGGATCCCGGTCATCACGAGGTGACAACCTTAGGGATCTGGCCCCCCATGTGGAGGCCGGGTTGGAGGATAACTTCCAGCCACGGATTTCCAACCTGAGACGAGTATACAAGACAGAAGATGCTGCACACGCACCTGGATGGGCCTGAAAATGCCACGAATAACTCTCTCGATCTCCCCTTCACAGAGTAAAGTTGACACTTGGCCGTTCATACGACACCAAGCATGCCCGTAGCCGACCACATAGACCCAAGGCCATATCGCACGAAACATGATACTTGCGGTGTCAGTGGAGATGACAGTAAATCATCCGACACTGCGGCCGCCTTGCTAGTTGGGGCGGCAGCTCCGTTACAGTGCGCCTCCACTCCTTGTGCTGTCGCTGCAGCTTCTGCGACGCCATTGCATACGTCAGTACCAAACTTGGTCGAGTACGCCTACAATGCAGGGTGTCAATAGTATACAATTCTGCTGCCTGTGCGCTGCATCGGCTTCAGCTTGATCCCAGCCACTACGATTCGGCTTGATTCGTCAGAACACCAGAAGCGAGATTGAGCTTCGTAGGCTGATGTCATGACGGGGCGAAGCAATCTCGTACGGCACCTCGAAAAGTTCTAGTCGTGCGATTGTTCCGCCAGGAACCCGCGTCAGGCCTTGAAGTTGGCAGATGTCTACTCCGTATTCCGTCTCGGAGAAGAGTCAATTGAATTCGTGGGCCCGCGGACTTCTGGTCTAGACTAATCTTGGAGTCGCACCCACGTGGAACGTAGGCGGTTAGTGGTTAGTGGTTAGTGTCCGATGGTTAGCAGCTGTGGCATTCCGCCAGACGATCGGCAGCGGCAGCTGGGGTGTGGCCGATCGGCTCTGCACGGCCGGGCACGAATAAGGATGGGTCGGACGCTTCCCACGGTGTCCCGGGTGCCTGGCAAGCCGGCCAATAGCGGGTGTCTGGGGCTTCCCTGTAAAGTCAAAAGATTGAAGAGCCTGGAGAAATCAAGGAACGAGAAATCAAGGACGAACCCCACTAAAGAGTAAGCAATTTGCCGCAACTGGGAGCTTGCTATGGAGCAGTGCGATATGGCATGGATCCCCATGCTTATTTCTCCCGAACCAGGCAATCGCACTGCAGACGGAGAAAATTCGGCCAGGCACATAGCTAGATCAAGCCTCCACAATTGATCCATAGCTGGACCCATTCTGTATACCCAAGTATAACTCAAATCCTGCCCGATCAGAATGAAAACGGTCGATGTCTCACTCCACAGTAGTCCTTGGCTAATTTAAGCCGTCATTGTCTGATGGTGACAGCATAGATACCGGTGTTCAAGTGGACCTCAGGTTGGTTGATAGGGCATGAGGCACGGAGGCATCGTCACATCCTAGTCACACTTGACTGTGTTGTAAGGTGGATATCAATTCTGGTAAGGCGTTGATGAGGCTGTTGAGGCTGTTCGAGACCATAACTTCAAGCTGTCCAATGCTTGGGTTTGTGTTGGTCAACGCGCATAAGCCTGTGGAGCAAACGGTGACTGGGACTCAAATTGGGGAGATAGGAGCTACCGGTCAGCAATGGTAGCCGAGCAATAGTTAGAGCATTCTCTGACTGGGTCACCGATACTGACTTCGGCCAGCTTTGCAGTAGTTTCAGCTCTTGATTCATGACGTGTTTTGGCGTTCAGCGGTGAGGTCGGTCTGGGCCATCAGATGCGGTCTGGACGTTTGCTGAACTGCTGTTCAATTCTGGTCTGGGTATTATGGCAGTATAGAAAGTAGAAAAATCGAGAGATCTATGTGTTGTCTGTGGGGATTCTCATGGTATGGAGATTCGTGTAGCTGCCTCCGTTGTAGATAGTAGATACGCTGCTGTTAGTGCCAGGGAAGCTGCGGCCCGGACAGACCAGCCGAGAGGTACTTTTGTCTTCCCCATTCATCTTCACTAGGAACTGAGTAGCAAAAAAGAGTTAAGAACTGTTTATCTGCGTAAACTGACGGTTCGCTATTGAGACAATTGTTCTTCGTCTCAATGGCTTCCAGATTCTTGTTCCAAAAACGCTTCTGGTCAAATGCTATTCTACCAAGTTACTCTGGGTGTCTGTATCAGCCGCAAATATCCTTAAGGCTAACTTTCTATGTCTTCTATCTCCAAAGTGCTGAGAAATCAATGGCTAATAT
Source organism: Aspergillus niger (assembly GCF_000002855.4). Classification (NCBI taxonomy): domain Eukaryota; kingdom Fungi; phylum Ascomycota; class Eurotiomycetes; order Eurotiales; family Aspergillaceae; genus Aspergillus; species Aspergillus niger. The sequence goes on along the minus strand of NT_166523.1, from coordinate 1,166,914 downwards.
CCAGTTACTGACGATGGCCAAAGAGTTCGCACATATTTGAGAACTACCTCATGAGATACACATCGACAACAACTGATGAAGCACGCTGCTCATGTATAGGAGCTATTCAGAGCCACCATATTATACAGCAAGATAGCTCAGCTCCTATGTCTTAGCAAAACTCACAAGATCTTTTCTGATGGATAATGTTTTGCTGATAAAGATCAACTCCAAATGGACTATAGCAGTTTCTCGCGCTAAACCTAATCGGGCGCCGATAGACTTTTCCCGATGCGATAGAGGCTCCGTCCAAAAAATTTCCCCGAACCACTTCGACGACGCCGACAACGTCCAAGGCGCAGGCTGCTGGCTGATCTCTCCTCCTTCATACAATTAGCAGTCTCAAATTCTACTTCCCATCAAATCATCCCGACTAGGGCCACAGCAGCCATGGCTGCCCCCGTCCTCCCTCTGCAGCAGGTCAAGCTGCCGGCGCTGCCCTCGACCCGTTTGACGCCGGAGCAGCAATATTGGAAAACATTCAAGAATCCTCTCCTCATCCCCTCGCCAGCCAATGGCCCCGTCAACCTCATCACGCAACCCTCCGCTCCCTCCTCTGCCTCCGCCTTCCCTTCCCTCACCCAACCCCCCGATGTGTTCACCGTGACCACCGGCGCCCGCGTCCAGATCTACTCCATCCGCACTCGCAAACTCCTCCGCACAATCACCCGCTTCGATGATACGGTACGAGGCACAGATGTCCGTCCCGACGGGCGAGTCATCGCCGTTGGTGACGACTCTGGTACGGTGCAGGTGTTCGACGTGAGCTCCCGTGCCATCTTGAAGACATGGAAGGATCACAAGCAGCCCGTCTGGGTCACGAAATTCTCTCCCAGCGACCCTACATGCGTCATGACCGCCAGTGACGATCGGACGGTACGACTGTGGGATCTGCCCAGCGAGAACAGCCAGAAGGTCTTCACTGGCCATACCGATTACGTGCGCAGCGGTGCATTTATGCCGGGGTCTCTGGCCTCCTCCGGCCTGGTGGTCTCTGGTAGTTACGACCGGACCGTGCGACTGTGGGATCCTCGCGTTGAAAACCGGTCCGCCATGACATTCAAGATGGGCGCAGCGATTGAGACGGTGCTCCCCATGCCCACGGGCACGACGGTGCTTGCGGCGGCCGACAACAAGATCGCGGTGCTGGATATCGTGGCCGGTAAGCCCCTGCACATGATTCAGAGCCACCAAAAGACCGTCACGTCGCTGGCGCTGGCGTCGAACGGCGAGCGCCTGCTCTCCGGTGCGCTGGACGGCCACATGAAGGTATTCGAAACGACCGGCTGGAACATGGTCTCGGGCTCCAAGTACCCGTCCCCCATTCTCTCCCTTCGCGCGATCACATCGGGCATCGCCCAGGAGGACAAGCACATTGCCGTTGGTATGCAGTCTGGTCTTCTGTCGATCAAGACCCGCCTGTCCGGACAACAGAAGATCCGTGAGCGCGAGCGCCGCAAGGAGATGCAGGCGCTGCTGGAAGGCAAGCTGGAAGAGCACGACCGGAAGGCGGCCAAGCAAAAGAAGCAGCGCGGATCCGGATGGGAGAAGCGCCTGCGCGGACAGGACTTTGTCGGTGAGGGCGTGGACATTGTGATCGAGGGGCGGGACCTCAAGAAGCGGAAGAAGGAGCAACCGTGGGAACTCGACCTGCGCAAGGCGAAGTACTCGGCGGCCCTGGACCAGGTGCTGCGGTCGAACGACAAGACAGCACAATTGACGCTATTGACGGCGCTGCGGCATCGGTCCGCGCTGCGGGCGTCCCTGCAGAATCGCGACGAGGTGACGCTGCAGCCGGTGCTGCAATGGGTGCACAAGAACATCACGGAGCCGCGACTGGTGCAGCTGAGTGTGGAGGTGGCGATGAACGTGCTGGATATCTACTCGGGCAACCTGGGCCAGTCGGCGCAGATCGACAAGATGGTGGAGCGACTGCACCGGCGAGTGCGCGACGAGGTGGAGATGGCGCATCAAGCGTACCAGACGAAGGGAATGTTGGAGATGCTTGCTGCATGAGCAGAGAGCATAACAGATAACAGACCAAAACAAAACCAAAAAAGCATGACTGTTAAAGTACTATAGTTACTACTATTGGATACCTGGATGGAGTTTGGTGGCTACTACATAGATGATACATACATGCATGCATTTTCCTTCTCAATTATCAGCATACAACCTAGAAAATCCCTCCCCAGTCGGCTGCAACCAATTCCTCTCATCATACCTCCACCCCTCCGCCCCCTCAATAACATGAAACGTATACGCAAACCGACTCTTATCCCCGGTATTCCTCTCACTCTTATGCAAGACATTGCCATGAATCAACACCAACGAACCCGCCTTAACATCCACCACCTCCACCTCCTCCTCCCCATCATCACCCTCGCCACCCTCCTGCACCTCCAACCCCTTCGGAAACCTCCCCCCAGTATTCTCCACAAACCCCGTCCCATCCACCTCCCCCTTATCATCATAAACCCTAACAAACCTCCTCCCAATGCCCTCCCCCCGCTTATGACTCCCCTTGACCATCCCCAAACTCGCATTCCCCTTCCCGGCATCCTGCAACGCAATCCACCACCCCACGGCACTCGGCGGATCCGTATACAAGAACTCGCTGTCGCGATGAGGGGGCACGGCGCCCCCGATCCCGGGTTGCTTGCAAATCACCATGCTTTGCAAGACCCTTGGATCCTTGAAGCCCAACGACTTGGCTATCTCGGCATTTCTTTCAGAGAGAGTGATCGATTTGAATGGCTCGGAGAGGGTGTGCAAGCTGTGCCCGATTTTGTTCACGGCCTCGTGCTTGGGTTTGAGGAGGCGGGAGGTGGTGGAGTCGATGGCGGACGGCTCGAAGAAGAAGCGCACTTTGTCGCCGGATTCCAGGAAGTAGGTGTCGCCGACATGTTTGTCTGTGGGGGAGGAGTCGCCGGTGGTGAATTGGGTGAGCGGGTGGGTGTCGAGGGGGAAGGTGGTTAGGAGGTTGTTGGTCTCGGTCAGGCAGGAGGTTATTTCTGAGGGTGTTAGGTAGTCTGGGATGATGAGGTAGCCGGTTGAGTTGAAGGTGGCGAGTTGGGAGGGGGTTAGGCCGGGCATTTTGGGTGGTTGTTACTATTTTCTTTTAGTGGTGAGGAAGGACTGTTGGTGAGGATGTTGGTGGTTGTGTGGAGAGAGCGGGGTCGGTGGTGGGCTTCTTATATTATGAAGGGGGGCTTATCGGGGTGTGGCTTATCGGTGGGTGGATGGATGGGGTGGGGGTTATCTTTCAGTTGTTTATGTTACTTACTAGCTAACTAGTTGTGTCTATGGATTGGATCGGCTGGTGTGTGAATGTATCTGGCTTTATGGTATAACAGAGGGTAAGGATTTTGGTATAGTCAAAGATGGGCATATACAGAGTAGTGATAAAGAGTAAAAAGGTGGCTCGATGTAATCTCCAACGCTATAAGACTATAAGATCAATCACATTCACTACATAACGTCCACACTAGATCCTGAAACATCACTATTTCAAGTCAAGGAAATCAGAAAACATCAGTTACACAAGCACATGGACACTACACGTTTATCAGACAATACAACTCGCATCACGTACAACACACAGATTCTAGACCACCAACTACGGATAATTTTATGCCAGTAGGCCCGCAAGAAACAATACGGGAATGTCTGGAAATCAACTAGAAGTAGTCTGCCACCATACACAGCTACCTTGATCGTTATGGCTGCTCTGCATGAGTATTTAAATCAGTTTATAGATATCCGAGTAGGTGGACTGGAGGAAAGGGTGAAGATGCTAAGAATGCCCCTATTCGGGGTTTAGATAAGTTTCCTGAGATTGTTCGGGGAAATTTTCATCAAATAGGAACAACAGATTTTCAAATAATTATATCAAGTTAACTATACCAGCTAGCTACACCGTTTTCAAGTACCAATAACAATAACATCAGGCTGAAAAGCATACTGCAATCATCCACCAACGCCACTCATTGCCAATCATAGCATATTCCTCATTATATCGTCGTATCCATCCCATCAGAGCCATCGGCTCATAGCTTAATTAGTTGATCTGATCCGGGATCAACTCATAACCACCCTCCGAAGGCAGTGTATTACCCGCGAGGATCAACACTCCGGCGACGAACAGACTCACGCACCAGCTCACGGTGCAGAAAATCCACGACTCATCCAATACCCAGCCAGAGGCGAATCGGTCTTCATTGTCGACGAGGTATGCCTAACCCCTCTTAGCATGCCACCAATAGGTACGAACATGAGCAGGAAACTCACCACAAGCGACATGCTAGCTGCCTGTACCGCCGCCGACAGAATAATCAACAAACTAACTATCTTCCACCCCGACTCGCGCAGGCGCTTCCCCCCAGACAAGACGATCAAATACGCGACCACGCTCATTCCCTCCAAAACGATGGCGAACGACATGAGAAAGCCGACGGAGCGCCACATGGAGCAGAAATAGCGATCGTCGCCGTGGCAGTCATCTTTCTGGGGAAATGACTCGCATAGACCGGTTACATGGGAGCAGCGACGGTGGAGGCCGTAGGTGTAACGCCAGCGGGGCTGTATAGTTTATCATTCTTTGTTAGTGGCTGGTCGGACAGTTGGACGGGACGGAAAACCAACATCGGAATCAGTAAAGGTGACCCATTTTGGAACGACGATAGAGGCCACGGTGAGACCAAAAGCTGCGTGGAGAGACTTGTTAGTTGGTGTTGTGTGCGCGTGCACGAATTGCATCGAGGGCAGGAGAACTCCAGGTACTAATTGCTAGCTCTGTAACTAGCGAACAGAACGAGCGCCACCTTACTTACAGGCCAGGAATACGATCAACGAGGCCGTATAGACAATGGTTTTGGTGAGGAACCCGGTATAATTGCGGTCTTCCCCTCGAGGCACCAGATGGAAATCCATCACGGCGGGGGAAGCAAGCGGCCAGTAGCGATGACGACAACAAGCAGCAGAGCCCGTGCAGGCTATCGGATGGGGCGGTGAGAGGCAACCAGGGGGGGGGGAGGAAGAGAAGTGAGAAAAGATTAGATTGATGATATATAGGGGAGGGAAATGAGAATCCCGACCGGGATAAGAAAGTAAAAAAAGGGAATCAGGGGAATCAAGAGGAGAAGAGGAGAAGGAGTTGGACTAAAAAAGCCGGATTGAAGGCAGACGAAGCAGGGCTGGTCAGGTGGTGACAGTGACAGTTGCGCTCGGGAGCTTATCCCCGAAAGCATCAAATCAGTCCATTCAGCATCATATCATCAAGGGAAAACAAAACAAAAACATCTACTCTCGACCTCGAGGACCTCCCACCCCCAAAGAAATACCTCAGCATCGTGAAAAGAACCGAGAGGGAGGGGTGGGGGAAATAGTAAGTAGTGTATGACAAGACTGACCTGGTCATGTCCTCATGGTTCGCATGTCTTGAAGAAAGGGAGGAGGAATATCCCTCCATCTGGTATGATACTTCGTCCATCATCATCTCCACCGGTATTTCCCTCAGCCATCAGCGGACAGACGAATAAAACATTCCTACCCCCGAGTGACCGTCGATCCCTTCGGTCAAAGCGCCCTCCTCCATGGCGGGGATGGACTGCCAAAAGGTGTGATGTGCACTGAATTGAAACCCTCTGGCCAACCGGTTCCCGAACGTTGCACTGCAGCTGCTGCCCGGCTTCTTTTGCTCTCTCGATATCCATCATCCATCATGCCAACTTCGGAAGCAAGGGGCCGGTCGTCCATCGGGTCACCAGAGAGCTTGTTTACGGGAATTGAGTCTTCATTAGTGTTGCCTGCGGGTCACATTGGCCTATGATTATCTATCATTCGTTCACTAACTAGTAACATCGACTGATCCCTCCTCCTGAGGAATTCCTGCAACTCCCCGACCGGTGGTGGACTTGGTCCGTTCTCAACCTGGTCGGTCCACGTGTGCTTGTCCCCATCGGCCAGGAATGGTTGGTTAGTATGGCCATACATGGCTATAGGATAACGTTATCCCTACTATCTATATTAGTAGATATACAGCAAAGATACCCCCCATCTACAACTGTACAATACACACACAGAACCAATTCAAAATAAAGAGAATAATAATCTACATTCAACTTCAGCCGGCGGCAGGGTTAAGGCTATATGATAATACACAAAGCGGCAAATGCAAACGCATCAGCAAGAACATCTCAACATCAGCACTGGCCGGTAGAAGGTCAAATTCACATCACGCCAAGTTCGAAATCTCTTAGCAAGTTTAGCAAGAGGTAGTAGTGGTCATTAGCAAGCGGAGAGGTAACGCCGGTTCCCGCCATGCCATCCTGTGCGCCGCGCCCCTCCCTCAGCCCGCTCGACTCCGCTGGATCATCGCTCGGAAGTCTTCATTGCTCTTTTTCGTGCTCTGCCCCTCGCCCGGGGCTGCGCTGTCGGTCGTCATCGTCGTCGTCGTGGTCGTCGTGGTCGTCGTCTGCCCGTTCGCTGAGCTCGTCGCCGTCGCCCGTTTCACTCCCAGCCCGCCGCGCTTGCCGCCGCGCGCGCCTGGCTGCGGCGGGCGCTTGATCGGCTTTGCAACCGGGAAGAGTCCGCTGGGCTTGTCCTTGGCCTTGCTGCTGCCGCTGGTACCTTGGCTGGGTCCGTTGCTGCTCTTCTTCTCCGCCGTTTGCTTCAACATCTCCGGTACCGTGCCAACGTGCAGTTTCCGCCCCGGGGTGATCTCCTGCCCTTCCAACTCCAGGGATGCCTTGCCCGCTTCATGTACGTCCGCAAATTCAACAATCGCTCCTTGGTGGTCAGGCCGCAGCACAATCTTGATCAGCTTGCCGTACGGCTCGACGAGTGCCCGAATTCGCGCATCATTGACCGTGTCCGGAACATTCATCAGGCCCAGCGTGCGTGCTTGCCGTTCACTGTTTGGCACCTCCTCGCTCGCCTCACGCCTAGCCCCGTTGACCTCGACCGACGGGGACCGGGTCCCAACGCGAGACAAGATGGTTGTCGCGCTTCGTTTGGCCCCTTGCGGGGTGGACAACTTCACATGAAGAGGTCGCGAGCGGAACTGCTGCTCGTGCATCACTAACGACGCCTCAGCTTCCTCCTGCAGACCGCATTAGCTAAAACCCTCGCGCATCCTCCGGGACACCTACCTTAGACGAGAAGACCACGTAGCAGAAGCCCTTGCTGCCGCCGTCCACCTTGCGCGGGATGCGCACCAGCTCCACAGTTCCAAACCGTAGGAATAGCTCCTCCACGTCCTGCTCACTAGCTTTCCAGTCGAGGTTAGACACATGAATCTCGCGTCCTTCGTACATGGGTCCCTGACGGTCCTGCCTGCGAGTCGGGTCCGAGATCTTGGCAACCAGATGCAGGCCATTGCCCACTGTCGCCCCGTCTAACTGCGTGGCGCTATAAGCTTCTCCGGCCGTCTTGAACTGTACGTAGCAGAATCGCCGGTGCGTGTTATACTTGAGGGACGGGAAGCGGATATCGATGATCTCGCCGTGCTACAGAGTCGGTTAGCCAACGTTTGGATCAGTGCAACACCGGGGGGAAGTCACCTCACGGAACAGGTCGCGAATGTATTGTTCATCAGCTGTCGCTGGGAAGTTGGTTACAAACACCGTAGACCCCGATCCGAACTGAACCTCAATTGTATGCTCATCAATGATCTTCTGGTCACGCGTCTGCGCGACAACAGCCTCATCTTTAGAGTTGAACTCGATGATGGCTGTCTCGGACTTTCCGTCATCACTGGAAAGCATTTTAGCACTATTTATCGTACCACACTGTAACTCGGTTAGCTAACACAGCCCTAGAACACTCAGTAAGGGGCAACTCACATGGCGGAAGAACTGCCGGACTTTGTGCTCAGTGATGCCATGGGGTAGATTCTTAACGACGACCGTTGCATTTTCGCGATCACGACGAAGCGCGACCGGCTCTGCGGCGACGGGAACCGACACTTCGGCCTCCTCTGCACGAGCTCTTTTGGCAGGGAGTCCGTTCATGCCCGTTTCCTCCTCCCGTTTGCGCTTTTCCGCCTGCGTGGTGGCTTGTTCCACAACGGCAGCTTGTTCGGCCTGCCGCGCGGCCAGCTCCCTTGCGTCGCGCTCGCGGCGCGCAGTCACGGCTCTCATCGCTTTGCGCGTCTCCAAGATCGCCAGCTGCAGCTCATCCGAGTCCTCGTAGTCCTCGCAGTGCGCGATGTAGGTCTGCATGATCTTCTCGGGCCAATCGAGGTCGGTTCGTTTGATCGCTTGCTTCAGCACCGCAGTGGCGTAGCTGGGGTTCGGAGTGCGCCGGGCGGCATCGATCGTAGTTTCGTTTTGAACAAACTTACTCCAGGAGATGAGCTCCCACTCGTAGTAAGTCAACCAGAACTCGTAGCTATTGCCACGACGTCCCACGAGACCCTTGAACGTCTCCCGCGCGCTGTCCCAACTGCCACTCTCGCTGAGATAACGAATGTAGATGCGCTCCAACCGGAATAACGGGTCGCCCTGGTAGTTTCGTCCGTACTTCTTCTCGCCCAGTTCCTGAACGCTTTCGATAGCCGACCGGATACCAACCTCCGCCACATCGATGTCTTCGTCAGTAGAATCGGACAGGAAGGCCCGCCGACGGAGGTAGCTACACCACGCCGTATGCACTTTCAGTACTTCCTCCATACCGCCCGCATCCAGCAGGCCTGTACTGGTGGCCTTGTGCTTGATATCCGCGATTTTGGAAAACGACTGGCCTTCCCGCTCGGAGCTGAGCAGGTACTGAGACCAGAGGCTGCCGGAACAGGGGCAGTGCCGGGTCGCACGGTCGAGTGTGGAAATCGTCGTGGTATTTGTATTGCCATGCATGGATTCGTCGATGAGGAACATGATGAAATCTTCCCACATGTTCGCATCGGTCGGGAAACGCAGCACGGCGCGCTGGTATACCGCGTTAACTAGGTCGAAGTTTGTGTGCCGCTTGCGACGGTTACGATTGAGCTCCCATTCGAGGTACTCAGTGAACACAACCCATTCCTGTCCCATGTCGCCCGCCTCGGCCGCGTTGCGCAACCGGATCTCGAAGTCCTCGCGGGCGGAGTACGTCTCCTTGCTTGCCGTGGAATATTTCCCGGCCATTTCTGCCATGATATTCTCGTAGTTGGCGTTATAGTATGTCGAGATAAACCCGGAAAATAACTGGAAGGTTTGATCCCAGGTAGCATGAGGAGTCGCGAGACGAAGGTCGAAAAGCCCTCTTACATGGTTGATCTTGTCCTGTGATGGGTTGCGAGAGAGGTCTTGCACGAGCAAGTCAAGGAAACGATCCCAAACCAGGTGGCTGTCGTGAATTCTCCACCGCGTCGACTCGGCACCTCGTTGCCACACGTCGAGGACGGACTGCCAGGAAAAGACTTCGCGACCAACCATGCGGTCTTCCTCAGTCCACTGGCTTTGACTGGCGTCTCCGTTGGCCGAATTGTAGAGATACAGGAGCCACTCGCCGTAGATGCCCCACAGCTTGGTGCTACCGTATTCTTCCTCGATCGAACGCTGACAGAGCTCCATCACTGCGATGCGCTCTTCCACCGACTGTGCCAGCATGCTTTCATCCTGGATCCACTCCGCCCACAGATCTTCTCCCATGGCGAACAATTTGTCCATCTCCTCTCGAGCCGTCCGCATGTCTTTGAGCAGATCGTACTTTCGGGGATCGCCATGGATGTCGGGGTTATTCGGAGGGTAAACGTGGTTGACGAAGCCCGCATGCAAGAGGCGAACGAAGCGAACGTGCGCGTCGTACGACTGAGGGTTTTCCTGAATCTGAGCGAACAGTTCTGTCGCCTGTCGCTGGGCGTTCGGGACTAGGGAGGTATCCATATAGCTTCGACGAGCGCTTTCACGCGGGCCATCCGACATGGCGATATCGAAGGAGGAGCGCGGGGTAGGAGTGTTGTGAGAGATCGGGTTGACGTGGGGGTACATGGTGGAAGGGGAAAGCTGGTGCTCGTACGACTCGGTACTGCGCAGGATAGGGGCATTGGATCGCTGCGGTTGATGGTGCTGCATTGACGCCAGGTCGGCCAGGGTGTCCATGCCGGGGGTAGACGGTTGTCTTGGGGGAGGGAGGTCAGCCGCTGGGGGAGTACCATTCCCACCTCCCACGCTAGGACCGACCTTGGGACTTATGGCGGGCGGCGAAGGTTCAGGCAGGTGGGATGGAGCATAGACATGCTGCGCAAGCGGCGAGGAAGTCATGCCTTGCTTGGTCGAGCCGGGGCGACTCTTTCGCAAGGGCTTCGGATGAGGAGCAGAGGTCGGGGCAGAGGAAGAGGAATTATTGGGGACGGAGGAAGAACCCGCAGAAGGGATTGAGCGCCCGGACTGTGAATTGGCATCCTGGGGCGAAAGGAGTGAATTGATGTCCATCATCAAGACTGTGGCCGGACTGGCGGGGGAGGGAAGAAGGACCAGGGAACGCAAATGCCAAAGCTGATGGATAGAGGAAAGTCCAAGCGCCAGCGAGCCCGGTGCTGACGTAAGTAGCAGAGCCGGGAGGGAAGAAGACCTCAGGCAGAGATTCAAAAGGGTAAAGGAAAGGATGTAGTAAATAAAGGAATAAGAAAAGGAAACCTAGATTAAATGAACCACCGCAAGACGCCTCATCAACGAGTCCATTCCTGCACCGGTTCACAGCCTGTCTTGTTCAGACCTTATGACCGGGCGAAGGTTAGCTGTCCAGGATTTGGCCGTTCCTTGTCCTGGCCCTGGTCTTGGAAGGTGGAGGGGTGGCCGGAGGTTGACAGTAGAAATGATGGAGTGGAAAGGGAAGTAGTCCCGAAGAAGAACAAAGACAATTAAAGTCTGGAAGGGTGTGAGGGAAGTATGATAAGTGGAAAAGAGAATCAGAGATGTAGAAGAAAAAAGATAATCAGAAAGAAAAAAAAAGGTGTGGATCTAAAAGAAAATAGAAGAAAAAAGGAAAACTAAACAATTGACGGGATGTGGTGAATTATGATAGCTGTTGTTAGTTCCTCTTCCGTTTCTTTTTTGTTTTGTATTTTGATTGTCTATTTTGCTGGTTTCTGGCCCTTTTGGTAGTTTGTCTGCAAGTAGAAGAGAGCTTGACGAGTTGGGCGCTTGCGAAACGCTGCTAAAGTGAGGCGCGGACGGAGGGAGAACGAGAACGAGACACTTCTGCGTGGAGGGACCGACGGACTCCCAAGGCTTAAGGCTTTAAGCTCTCCTGGTCCGAGCGATAGCGAACCTGGACGGGCTGGTCAGCGGAGAAGTTCTCGGCGGGAACGGATGGGGGAAAGGAGGAGAAAACGGGTCGATGGGGGCAGGAAGCATACAGGGCACAAAAGGAAACGTGGGAACTACACGCACGGGAAGTCCCTGGATAGCAGAGGATGGAGGGAAAAAGGGAAGGAAAGGGTGGGAGGGAGGAGAACGGAAAAGACCAGAGTGAGAAAAGATATGTGAGGCCGACGAGAGAGAGCAGTGGATCGACGCGGTGGAGATGGGAGTTGAGCTCGGCATGAGAAAAGCTGAGCAGACAGACAGCAGTAGCAGAGGGAATGGATCAAATAATATTGACTAACAATCAATCAATCAATCACTCACCAACAGCAGCAGCTTAACTGCACCTACTATATCATCTCTATCTATCTACCTATTTACCTACCCTCCACTTCGGACTTGAAGGAAATAACAACAGCAGATAAAAGCAAAAAAGGGAAAATACACTCACCCACCATCTGAAACGATCCAGAGCTGTGACGATCCAGCTAGTTAGGTGCTAGCCAACCATGCAAGTGCCTGGAATATCGTCATCGTCATCGTGAAAAAGAAAAGGGTGCACGGGGAGGGGAGGTTCCTGCTTTTTCCCCGCCAACGACCTCGGTGTTTCTCCCTATAACTTACCCCTGCTTTTATTGTTTGTTGTCTGTTACTTCCATGTATCTTTCTTCCCCAATGGTTGGCTATACTGTGTAAGCTTGGAGAAGAATATAAGAAAAAGAAACGTGAATAAATAAACAGGCGTTGTTTACGAGCTTCCCAGACGGTCAAGTCATAGATGAGTTCCTTGTTACCTATCTACTGCCCCGGCTCAACCCCCCCTAACACCTCTACAAGGCTAGCGATGCAGGCTCACACTCGGACTCGAACCGAGGATTTCATCTTAACTAGTGATGCGCTCGGCGAATAGTCCCCCTGTTTGATTGGTTCTGCGGCCTGTGGAGGCTTGACGATGTCACGGAATGACGAAAGAGCAAAAAATGCTTCCACGCGGATTCGAACCGCGGACCTCATGATTACTAGTCATGCGCTCTACCAACTGAGCCATAGAAGCTGATTGGTTGATATGATTGTCTACATTGAAAGCTATAAAGCATTTATTCATAGGTATTGATGAAGGCAAAAAATTGCTTCCACGCGGATTCGAACCGCGGACCTCATGATTACTAGTCATGCGCTCTACCAACTGAGCCATAGAAGCTAGTTGTTATGATCAGCGTGCTTCTTATGCTACATGTCCTTAGGCTAGATAATAACAGCATCTAATGGTCTTGGGCTGTCCGCGTCTTCGACACAGATGGTTTATTACTGCTATCATTACTACTCTATACGAACACAGCTTGAGATATGTTAAGGCATAATATCTGGTCTTGAGGAAACCCGTGTTCATTTTCTGCTCACTCTGTCATTTCTTCCATGGCCTACAGCTTGCCGCCCTTGCTGATGATGTTTGCCGGCTTTCGGTGCTTACTATATATACTAACACTACTAGTATCGACGCTGCGCTATCACGACGGTGACCATTCATTCACAGGCCAATAATCACACCAATCGCAATAACAACAACCACCACAATGGTGCTGGTTAAGGACACACAAAGCAACAGACACCAACCAAAGCCATTACCATAATCACCATAACGCAGTGCACCAAAAACCCATCCAAGCAACACAGAACCCACAATGCCAGCAGAGGTTCATACTCACACCGTCAGCACGCCACATGCGGCTGGTCGAGAACAAAATTCGAAAGCAGAAGCACGCAGCAATAGTCAATGCACGGTCGGTGTCTCCGCTGTGTCCATGCGGACGCACGAGAGAGGTCACCTAGCATGTGTCACACACAGGCACCTGTGGGAAGTGAGGTATCAAAGAACATCGACGGCATATATATACTACCAGCGGGAACATCTTCCTGCAGGGTATATCGCTGACACTTCAGCAGGAAAGCACCCTCAACAGAAGTCCAAGGATACCTCGCTGAGGCCACTGCTCTCCGATATGATACCTCACGATCGGTATGGCGAAGTCACCAATACCACAAAGAACAAGAATCCCTGCCAACACCGTGCAAGGCAGGAGCGCCCACGCCATGTGTATGCCTTTTCCATCCCGAGCTTCCATACAGCACCCTTCCTACCCCCAGATCGCACCAATTGCCCCCACACATGCAAAAAGAGCACAGCCAGCCACATTCTGCAATCCTAATCTAACCACGCACTTCCCCACCCACTGCTCGGATAGCACCCTTACTTAGGTGAGCCCCAGCATACACAGCAGGCCTTCCTTGAGCCAATTACCCCGCGTCGATACTGACTCAGTTAAGGTGACCAACCAATTACGAAGCAAACCCCCTAGTCTAAGTATACCAACGTGTATCGTCAATTGGCCCAACGTTGTCCTCCCTAGCAGACACTATTTCTTGCCCACACCTGCTGTATAACCACCCGCTGCCCACCATCACGGACATAACTCGGCGCTGCTAATATACAGCTACAACCAAAAAAGGGCCTGCGACGGCCATCAATGATTGAAACATACAAGAGAATTCTTGGGACATTGCTCCATCCCGGGACCTCGACTGAAAACAAAGAAACAATAAGGCTCCTTGCATACCATTCGAGGCTGGCGCACGGTGTCTCGATCCATATCAAGGGCTGCCGGCACCCAGCAAAACCCTACACAAAGTCACAAAGAGACCAGGAGAAGGTAGGGAACAGGCAAAAGTTAGCCACAAACCGCAGCAAAGTATGCAAGAGATCCCTGAATCTCCAACTTAATTCCTATACCCCATCTTACAACCGGCGCAGAAGCTTATTGCTGGTAGATCACAAGACCCGAAATATCTCGCATGTGGCGGTAACATTTCGCAAGGCAGCTGACCAATGACCACTTACTCCAGCTGGAAAAAAAAGTGTACCTTCATCATCAGCACCACCCTAGAGAGATGGGCTAATATAGAAGTGACGGGGGCAAAAAGTGAAAGGGCAAAAAATGCTTCCACGCGGATTCGAACCGCGGACCTCATGATTACTAGTCATGCGCTCTACCAACTGAGCCATAGAAGCTAGTTGTTATTAAAGGGCTGCTAGCTTCCTGTAATATTGAGACAGCCAGCAATGAATAATATTGCTTCTATGGATGGTATTAAGACGGGCATCAATCATCAGACATGCATGAACAGAACAGGGGGACTATCACTAAGCCGATAGGCCATGGAAAAGCATATCAAATGATAGCAGTCTGCATGCTCCAGAAACTTTTGCGGCTGGAATTCATCTGCAAAAGCAGGGAATCTCGACTTTGATCGATCTTTCGTGCTGTGTAACCGGCCAGGGATTTAGCTCGGGAGACGGATAACTATAAATGGCCAGTGGCTGGAGGATCCAGACACTCAGGCGCGATCCGAGCCCTGAACGATGCATGGCCAATTCTAAACTCTGTTCTCGGCAGACATGGATGGATGGCATGTAGTACAGCTACTGTAGTGAGAGGGCCTGGCCGGCTGCTACCTGAACGGGCAAAGCGGGTTAGGCCGAGGCCACCACACCAGGCCGGGCTATGAGGTCATTGTGCAGAAAAGCCTTACCCCGTGATTGGCAGGACCGGGATTCCCTTTCCAGCCAAAGCCACATGATCCCGCCGCGGCTTACCCTTCCAAAAACTGACTAGCGCCTGCCTTGCGGCTTGGAATCTTGACCCCGGAATTCTCAGGTGTCGAGGCAGCAACATCCGGCGTACCGGACAGACCCGAGACGCACCGCCAAGGCCCAGTCTTCATCCCGACACTTTTTTCCCTCTGATCTCCGGACCCCGTGCAATCACCTCCAGATTCATCGTCCGTCATGGCCTCAATGGGTGCTGTCCCCCAGTATGGGCAGCTGATCCGGTCCAGTAAGTACCTGCAAGACGAATAACCCTGTTTTCTCCCCAATTGTGCCCCCTCTCATTCTCACCTCTCCCCTGCAGTCTCTTCAGCCCGGACCGGCCTGACCTACGTCCCTCGCCGCACTCTGGCCTACACTGTCCCTCGTCAAGCCTCCGAAGACGGTCCCAACGGTCCTAATGACAAGTCCGAGTCCGAATCCAAGCCCTCCACTTTGTCCTCGATCAAGAACTTCTTCTTCGGCGGCAAGCCCGGCGCCGCCAAGCCCAAAGCTCGCCGCACCACCGCTCCCGCCAAACGCGAGGGTTCCCTGAGCGCCGACTCCATCTTCGCAGAGGATGAAGCCAGCCCCAAGCTGGTGGCGTCCGGCCGTACCCCCGCCGCTCGCAAGCAACCCGGCGCCCCCGAGGAGGGCCAGGAAGAGGTCGACTATGCTGTTGACCGACGAAACCGGGAGACGATGCAGACAGTGCTGGACCCGAACCCCAAGGCGCGGACTCGCTGGGAACAAAAGATGGTTGCTCGCGAGATCCGTCGTCGAGGCCGCATCTCGCCCACCGAGCTGATCATGCGGACGGAGCGCGAGTCCCTCTCCAAGTCCCATTGGTTCAAGACCTCCGTCAAGAAGCTGGGTCCCCTTGCTCGCCAGATTGCCGGCAAGAACATCGACGATGCCATGCTGCAGATGCGCCTGAGCAAGAAGAAGGCCGCCAAAGAGGTCCTCCAGCACCTCGAGCATGCTAAGAACGTCGCCGTGGTGCGTTCTGGTATGGGCCTGGGTGCCGTCGAGGGCAAGACCGCCAACCAGAAGCCTGTCACCATCACCCTCAAGAACGGAGAGCGCAAGACCATCAACGACCCTACTTCCATCTACATCGACCAAGCGTGGGTTAACCGTGGCCCGTACGGTTACGACTACGACCACCGCGCGCGCGGCAACATCAACCTCATGCGTCCGCCGTACACCTCTCTGTCGGTGGTGCTGAAGGAAGAGCAGACACGTATCCGTCAATGGCAGAACCGGGAGTCCGAGGAGCTGCGTAAGCGCAAGGCTAAGCTCTGGACGCCGCTGCCGGACCGTAAGATTACGGCGCAGAACCAGTTCTACAGCTGGTGATCAATGTTTCGATTATAAGTTTTCGGCGTTGTTTTCTGTTCAATATTCCTAGACCGTTAAGAAGCACTTTTTCCTCTCTGGTGGATTTTCTCAGCATGTGTTTTAAAAACCCTTTTCTTGGTTACCTTCCCCCCGTGTCTCTATCTTAACGTGCGTGTATGATGAGGGTTGCTTCGATCCAAGAATCAATGTACAATACAATATCTATCATCTACTACATACTTCTTTCAACTCTCTCTACCTCTCTCACTCTTTCTATATGCAGAACCTTTCCAAACATCACAATTAATCCGTAGATTACTTAGACCCCAAACCACGGCTCCACCTCCATGACCGGCAACGGCCCCATCACCCTCTCCCCACGTACAAAAACCGGGATCACGCCCCCGGTCTCAAGAGGCGAAAACCTCCGATGTCCAAAGACATTCAAAAGACTCGTAATGGCGCCCGAATGCGCCGTCAACGACAAGAAGATCTTATCCTCATCCGTGGAAAAGATATCCTGCATCAGATCGCGGAAGCGCTTGTCCCGCGCCGAATCAGATTCCCGGAGCTCGGCATCATACATCTCGTCGTTCTCGGCGAACCCTTCTTCGATGATGTACGTTGGGTATTCGGTCATGATGGCTGTCTTGCTGGACCGGCTGTCGCAAGTGTGTTGGCCGATGGTTTCGCGGAGGAGCTGGCACCCAGTTATTAATTAGTCCGTCATGACAAGAAGGAAGGTATAGATAGGGGATGGATGGTTAGATAGATATACCTCCTTAACAACCGGCCTAAACGGCTCCGTCCCCTCAATCCCCGTTCCAACGAAAGTAATCCACGCCGTCTGAAGACACCTATTCAACGGACTGACGTAGAATTTCTCCGGAGTGGGGATATGTTCCTTGAGTTGCTGTTTCCAGGTATTGTGCGCGGTTTGGGCTTGTGATTTGCCTACGTCTGTGAGACGGGCGTCAACCCAGTTGCTTGTTGCATTGCCGGGGAGGAGGGAGTAATGTTTCTTTCGATTTCAATGTCAATCATTCATGGAATTTTACTTTTGGAAAAAGGGGTCTGGGTTGCAAAAATGGTAACAGGAGAGAGAGGGGTCAGCTTACATCCCACTCTTCGGTGCCGTACTCCCGCTCCGCTACATTATGGTACCCCTCTCCATGGCGGCCGAGGAAGAGCACCTTATAGCGGACATTAGGGTCCGCAGATTGGGCGTTCAGGGTGCGGACGTGGTGGGCGAAGCGCTCCCAGGTGGTTTTTGGGTCAGGGCCTAGGTCCGCGTCTGTGGGGTAGGCGCGGGGGATGAGGCCGAAGTCGGAGGATGCCTGGGTGTATGATATTAGTTTTTGGGTTAATTTAGGGGGATTTGGGAGTGGACGTACGTAGTTGAAGGTGTTGGGGTCGGTGGAGGGCTCGCTTTGGTAGAAGTAGCCTGTTACCGTGGAGAATCGCCAGTGCGATTCGGTGGGGGTGGAGGGGGTCATGGGGAGGGAGGATGGGGATAGGGATGGGGGATGAGGGAGACCTGAGGGTTGGGTATGGCTTGAGTGAGATGAGAACTGGAGATGGAATGGATTGATGGATGGATCCATTCAGTTCGGGGCCCGCTGGAACGCGGATGGTGGAGGGCTGTTGATTGGTTGGTGGGATTGTATAGCAGTGGGGACGGTGGACTCTGGAATCGCAGTATGGGATGTCCCTGAAATTATGTACGCTTGATTACCAGTTACTTGAATGGTCCTGCTTTAAAAACCAGTCAGTATGTGGTTGTCTCTGCTGCTGCTGCTCAGTTCCTAACATGCGAGATCAATGAAAGTTTAAATCAACTGAAATGAAATGACTGAAATGACCATTCCTAACTGTTCACCTCATGCTCTAGCATGGACGATGGTATCAAGCAAAGACAGAATATAACACCGCTAAATAACACATCAATATACATTTGAAACAAACAAAACACGCTTATGCAACATTTTAATCTCAATCAACCCCATAGAAATCCCTTCCCCGCAAGCCAATGCCTTCTAGTCGATATCATGACGAGCTTGCCAAATCTGGAAAAGCCCCAGGTTTTGTCAAAGCACGTGCTCAACCAAGAAGCGACGCATACAGATAAATCCAAGAAGTGAGAGACCGAAAAGACGCTTTGAAGTACCCTTGACACAAGTGTCCGCGACACAGATTGGTCGTGGACATCGTTGGCTTGTACGTCCAACGAGTGGTGTGTCGACGGGTATCCCGAAGATCTGACGCGCCAGAAATCGGCGTATCTCTTGAATACGGCACTGGCCTCGGTGCCCCGGTTGGATTGCACGTTGACTGTGGCAAAAGCCTTGGCTTGTACGTCCAACGAGTGGTGTGTCGAAGGGTATCCCGAAGATCTGACGCGCCAGAAATCGGCGTATCTCTTGGATACGGCATCGGCCTCGGTGCCCCGGTTGGATTGCACGTTGACTGTGGCAAAGGCCTTGGCCGACGCACTGAACCTGCATGGTACGCTGCTGATGGCGGCTGTACTGGATCGGGATGGGATTGATGCCTGGACTGACACATGCATGCGGGCTGCTCCAGCCTGGCTTGCCTGTTGTCTGTCCGGAGAATGGCGGAGAGCAAGCGCTCCCCGATCTGCCTGACTCGATGTCGAACAGATCTGCAGTCCCTTCGACAGCGAATGGACGAGACCAACCCTGCGGTCGGAACCCGGTGACCTTGATGGTTGCTGTTGTCCCGAGCTACCCCGGAACGTTGTCGGAGTACGTGAACCGCCATTGAAGCCTACGTCGCCACGACAGCTTGCAGCTGACTTGACTGAGTGTGGCGAGTGGTGTCCATATTGAGGATCCATAGACGTATGGGTGGACTGCAAACGGTGGCGATGCCGAAGTTGAACGTATTGAAGCTCCTTCGAACCTAGGCCTCCTGTCGGCTGTGAAACAGTTGACTTACTGGCTGGTGTCGGCGTCGTGCTCACAAGAAGAGCTTCTCGTTCAGATCTGTGGACATGTCGTTGCGTACTGAAGGTTGACTTGAATGGTATGTTGCAAGTAGAAACGGCCTTCTGGCTGACAGCAATCTGGGAAGCGGCCTTCTCAAGACAGTTGCACTAGACTCGAATCAGTATACAGACATGCGGCAGCTCTGGCGGGCTTTACTTACCCGCTTGTGTTGCTTCCTGTGCTTCTCGCAAGCACCATGCTTTCGAACTTTAATGTAATTTTCTTTCTGAGCTTGCGATCGAGGTTTTTGCTTCTTTGGTACGTTTGTGGTCGTGTTCATGTTCAGGTCGAGCACCAGTTCCATGCCCCCAGCCGCAGACTCCGAGCCCGAGACCGGTGTGCGAGTTACATCGGGCAGAGGTGTAGTAGCTGGGGTTGGACATGTTCCAGCCTGATAAACGCTTGCTGCAGAGTCGGACCAGCGAGGAGATGGGAATGTTGTGCTCGAGTTCGACGACAGCTCCAAGTCCTGCATTGCTGCTTCCTGGAGGCGCTGCATGTGAAGCGCAATAGACGCCTCCATGCGCTTCTCTTTGCTAGACAGCGCGCTTGGATCAGCAGCAGCTTGGAACTCCACCATCTGTCGAACAGTGGTGTAGAAAGGGTCGTCAACTCCGCCCATGTCCTGTGACCATAGGTTGGTCAGCTCCGACCCCATCAGCCCGGGAGTTGGCGAAGCGGGCATATGATGGAAGGACCCGGTAGGGTTCAGCATGGATTGTGAGGCGTCCAATGCATGGGCCCCCAAGCCCTCCATAGGCGCATCATAGTTGACCAGATCAGCGAATAGCTCCTGAGTGCAGACCCCAGGGCTTGGACCCCAATTGCAGTCATCAAAGTCGGCAAAAGTTAGATCCAAGTCCTTGGGGGACACAGAATCCACCGAGGTGGGATTGCTTCCCATCCCTTCGTAGGGAATGTCGAAGGAGTTGTCAAAGTCAAACCACTCTTCACCGGGAGTGGAATGAGCGATGGACTGAAGCAACTGGTCGGCAGCCATGATCGAAGGAGAGACGAGGCTTTGAGGGAGAGTTGATGCCCGGGAATTCAGGATGACCGAAGGACGGGTGGGGGGAAAAGCCGGCCTTGAGATTATTGCCTGATAAGGAAAGACGGAGGAGAACCTTTCCGACGGGGTGAGTCACGTCGAACCCGGCACTTGGCAAAACCTTTCAGAGATGAAGAGCGGCAAACAACGAAAGAAGGTAGCCCTCAAGGAACGTCCCTGGAGAAGGTGAAGAATCAGGCAGACAAAAAGGAGTGAAGGAAATCGAAGGATGGAACGGCGGTGGTACAAGGCTTACATACAATGGCCTGAACGAGGCTCATCTGCCCCAGCCTGGCGCTATGCCCCTTTCGAGACCCCGACTGCCTGCCGCTATGCCGCTTTGGGACCCCGACAATCCGCGCGCCCCGCGACTGGATCATCGATCTTCCGGTCTGGTCTCGCACTGCCCCTTTGGGTTTATGGCTATGCTTCACACCGCTGGTGTGGGCATTTCTTCACAAGCATTCGTTCCATTCTCTGCTGAATCTAAAGTCGAGGGTTGCTTATTTTTGTGCAGAAACTAACCCCATAGCTATCATGGCTGCAGACTTTCGTCATCCGGGGGTGCCCAAAGTGGCCCGCACTGGCTCCGCAAAGACAATCACATGACAGCATTATTTATAGCAATAAGCCTGGAGAAGATGACAATCACATGTGAGATATATACCATATGAAATATCTTTTTTCTATTTGATTATATGCCATAGTGAAGGAGTAGAGCACTGCTACTAGGCCGTTACAACTATCTCCCACATACATGTTCTATCCCTCTCTACATAGACCCCTATTGCAATTACCTACTAACCGCAAAGCAATTGACACATGATTAGAGTCTGTTGTCACCAAGTTTCGCTAGTAGACAGTAACTACTGCCGGAGCAGATTCTGCTGGTAGACTAAAAAGATATCTCACTGGTTGCCTGGGGTACTAAATGGGGTGACAAGGATGTCTCAAAAATTAGTGGTGAAAATCCCAAAGCTTGAACTAAACAATATCCTTCTTATTTCTCCATGTTGATATTACTGACACTAAGACAACCATGAAGGTCAAACATGAAGCAACCCTGCCTCCAACAACCTTTTAATTGTCCGAAAATAGTAACCAATGATGACTCCAGCGAAGAACATCATACTCTCCATTATCTACCAGTATCCGCGGGATCACCAACAAAGGATGATGCATGGAAACAACCCCCAAAAGAAAAAATTCTGCCATCTCCTTATTCCAAGAAAGATACTTATCCAATAGGTTCTTTCTATGTTTCATACCCCAATGCCATAAGTCCATGGTTTATCTCCAGTCTTTGGCCTCTTCACCTGAAACAAACTGGTGACAAGACCATACAAGGGACAATAGTTCCCGACACAGCATGCTACCAATTCCATGGAATAAAGAGACGTTCACCCAAGATGATCTAAATATGGGCAAGACAAAGCAGTCTTAAACAGATACTTTGTACCAAAGATTTACAAACGCTCATGATGTTACACCGCAGGTTGCCGGAAGAGTCCTGTTTTCATGATGGCAGCTTCCGGGTACTTAAACTCCCAGTGAGTTAGCCAACCCAGTACAGGCGGAGCCTGTTGCTACCCAAGTAAGACAGAGACGCCTTCAGGACGTCACAATTCACCCCATAAGTTCATTTTACGCATAATATAATCGCCTGATCTATGGCTGCAAAAAGAGTCTCGGACAACGGTCCGAAAGATGCCTCCAACTTACCACCACGATCTCTAAGGAAGCGAAGAGATAAAGGAGAAGACAAGTCTCCTAGCAAAATATCCAAGACGAGTCCCCCGGCTCCAACCAGAACAGTGCGATCCCGGGCGAAGCAGAGGCAAGAAGAAGAAGACACAATTTGTTCTCCTAGCAAACGGCCCAACAAGAGTTCCCCCATCCCATCCCAGCCATCACGAACCCAGAAGAAGCGGGGGCAAGAAGGAGGAGATGCAGACAGCTACCCTAGCAAAAAATCCAAGACGAGTTCCCCAGCTTCGTCCCAAACATCGCAATCCCTGGAGGAGCGGAGACAAGAAGAAGAAGAACAAGAACAAGAAGAAGAAGCCGACAGCTCTCCTAGCAAACGGCCCGGTACAACTCCTCCCAATCTATCCCAACCCCTACAATTAGGGGAGGAGCGGAGGGAGGAAGGGGAAGACAATGCAGACAGCTCTCCTGGCGAACGACCCAAGACGAGTTCTCCCGCTCCAGCCCGGCCGTCAGGATCCCAGAGGAAGCGGGGACAAGAAGGAGAAGGTGCAGAGAATACTCCTAACAAACGACCCAAGACGGGCACCTTTCAGCCCCTCTCAATATACACGGAATTTATACAGGATAGAGACCAGATTCTGCATGCGATCATGTACGACTTATATGATGTCAACAAAATATACAACGACCGTCAAAAAAACAAGGTGGCAAGGTTGGACTACGAAGCGCGGTGTATCTACGCATCACGGGCCTTAGAGAAGGCCATTACTTGCAGATCATGGTCATGGGATGAGGCCAATATGGATTGCGAGGAGCGGGAAGCGAGCCGACTACGATTCTTCGCTGAAAAAATCGGCTGGCCCATGCTTGCGATATGTGTGCAAGCGGAAGCCTTTCGAAGGCTTTGTCAAGAAGAAAGCACACCAATGTGGCAATCTGTATGGAGAAGACTGCAAGGGTACGTGTATAATATCTGGATTCAGGCTCACTCGCGCGGTTTTGAGTGGCGCAGTTTGTTGGAGCCATACGCGGGGGTTGATGCTCCGCGCGGGTTCAACCAGGCATTGGCTCACAGAAGTGGAGTGGATGGGCTCAGATATACGCATCCTCACGAAATTGTCGTAGATGAAGGGGTCAAAACAGTTCGCCCACCGATATTCCGAGATCGTTTACAGAAACATGTTGAATTTAGCACCTTTGACCCCAAGGATTGGGAAACGGCGACGGATCCAGAGCATCGAGGCCTGAAAAAGGATCCGACGCTGCGAAAGGACCTTAACCATGGCCTTTGCGATCTTTGCGCCGCAGGGAAAATTTGCGAATGTCAAATTAAGAAGGCGCCCTTTGAGTTCGTGCAGCTGGTGCAAACCACTATGGGCGTCGGGGTACGTGCTCTTGCGCAATTTGAGAAAGGAGATATCCTGGCCGAATTTGTTGGCCCACTCCATCCACCTTGCTATATAGGTGACCCTGTTTATGCGCTTACAATGCAGGGCAAAGTCAGAGTAAAGGAGGAGATTGCTCTGATTTGCCCAATGGAATTTGGGAACTTCACTCGGTTTATTAACCACTCGTGCAGGGCTAATACAACTTTTGAGCGCCGGACAATTGGGGACCGGGCAATGATGACCGTTGAGGCCTTGCGGGATATCCAACCTTTCGAGGAACTCACAGTCAACTATGGCCGGGCTTATTGGAAAGGGCGGACTTGCGAGTGTGGAGAGGAAGGGTGTTACACTAAGCAAGAGGAGAGGAAAAAACAGCAACGAGAACGAGAAATGGAAAGGCGAAAGCAAAGGGACATGCAACTCGAAGCATCCAAGAATGTTGCAACGGAAGAGGATGGAGATACAGAAGAATATTCAGACGAGGAAGATGAAGAAGAAGATACAGATGAAGAAGAAGATACAGATGAAGAAGAAGATACAGATGAAGAAGAGACAGATGAAGAAGGAGAGGTCGAAGAAGGGCCACCGAAGAAGAAACCCGAAGAAGAGAAAGCCCCATCAAAGAAGGGATCAAAAGAAGGATCATCTCTAGGAGCAGCAGAAGGGCCATCAAAGGGAAAGCCCAAAGGAAAGAAAGCATTAGCAAAAGACGGGCCAGGAAAAGAAAGGGCAGAGGAAGAGAGAGCAGCACGAGTAATAAATCAAGAGTGGGATCCTATTCTCGAAGACTATACTGATAACTCTGGTTGTGAAGGTGAAGAAGTAGAAAGGGCAAGAGGAAAAGCAAAAGAAAAAGAGAAAGAAAAAGGAAAAGGAAAGAGGAAAGAAAAGGAGAAAGAAAAAGACGCAGAAGAACAAGAAGAATCGACGGAAGAATCATCATCATCATCAGAAGAGTCAGATGAATCTTCTTACGTGTTGGTCGAGGAGGAGGAAGAAGAAGATAGAGGTAAAGAAGACTAAGCGTCATGTTTTCCCGCATGCAACGCATTATATCAAAGGGTCCATGTATACACTTCAGATGTTGTTTATAACCAATGCATTTAGAGCGTCGTTTTCCGCACTTAATCACTCTCCATTCCAGATTAAGTTTAGCCTATTCCCAAATAAACTCATCACCATCACCACAACTAATATCAATGTCTACTTACACCAACCAACGATCCCATCAACTCCCAAAAAACCCCTACCTAATCCCATACCATCAACCCAAAAAATCCCAACGAAGATGCCCCCCACCCCTGGCGAATCCAACCTCCAAACCCTCCTGTCCTCCCTCTCACCAATCCTCCACCCGGACCTCTTCGTCTTCCTCACCATCCCCCACACCAGCATCTCCCAAGCAGGTCCAGATCTCCACACTTTGCAACCCCAACTCCTCTTCCAGGAAGCAGAAGGCACCACGTACATTGTGACTCGCGAGCGTGCCGAAGCGCACGGCTTCACCAACTATGTCTTCCCCTGTCGCATGATTACTATCAGCGTGCATTCTAGTCTTGAGGCGGTGGGGCTGATGGCTGCTATTAGCGCCAGTCTCAAGGAGGCCGGCGTGAGTGCGAATGTGGTCAGTGGGTTCTATCATGATCATGTTTTTGTTCCCGAGGGGAAAGAGGAGGTTGCCTTGAGGGCGTTGCGGGAGTTGGCGGCAGGGAATTTAACTGATTGATGAATTGGGTTTGTGTGTATAGGAGACGTTGTTTGTAGTGGTTATTGATTGATTTAGCTTGTTGGCTATTACTGGAGTGGATGGTGAAATCGAAATCTCCATATTACGAGTATCCCGCAGGCTGCAAAGGTCGCCACCCTTGCAGCCTAAGGCACAAGGCATCTTGATGCGGGCCTTCATATATAGAACATCCATGACATTCTACTAACGATCGCTTTGATGCATGCATCTATCCTGATACGGAATAAAAAATTATCACCTAGAAGTGTGAAATGGCTTATCAGTGCCTAGAAGTGCCTTTTTTACTGACAGCTCGAAGAAATCGCTTGTATTCATGACTGTTGACTACGGCATTGTTATTGTCTTGTCGGTCAATCTACAGCAGTCAGTCCAAAATCAACACACCTGATAGCACAGAATGTAGATAGACGGTTTAAGTGAAGGTGGCTTCGGTTATCCTCGGGCCAAAGTAGTCAGGAACCAATTGATGGGCAGCCCTAAATAAAGCTGGGGATCCATCCTAGTAAGCTTCATTTCCCCGCCCGGGAATCGGAACTGTTCCGGCATGAAGAACAAGAGGGCAAAGCAGCTACTTGAACATCCCTGACCTTATCCCTGCTAGACGTTTCACAAAATAGACACAAGAATCTTGCTATCTCATATTGAAGTACCGACACCGATCGAGTATTGAATGTTACTGCAGTGATGGAGCTGCAGGTACTACTGTCCCAAACAGGCAAGCCGGCTGCATCAACCCCGCATCCTGCAGACACGTGAGTCCCGGCCACATTCCAGCTGCCTCTTAATTGCTCCATCTCTTCAGCTTTTCATTCTTGTCTCAGTCAATTGCTAAGGCTAGATTTCAACTCGTGTTCACTACTTCGCAAGTTCGCGTGGTGCAGTTCGTATCTGAAGGCATCCGCCGGCAATCCCTGGTTAAACCATTTTAGACCCAGCTTTTGGTGAAGCTAGAAGCAAGGGGAGGTACATCCTGGTGACGAATGCCACAAGCTCCGCCTGAGGACGATTAGAGTGCTATGAACATACCTTCCCAAATATCCAGATGCGCGTTTCTTCAGTTAACTGTAGAGGGCTTCTTCACAGAAGATGTTCTGTGAGGAAGCCCCTCCAGTTGGCAGCATTGCCGGGAAGAAGGGGACTGTTAACCACAAGCTATTCTCGGGGTCCTTCAGAAGTAAGCATGCTCATGTCTTGTTTGATCAACTAGGTATCGTGGATACTTATTGACCTGACATAAGCCTCCACTGTTAGACACAGTGATCGGGGAGCACTTTGCAAAGATCGTCAACCAGTATGGCGATAGACCGGCGTACGCTTCCCTTCTGGCATCAAGTTTGTGCTTTTGAGGAGTGGTATTCTGACCGTGACCAGTGTCATCTGCAAACAACAAAATGATCGAGCGACATATTCTTCCCTTGACGCCAGAAGCAATGCCCTTGCGCGTGGTCTTGAATCTGTCGGTGTCCGGATAGGAGACCGTGTGGGCGTCATGCTAGGGAACTCCATGGAACATGCTGTTGTATGCCCAGACCCTAAAAGCCTTTCTCAGATGCCTTGTAATAACCAAATTCCTCCAGGCAACCTATGCACTGTTCAAGCTGGGCGCGATCCTGGTAGGTAGAACGCTTGCACGCCATCAGATCAAGGCTGATACAGCATCAGGTTCCACTCAATCCATCATTCAACGCGATTCAAGTAGTTTCCGCCCTGGCTCATTTAGAAGCCAGCCATCTGATAATTAGCACCGAATCAAACCTCCCCCGAAAGGACCCAAGGAGCAATATTCCACTCCTTAAACACCTGATCCCGGACCTCTCCAAGACCCGCATTGAGTCAGAATTAGTTCCCTCACTGAAGAGCATCATCTCAGTCGACAACTCATCTGGTCGCGTCAACACCTCCAGCTTTAATTGTTTAACAGCCTACAACTCACTTACCTCCGACGCAACATCCGACAAAAGCGCCCTACCACCTCGCAACCTATCCCCAACCGACATAGTCAACATCCAATTCACATCCGGAACGACCGCAATGCCTAAAGCAGCATGTCTAAGTCATCGATCTATTCTCAACAACGGTTCCCAAATCGGCGACAGAATGCGCCTTACCCCAGAGGACGTTGTATGCTGTCCGCCCCCATTATTCCACTGCTTCGGATCCGTACTAGGATACATGGCCACCGCCACCCACGGCGCAGCCATTGCATTCCCAACAGAAGCCTTCAACGCCAGAGCAGCCCTCCGAACCGTGCAAGAAGAAAAGTGCACTGCACTTTACGGCGTACCGACCATGTTCCTCGAAGAGCTCAATCTTCTAGACGAAGGAGAAATCCCCAACGAAGGCTTCCAGTACCTACGTACAGGCATCGCCGCCGGAAGTAGCATACCCGCGGAGCTGATGAAAAGACTACACAAAGTCCTAAACCTCACTGAGCTGACAATCTGCTACGGAATGACAGAGACCAGCCCCGTCTCTGCAATGACCACAACAGACGATCCCATCGACAAACGGATCAACACCGTCGGAAGACTACTGCCGCACGTTGAAGCAAAGGTTGTGAGCTTAGATAATCACAATAATATTTTGCCCATCAATACTCGCGGCGAGTTAGCAGTGAGCGGATACCTCCTGATGAAAGAGTACTGGAACGACCCGGTGAAAACGGCAGAGGTCATGATTGCTGATGATGACGGGAAAGTTTGGATGCATGTGAGTACTAAGCACACTGAGTTAAGTTTGCTCCTTCCTAACCTCTTTAATTCTAGACCGGCGACGAAGCCTCCATGTCCCCAGACGGCTACATCACCATCACGGGCCGTGTAAAAGACCTCATCATCCGCGGCGGAGAGAACATCCACCCATTGGAAATCGAGAATTGTCTCTTGACGTACCCCGGCGTGATCGATGCCTCGGCCGTGGGCGTGCCCGATGAGCGCTATGGAGAGGCGGTGGCTGTGTTCATTATCCACCGGGAACCTGAGAGCGAAGCTGCGGATGAGGATAAGATCCGGCAGTGGGTTCGTGAAAAGCTGAGTAACCATCTAGGTATGTTGGTTTCTATCACAGAACTGCTCTATCGACTCATTAGCTAACCGGCTGGTATAGTTCCAAAATACGTCTTCTTCCTGCAACCAACAGAGTCGTTCCCCAAGACTGCAAGCGGCAAGGTGCAGAAGTTCAAGCTCCGGGAAGATGCTCTTACGATCTTAAAGGAGAAGAATAATATCAGCTGAGTTGATGTATTTTGGCGTAGTCTACATACATAGAGAAACTTGGGCGTCGTTTATAGGGCATACAATCTTATTTTACTAAGAAACACCATTCGAAAGAGCATACTGAAGAAAGGTAACTTGATTGATAACTGTTGGACATATGTACTTGGTATTTTGAGATGGTCGATGGACTACTCTTTCTGTTTTAGTGCTCATCCTTCCCCCTTTTTTGCTTACTGAGTAGATCTGGATATACCCTGAGCACGTTCTGAGCACAGGGTGAGCGGGAGACCAGTTGTTCTGAGTAAGTAATCTTAATGAAATACTTGGAACGAGCATGCTTGGGACTATCAATGCCCGCTTGGTTTTAGTGTCCAGCCAGCCACAGTGGGCTCATACCGCGGGTACAGCATGCTAGGTATGCACCTTGCTGCATGCTTGGCCGATCAACAACCAGTCACTCAATCAGTTTCAATGAAGATACACGCAAGTCTCGTCCGATCCAGCTGAGGCGGCTCACAGAATTACGAATTACTTTACCCTGAACAGCAGACGTCGTGCAATTTTCCATTTTTCATGTAACGGTCGAGGATCCTGCGAAACGCTTGACTGAGGCTGGAGCGGACATGAATATCCGGCTGGAAAGGGAGCGCCTTGCTACTGCTCTGCAGGCTGCTCGATCTGCTGTCACTGAGGAAGATATCGAGAGGTTCAAAACACTTTGTTCCACGGATGATCGTGTGGCTGAGGAGGTTAAGACACTGCAGAATCAGAGAGCTGAAGTGGCTGAGCTACTTCGACAGCATGGCGCGACATCCTGATATTTTTTTTTTTCTTTTTTGATTCAAGGTCGACGAACAAGCCGAGGACAGACGCTTCCAATCAAATAGTGCTAAGTACAATTATCTCCTATACTACATAGCCATCATTGAAGAGAGACACGAGTATCTACTATAAGGTGAAACCAATCGCATGTTCTGTAATGAAACTAAAATCTACTTTCCCCCAAACTAGGGACAGAATACACACTAATGGGAGACCGCAGTTATTCCAACCGTTGGTTCGGCCTTTGTATTGTTGAAAGAGAAATGATAGTGAAAATGCCGTAAGGTTAAGATTTGTTATCTAGTGTGAACTGAGTAGATTGAGCTCGTCAAGAAACTCAATCCTGCGGCCTTCAGGACGGCTTTGTACCTACGACTAGTCGCGGCCCTTGTTCAGTTCATATACTAGGACCCGCTGTTTCTGTTGTTGATCTGGTCTGCCAACCCGCTCACCATGCTCAACCCCAGCGCTTACCCGGCTTGAGTCTCCAGATCCTCGCTACTGTTGAGATGCACATTTAGCAGTTCGTTCAATCCTTGCTTCAATGTGGAGACCTTATGAGTCAGTTGGGAGGCACGTGTAGCCTCGTCCACGCGGTATCTGTTTCATGTATGGCTAATACAGCCCTGAAGCTCACACCACGACCCTGGAACTTAAATCCACATCAAAAGTATAGACATGGAACTAAGACTGGCAGAGAAATCCCCTTATATTATCCCCCCATACCGAAATCACAGTATCCTGTCTTGATCTCGAGGACATATGCTATGTAGTAACCACAATGAGGGCACCGATAGGGAGGTAGATGAACCCCTACTGGATCCTAAGTCAATAGTTGGTGATGAACACAGTAGCAAAAGTCTGCCTGCATCAACACATGGCAATAAAAGGGGCTCATGTATGGAAATAGATTATGCAGCACGCAGGCTTGTTATTGTCCACCCTGAGTATTCCAGTTTTGTTCGACAGGTGTGAACAGTCCGTTGAAGATGAAGTAAGGTAACATGGTACTTAATGGCTTCGACTGCTTTAGCCGCCAAAATCATCGCATTGTAAGTGTATCCTGTCTTTCGTGAGTTCCACAGGGCTACAGCGCAATTAGGGCCTTTGCATGACTATCTGTGGGTCTGCCTTTCTAAAGAAAGTGGCATCGCACAGCCTATAAGTGTCTGAGTCTACCGGATAATGTGGCCGAAAATGACCTTTGATCACAGACGAAAGGGATAGTGATGATCAACGCCACAGGAATAAACAGGTGTCTTGATGACATTTTATTAATATTTATCTTGTTTTTCTGTGCTCTTAGATTTACAGTAGATTATCAAAATCTTATTCTCATCTACTGCTTCCTTGCTTGACTCATCCCTCTTATTACTTTTATTTAAAATCGGTGATTCGAGGAGCTCTCTTCGTTCCTTCTGAAGTGCCTTCACTGGCTCCGACAGAGTAGTGCAGGGTGTCTCTGCATCTAATGGTGATGTGGAAATTTAATCCACAGAGTGCGACATGACCAATGATCATGTCGTAGTCGTCTTTTGTTAATAATCGAGCTAAAGCATCAACATAAACACATCGAATGTTAGTCTGATGACTTGTATAGGTCAATGATGTCTGTTCTGCCCACATTATGGGCCCCGATCTTCAATAATGAAACGCAGAACTATTGCACTGCGGTTGGATCCGTCTAGTAGGCTAAGGATTTTATCTCAGCCAGAGGATTCAATAACCATAGTCCCGAGGTATATTAAATCCTAGCGAGCTATTCAGTGCTTGAATATACTGGCGTATTAAGGCCACTTGATCCGCTTGTCTCGGTCCCGGAACTTGGAACGCTCGGGGGCGGGGCCTCGGTGGCCGTGTCTGCTAGGTGCTGTTGTGATGGCAGCCCATGGGTATAATAATAATGATGATGATTATCAAGAGGAGAAAAAGAGTCTGTAGATGCTGTTTCAAGTTCCATTGGGGAACAGCATTCAATAGCCTGAACCCAAGGATCATTCAAAGCTTGGTCGATGGTGAGCCTCCGCTCTGGGTCAAAGTGCAGCATCATAAGGATCAAAGACCATATTTCTGGGCTGGGGTAGTCTTCAGGACGGAACCCTGGCGCCCATTCGTAAATATCTGGCCAATCGATAAGGCTGGAACAACGGCTGCTCCGGAATTTCATCCAGGTACTTATAAACCGATAAAAATCCGCATCAATATTCATATTGGAGACCTCCC
Source organism: Aspergillus niger (assembly GCF_000002855.4). Taxonomy (NCBI): domain Eukaryota; kingdom Fungi; phylum Ascomycota; class Eurotiomycetes; order Eurotiales; family Aspergillaceae; genus Aspergillus; species Aspergillus niger. The sequence continues at coordinate 1,135,442 of NT_166523.1, read as the reverse complement.
ATGCCAATTTCAAGTTGAACAAGCACCGTCCGATTAAGGCACAGGCCCACACATCAAGCCGGCGTGGGTCGTAGTATTTAGTGTACCATACCTCATGTGGCAGGTAGCATTTGGTACCGCAGAGTTTGCTGTTCGAACAATAGCGGACTCTGTTGGGATCTATTTCGGGGTCCCTGAAGACCACGGCGAAGCCAAAGTCAGTAATCTTGAGAACGCCCCTTTCTGTGAGGAGCAGGTTCTCCGGCTTGAGGTCGCGATGGGCGATGTCATGGCTATGAAGGTAGGATACGCCTCGTAAAAGCTGCTTGAAAAGGCACAACTGGCCAGTGGTGCTTAGGTGACCGATCGCAACAAGATCTAGAAGGTCACCCTGGCTGCAGTACTCCATGACAATGCTTAATTGTGTCTCCTTGATGCAAAGGTCAACAGTTTTGACGACATTTGGATGACGAGCATGACGAGCGACGATGAATTCTTTACGGATATCACGCACACAAACCTCGTATGGGACATTCTTTCTCTCAAAGAACTCCTTGGCGACATAAGGAGAAGTCTCGTTCTTGCTGTTGCGCTTATAGACGACGCGAACCTGTGCGTAGGAACCTCTGCCTAGAACCTCTCCTGTGCTACTGTAGAAGGAATCCTTGAACTTATAGTTTCTCATAAGTTTGAGCACATCCACACTATTGGATGCTTCGGAGGTTATGCTCATGCTGAGTTTGTCGTCGACCTTCACAGCTTGGTAGTCGCTGCTTTGGCTAGAAGTAGGCTTGGAGCCTGGCATAGTCAACCTCCCGAGGCCATGATCCAGCTCGCTGGAGCCGACACTGTGGACAATGCTCGAGGAGGACGAGGAGGAAGTGGAAGACATGTATCTTTATTGATACGGGTCTTTTGAGATGAGTGGATCTTTTCCTGGTCCACGATGGGATATACCTGGCAGCAAGGTATATCCGATAAGATAGCGTTGTGTAAGTCACAACGATAAATAAGGGAAAAGAATAGAGAAGCGAGCGGAGAACCAAGATTTGCAGCCAATATAGCAAATGATCGACTGCAAGGCTTACAAAGCTGAGTTGGACTTATAGAGCTATGTTCTGCTATAGCTAGAGCCAACAGTACTTTGCAGAACAAGTGTTGAACGATGGGAAGGAGGATGCTGACGACGGAGTTTCTGCGGGAAGGAAGCGGCATCAAGGCAATAAAGCCATGTCATACTTGCGCCCTGGCGAGTTTTCTCACGACATCATGACATGATCATGGCAGGGCAAGCGATGCCATCAGCAACACCGGCCTGGAGCGTCACCGCTCCACAGGCAAAAAGTAGGATGAGATGATGTAGACGTCTAAATCCTCGAGAGCGTACATTGTGGATATAAATATAGAGTATAGAAAAAGAAGGTTCACGAGGTGTTGGATGATGAGATTGAATGAGCATTCACGGGAAGCGAGTTTATGCTGAGTATTGAATGACCGAGGCAATTTACTTCAAGAACAAGATTAGGTGTAACGGAGGTTGGTATTGATGCTATAGACGAGCGTTAACACTAACCGAAGAAAGACCAGCCGCTAGTCTGACGTTCGATCCTTCCCCAACTTCCTAAAGCACATTGAAATGGACCAAGGCAACATGGCTCAACCACTTGACTATGTTGTTCCTGCATCCGCAGCACAAAGCTCAGCGCATGAGCAATAACAGACATCATATTTGAGGCCTTTAATGAGGTCACTTGGCCGACGGAGTCACCAAGATGCTGGTCCTGCGAAGTAGTGAGGCTGATGACCGAATGGGACGTGACATCACTAACGCTCAATCTGGCCGCGAGCAAGTATAGTTTCATCCTGGATACAGTAGCCTGGTTCAGTAGGCGTATCCACGGAATGAAATTCATCCTTATTAAGATACAGCGAAGAGCACTGCATTCTCAGTTCGGCAGGAGGGCGAGAGGGCCTGCTAAAGCAAGAGCTATGAGGCATTCCCATTACGGATATGGAAGATGCGTCATTAATGACGTTTTGATCGTGTGATATGAAAATGGGGTCCCAGCCCATTCGGCGAGAATAAGCTGCAAACAAGCGCAGCAAAAACTTCCGCTCCCTTGCCAAAATCGTGAAGCAGCTGAACAAGTGAAGACCTGCAGGTAAGCGCATATTTCGAGGGAAAACGCAAAGCGTAACTAGCCACCAGGACTTCTAAGTCAAGCCACAACACCCGGATGAGCGACACCGGAGAGTACCGATTTGACTATCAGAAATCCTCAATACCAGTTTCGCCTTGCAGATGGGACTTGACTTCTCCATCGTCTACTCCTTCCACAAGCCACTCTGGTTCTTCATCATCGAAGTACTTTTCCTGCTCGGCGTTCCAATCATCATACTCATCATTGTCGTCAACCGAGGCATAATCGAAATCGCCATCTTCACCCCTCAGGAACCGCAAGGTCATCTCCCATCGCCACGCCTTCTCCCCTTCTTCCTTATTCGGGGGAATTTCGTCTCTATCTTCCGCGAGGATCTCTCCGTTTGGGCCACGAGTATAGCTGAACATGGCGTGAGGATCAGGATGGGAAAGGGCCTCGAACTTGGCCTCGGATCTACATAGGTCCGCTTGCAGCACACCTGAGAAGCCTTTGGCACGTCCTTCAGCCTCCCTCTCGGCTGGAGTCTGGAATCGACGGATCAAGCGATCATACAGCAACGGGTCTGCAGGGCTGGCATATTAGCTTGGCTTTAACATCCCCTGTCATTGACAGAGCGACTGAATGTGAAACCAATCAGTCTATAAGGAGCAGAGCGAGCGGACCGGCTAGCTCGAGATCAGCAGAGAAATACTCCGGGTGCATGTCCAGATAGCGCTTGCGCCGGTTTTTGATTTTCGTCGCCGCAGATGGTGACTGCGTTCTTTTCACGGGGTCTGACTCCATCTGGGAAGAGTCTGCGTCCGGAGCGACACCCGTACCCACAGGGAAAAGAGGCATAATGGGCGTAGTAGTGGGATCAGTCAAGGTCGATGACGATGGGAAGTTGAGGATGAAGAGAAGCGCGGCGAGACACGCGGGGGAACTAAACCCATTCGGGCCGGAAGCGCCGGGCGGCAAAGGAAATTATCCTCAGCGTCAAAACGTCGCCCGAGCGAATAATGACCGTCCGTTGATCAGTCCGACTTTCTATCTGAGAAGTACCGGTAAGACTAGCCTGGTTTCAATCTGTTTCACATCGTGGGTCTTCAGGGATTCTTCTTGGCCCACGTTGTGGCGTTGCATTGAAGCTCCCCGCCCCAGCTCTTCCGCTGTTAAATAGGAGCCAACAAACATACAGTCGCGAGATAGACCTAGACTAATTGGATCCTACAGAAGCTTTCAATTGATCGGTCCTACCGGATTCCCTCAGGGTTGGAGGTCTGACATCATGTCTTCCCTGGCTGGTCTTGTCCAGCCCACCACCAGACAGCTGCTGACTGGCGCTGCTCTGCTGTTTTTGACGGCGTTCTACTCGCCATTGACGGTGCTGATGCTGACGCCAGTATATGGCTCGGCTCCTGCCCATATCTTCCACGGCTATGGAGTGGCACTCATTGGCGCTGCTGGATGGTTCCTTAAAGACCACATCCAGCGATTGACTGGCCGCCGGGCTCTTTTCCTGCTCCCTGTTGTGGCATTCTGGGTTCCTACCGTTCAGAGTTTCTTGTTCGCATCGAGCTCCGTTATGGGAAACCCCTTCGGAGCTGTAGTCACAGAGGTCATTTCCTACTACCCTCTGGTTCTGCTCTCCGTGGCTTGTGCTGGTAAGCTGGTGCAGTCGGGTTTGAATCTGAGCCAGCACGGTGATGCAGTCGCTGAGCACGTTCCTCTCGTGGTTACCTATATCCTCTACAAGACTGGCGAGAAGTTCGCCAAAGCTTTCCTGGCCAAGTTCATTGGAACTACCTTCTTCTTTTCTCGTGCTGGTCTCCAACTCTTGCTCCCAGTCTTCTACACCGCTATTGCCCCTTCCAAGTTCCTGCTCTTTGCTATTCCCTCCCTTCTGTTCTCCATGACGTCCAATGTCCACATGAACTCTGGAGCATTGAACTCTTTCCTCAATGACGAGGGATTCGCCCTTGTTGCCCGCCAGGACTCCACCACCGGTTACATCTCCGTCTTGGATAACCTGAATGATGGATTCCGTGTCATGCGTTGCGACCACAGCTTGCTCGGCGGCCAGTGGACCAAGATGCCCCACAACTACAACCCTGCCGTTATGGACCCCATCTACTCGGTCTTCACCATGCTTGAGGCCGTCCGCCTGGTTGAAACTGACCACGGCGAGCCCCGCGTAGATGCCAACAGCAAGGCACTTGTCATGTAAGCTCAGCAGCAACTCGCTCTCCAAGCAGAAACCTAACCTCTACCAGCGGTCTCGGTGTCGGCACCACGCCCTCTGCCCTGATCCACCACGGCATCGAGACCACCATCGTGGAGATCGACCCTGTCGTGCACAAGTTCGCCACCGAATACTTCCACCTTCCCTCGAACCACATCGCCGCCATCGAAGACGCCACCGCCTTCGTGAAGCGCACTCCCCCAGCCCAGTATGACTATATCGTCCACGACGTCTTCACCGGAGGCGCCGAGCCCCTCGAGCTCTTCACTCTCGAGTTCCTCGAAGGCCTATCCTCCCTTCTCAAGGATGACGGAGTCATTGCCATCGTAAGCCCCCTCCCTCTCTCAACCCCCCACCATCCCCCAACTAACCTCGATAGAACTATGCCGGCGACATCTCTCTCTACCCCGCCGCCCTAACCGTCCGCACCATCCAATACGTCTTCCCGACCTGCCGCATCTTCCGCGAGGCCTCCGACTCTGACCTCACCGCCGACTTCACCAACATGGTGATCTTCTGCAAGAAGAGCTCCGCCACGCCGCTCACCTTCCGCGACCCCGTTTCCGCCGATTACATGGGCAGCAAGTTCCGCCAGATGTATCTGATGCCAAAGGTTGAGATCGACGCGAGTCGGTTCCAAGATATCGAGAAGGGCGGTCGTCGTGTCCTCCACTCTAAGAACACCCACCTGCTTCATAAGTACCAGGATCGGGCTGCGCTCGAGCATTGGAATATTATGCGTCATGTGCTGCCTGATTTTGTTTGGGAGAACTGGTGATGGTTTTCTACTATACTTACAGTATGTAATTCTTAGTGTATCTCTGAGAGATAGATTGATTTAGTTTTCGTTGTTGTGATTCGGATATCTGTATTCCTAGTACTAGTTGTGGTTTCGGGTGGTTACAGCAATATGACATTATAATATGATTTAACTTTGGTTTTTTGAGTGGATAGCATATGGTTGTCTTTGATAACACGCCCAACTCGAAATATACAAACGAAGCTATTCATTTATTCTTCAACAATCATGAGACTCCAAAGCAACGCTAATGAAGACAAGTCTTTCAATCAACCATGTTCAGGAGCTAAAAGCAAGCAACGAGAAAAAAACAATTAAGTACTATCGAAAATTCATTCATCTTTCTCCGACTCCTAAGAAAAAAGCCAGCCTAATCCATTCTGGTATCACAAGCAACAACAGCAGCAGCAGCAACGAGAAGCAGCAGCAGTAACAACGAGATGTCACCAAGCCAGCCAGGCCACAATCCCCCGTTAGTTATAATCACTCATTCCAAATATGTTATGTATGTACTGCATCGTGAATGTGTGAAAATGAAAAAAAGAAAGAGGGAATAAAAAAAAAAGGAAAGAATAAAATTACAATCCAACATCAACATCAACATGAACAATGACCGCCATAATGACAGGAATCAAACAAGAAAAAGCATCTACCACCCACCACCGATTTATCGCTTTATCTTTTACGCTGATGGGCTTCCGCGGGGACTCGCCCCCGGTTTCTTGACCAGGCCAGCGAAGAAGTTCGCTAGTGCTTGGTTGTGGGCTTTTTCGTCGCCGGCAGATGATGAGAGGGTTTCTTTTCTTTGGGAGCGGCTGGCTTCGCGTTCCTGTTTGGGGTTGGGGTGGTTAGGGGTTTTGTTGATTGGGAGGGGGGATACTAGGGAGGTATCTTACCTTGAGCTTCCGGAGCATGTCGTCTGCGTCGACTTGGATTCCTCCCATGTTGAACTGCACGGGACCGATATGCTCGTTGACTCGTCCATTGTCGTCTAATGGCGACATCTCAAGCTGGGGCACCTTTTTGGCTGCGCGGTCTTTCTCGTCCTCCGCCTTCAGCTGCTCTAAGACCTCGAGCTGCTTCGTGAGGAAGCTCTGCATGTCGGATGTGTCTACCTCGATCTTGTTTCCGTTTCGTTGGCTGCCTGTGAGGGCCATCGATGTGTCGCGCTTGGGGTCCTGGATGGTTTGCTCGAAGATCGCCACGGCGCTGGTTCCGTCGTCCACTGCGTTTGCGGTTTGTTCGTCGGAACTGCGATCGTCCACGCCGTTCGTGAGTGGCTCCGGGGGATCTTGAATCTCAATCGACCATGCTGTCGATATACCTTCCATGTCGAAGCCTTCACGGATGATTCGGATCTTGCCCCAAGAATCCCAGTTCGAGGGAACCAGGATCTTGTCCCGGTCGATCACGTTGTGTTTGAGGGACTGTCTTTTTAGGAGAGAGTGTATGCCGAGAGAGGAGTGTATTAGGCTCTGCAGAGAGTTTGCGAGGAACGGTGTGGTGTAGATCAACGATGCGCCGTCTGCTTTCTGTTAGAATTGAACCTCAAGCGGTATTGGCTGCTGTACTTACGTTTAAGTAGTAGTGTTCTCATGAACTGAAGGATGAAGTCGAATTGCTCCTCGTGCCAGCCATGGTCCTTCTCCAACTTTTCAATCTTGTCCGCCTGCATGATGCGAGAAATTGTTAATATAAAGACTTGCCGGAAGCCTTTAGTAGATCAACGTACCCCTTGGCAGACCACACACATGGGAATCCCAAGCCCCTCATCCCACTCGCCTGGTCCCAACGGTATCGTTACAGGGCCTGCGGAGCTGGTGAATCCTTGTGCCCCGCCTGAACTCGAATCCATGCCTCGTTTCCGGTCCCTCCACTCCGTGAGATTCTCTTCCATGACGATCTTCGTCTCGTCGTCGAGTGATATCAGCACGTGTCGGAGAAGACGGACCCATTCTCGGAGTCGCCGAATCCATGTCCACGGGTCCGACCAGTCCAGTAAAATCACGACGAGTGTTTCCGGAATCGATTGAGGGGTCAGGAGCGGCTTGAGAAGGGGAGCGAAAGACAGAGACGGTTCAGAGAGTAGGTATGCGGAGACGCGCGCAAGAGTATCTGTTCGCCGGAGCACCATTTGTTCAGCAACCCGTACAACGCAGAATCAAACCCCCTCCTTCAACCCAACCCAAGGAAGCAATTACCTTCGTGGTCCGCATCTAGCACATCCTGATATGTATATCCCAAAGCGAACTGGTTGGCTACTGGCGGTACTCTCCCTTTTCGCTTATCGTTCGACAAACTAGGATCGGAAGAATCTGCGGCGAGTGTGTCTAGGAATTCTCTTTGACTCTCAGGCGTGCCTCCTGAATTCAGTCCAAGTATTAGCGACCCAACCCCAAAATAGTAGAATGCCGATGCTGCTCCACGGCAGCAGAAACCAAGTCTTCGCACCTAGGATAAGCAGGTTCTTCTCAGGCAGACGCTTTCCATTCGCGACACTATCCAGCATAGAAGACCAGATGTTCTTCTTGGGCCCATCCTTGCTCGACGGCCGGCTATTGTTTCCGGTGCCGAATCTGGAGCCGGGGTTCTGGCTTGACGCAGACATCGTCTGTTCGATTTCGACTATATTCAGTTGGCGCAGACCATGCCATGTAGCGTCCGAGTAATTGCGAGATTAGTCCGACGGCTTTGACGCGTGAGCCGCGGAGTTTGAAGGAGATGGTGGATATCGGTCCAGGCAAGCGGATTTGGGGTCAGGGGAATCTGGCGTTGGGGACGATCTCTTGTAACTTTAACGGCGGGTCCGTGGCCAAATTGCCCACCCGGATGAGCGGTATCGTAGATACTTCCGCTGTTGCTTTTCAAATCACACAGCTGGTGGGGGTTGTTAGTTCAAAAGGCAGGCGGTTTTGTCGAGAAATACGTTAAGTTGCACTCCAGTAAACAATCCAAAGTGTCGGCGTTCTTGCGGGTGGGACCCTCCCGCGGAGCCAGCCCGTGATGAGCTGAACCCGCCAGCTTTTCTGCTGCTTCCAATCCCTCACTCAGCCACTCAATCTCTTGCTTTGCGGCGCGATTCAGCTGCGCTCTTATCCGGTCCTTTTGTTTTGAGGGAAATACTGGCTCGCTCTTGCGATCCTTGACACAACAATGAATAATATTCGCCAGATCCAAGCGCTCAATAAACGCGAGCTCGAAAATGCCATGTATGTCATGCTTATCTTCAACCCGGCTTATTGGTTTCTCTGCTAATCTTTGTGGACATCTCAGACCCCCGGAAGCTTCCTGGCACGCAGACTACAGAGATACCGCATACATCTACATCGGTGGACTACCATACGACTTGTCCGAGGGTGATATTGTAACCATCTTTTCGCAGTACGGCGAGCCCGTGCACATCAATCTCGTGCGCGATAAAGAGACTGGAAAGAGTCGGGGTTTCGCCTTTCTGAAGTACGAAGATCAGCGCAGTACAGATCTCGCAGTCGACAATCTTGGTGGGGCAACAGTTCTAGGGAGAGTGCTGCGTGTGGACCACGTGAGGTACAAGCGGCGCGATGACGAGGAGGAAACAGACAATGTCGCAAAGCTCATGGGCGATACGACTAGCAAGGATCATGATGACAGAGATACAGATGACGAACGGAGAAGACGGAGGAAGAGAAGGGGAAGTGAATCAAGGGAAGAGGAGCCCGCCAGACGGCCTCTGCTCAAGGAGGAGATCGAGCTACAGGAGCTGATCAAGAATCATGACGAGGAAGATCCGATGAAGGAATTCCTTATTGAAGAGAAGAAAGAGGAGGTCGCACTCGCCTTGGAGAAAATGCGCAGCAGCGAGAAGTCATCTCGGAGACGTGACAGCCGTGAGAGATCAAGCCGCCATCACCGTTCTCACCGTCGGAGACACGACGACGATCGAGACTCAGAGAGAAGACGCAGAGATCGGTCGCCCAGAAGGGAAGAGCGATCTCATAGAGCTAGATCTCCATCTAGAAGGGAGAGATCCGACAGAGAGAGGACGCCGGTCGCGTCGCGATCGCCCGACTCCCGACGCTACAGAGATAGACATGATCGACACCGTTAAATGTCTGGCAAAACTATCTAAATATTGAAATTGCTAATGAGGGCTAAGTCTCTTAACTGGTCCTGGGAGAAAGCCATCCAATACAAGACCTCCAGGATCTTAGTGGCCGAAGGCTGCAGTCAAGCGCCTATTCTTGAAATGCTATATGCTGCTTCATCCTGCGCCGGCTCATGCGATATCGTGTCCATATCAGAATCAATGCTATGGCATGGGCGCATGCGCGTTTGCATACGGAATCTTGCCTGCATCTGGAACAGCTACTACCTTGGTGCAAACCGGATAGGTAGTCCTGCGAACAATCACTCTTCATCCTTACAAGAGGATTTCAGCTGCCCCCCAAATATCTTTTCCAGCCTTCTCTCAGGCAATACCGCTTTCCATCATCCCCATCGCGCAGAACGAACTTCTCCCACCGGCCATCCCTGCCGGCACCGATAACAAGAATCGTCCTATCATCGCGCCAACCTATCACGCCTTTCGAGGGGCTCCCGTATGAGTTACCCAGGGGCGGGACATAATGTGAGCCAGGTGGTGCTTCTTCCCCCATCTCAAAGTGGGCGCTTGCGAATGAATACACATCAGAGAATACCCTTGGCAATAGTGGAATCTTCCCGAGAATGCCCCATTTCTGGTTCGTTGGTTCTTCGGTCGGGGAAGCTGCAGCTTGGGTACGGTTTGTGGGTAGCCGAGGATGAGGAAGGTCGAATACGTGCAGGGTAGATTTATCAGATGTCACAGCCAGTAGAAGATTCGAGGGCGAAATGGCAAGCGAAAATATCACTGCATGATCAACACCGCGTCGTAGCTCGGCCATTTTGGTGCAGTTAGCCGTAGAGAAGACCCGGACCAATGTGCCCTAGATAGAATGCGCTTTGTCAGTAGTCTGCGTCGCATTCGCCATCGTAGGGACAGGGACGTACCGCTTCACTCGCCGTCGCCAACACTTCACCATCGGGACTCAAAGTCATCGCGCGCAACGGCGTGCTGTGGGCAGGAATGATGCTGACGTTCCCCGTTTCGAGCTCCACCAGTTGGACCTGGCCAGGGGACCGACCTGGGAAAGCGAGCACCTCCTGCCCTAGACAAGCCAGCCCCAGTGGGTTATCCGTTGTCTCGAAAGAAGAGAGCTTCTGCGGCGGGTTCGAGAAAGCGAAAATGTGGATGCTATTGAGGAGGGCGACAACGATGCGCGACTTGGACAGTCGGACGCCCAGGACCGAGGTGCGGAACTCCAGCGTAATTACTGCTTTCTGTCTTGCGTCATCCCAGATAACCAACTGCGACCGCTGTGTGAGTATAAGCTGCGCCAGATAGATGCAGAAGCTCGCACACCTTATTCTGTGGAAACTTTGGCTGTCTCCCTCCGCCAACGATAGCTAGGTAGTTGGTCTGGCCGAGCATCTTGACCACCCCGATGCCGGCATTGAAATCTAGATGGAGTGAACGGCATTAGTGATACGGAGCTGAAGGAGGGCGGGGCCGATGCTATTATTTATACCTCTTGATACTCTGAGCTCGCATGGGTCGGTATTGAAGACTGCAATAGAGATCATAACGTCTTTAGCTTGGGTATCCCGAAAGGGAAGCTATTGCATGAAGGGCATAGCCAGGACCTACCACAGAAGCCCGTGTCCAAGCCAACTGCGAAGCAGGAGGTATCATTGTTGAATGTAGCAGAGAGTGAGAGTGGCCCCACAGACTCATCGATAACTTGTCGGGTGTTCATTCTGACCACCAGGGAAAGAGGCCATCAGAGCTTTGGATGGTAGAAAGGTAGACAGGAAACTAGAAGATCGACAGCGGTCGCTGACCTCACCCGAGCATCAGTAAAGTAGATAAGGCCCGGGGGTCCGCTTTTGGCTGGGGGATGCCGGAAGGGCAGCGGATTCCGGGCCAATAGACTGTCTGCGTAGGGTGGTGATGTTGTTCAACGGAGATCAATGCACATCATCTATATACCCATACAGGAACCGAAAAGGAACTTCTTAATGTATTTCAGTGAAGATGATCGAGATCAAGAAAAAAGCATGTACTGACAAGGGCGTGATTCGAACCCGCGCGGTCAGTCTACAGCTCTGCGGTTAGGAATAGTATTCCGTAGTAATAAATGTCTCGGAGCCATTGTTTCAGGCCTGAGGCCTAAAATATCAAGCTGTATGGTATTTGGGTAATTGCTTACCGCTACGGCGGCCCGCAGCGACCCACGGCGGCGGTGGAAACGCCTTCTGCTGCCCCCGACCCCTGAGAAGAACTGGGGAGAGCACAGAGGCTAGCTAGACATTGCAGCAACCACTTATGCTTTTAATCGGTTGACTTGTCGCTCTGTACCTCAGAGAACAGGTTAGCGGATAATATGTGAGCTGGACTAAAGGAACAAATTCCCTATCGAGTCATAGCACTAACCGCTGAGTGGAGACCTGGAGTGTGTCTCGCTCAGTGAAAAGACAATAATTGATGATCAAGGCGTCCCCAGATTGGACAGGTATTATAATGAGTGTTAAATGAGCACGCAAGTAGGTAGATACCCAAAGACAAGGTCCGGGCATACTAGATGGGAATCCTACTGTACATTAAAATCGGCAGCTATCTAAGCAATTGAACAAAGCGTTCGTAAGCATGTACCTTAAGTGCTTAGTAGGGTGATAACTACTAGACTCCATTTACTCCATACAGGAACCGTGCCTGGGAGCCCGCTATCCATGGGAGAGTAACTGGACTGTTTAGAAAAGTGGGAGTGGTACGACCAGTAAGGTATCGATGTATCATCGGTTACGAGTGATACCAATATTACCAGCGACCGATCAATCTGGAGAAAGAAGAAGGGTGGTGATTGGACCGTTGGGAACTGCAGGGTGAAAGGGGGCAGTTGTGGCCGTTCCAGAGCGGTAAAAACTGGTACGGGCAGGAAAACGGAAGGGAGGAAATCCCCCTTAGAGAGAGTAGAGCAAATCCCCTAACTGCCAGATCAGTAGCAAGCGCCAGCCAAACGGCTCTTTAGTCCCTCCAGCTTGCCCAGAGAGTGTCCGCCCGTCGTCGAACCTCAGGGGAGCAACGCAGCCATTCCACATCCCATCCCATCCACTCCTCCATCTAATTCATTCAACCTTCATTCCACCTCTCTTGTTTCCCCCCCCCATTCCTTTCCTTTGGCTCAAACCACCTTCGTCCTTGTCTCTGCCACTCGCTTTCTACCTCTATTTTCTTCAATTTCTTCTTCTCTCTTCTTTAATTTCCTCCATTCCTCCCCTATTAATTCATCATGTCGTTCAACGCGGTATGTTACTTCCTTCCCCTTTCTGGCCTTGTTGCTCTGAAGCCTATCCATGCTCCTTCCCCCTCCCATCCAACCCACCCCGTCCATTGTCCCCTGAACCGTGGTTTCTTTTTTCATTTTCTGTCTTCAGGCTCTCGGCCAGAGATTTGTCCACGATTAATTTCTTGCTCTAATTCCCAGATGAAGCTCCGTCGCAAGAAGAATGTCAAGAAGGGTATCCAGTTCTGCCTGATGGTCTGTGGTGCCAGCGGAACCGGTATGTGCTGCATCATACAAAACAACACCGATTGCAGAATTGACCGAATTCCCCCTTTTCGTTAGGACGTACCACCTTCGTCAACACTCTTTGTGGAAAGAAGGTCCTGGAAGGCAAGGACTGCGACGACCCGGCCAACGCTCACATTGAGGAGGGTGTCCGCATCAAGCCAGTCACAGTTGGTAAGTCACCGGAACATGGACCACCAGCATACACGCCACTAATTAAATCTCGCAAAGAGCTGGAATTGGACGACGAAGGCACCCGCATCTCCCTCACCATCGTTGATACCCCCGGTTTCGGAGACCAGATTGACAACGAAGCAAGGCACGTTGAACTTGGCCGCCTTCCCAACGCCCCCTACGTATACTGACCGTCCCAACAGCTTCGGCGAAATTGTTGGATACCTTGAGCGCCAATACGATGATATTCTTGCGGAGGAATCACGAATCAAGCGTAACCCCCGCTTCAGGGACAACCGTGTTCACGTCCTGCTCTACTTCATCACACCCACCGGCCATGGACTGCGTGAGCTGGACATCGAATTGATGAAGCGCCTTTCTCCCCGTGTCAACGTCATCCCCGTCATCGGCAAGGCCGACTCTCTTACCCCTGCCGAATTGGCCGAATCCAAGAAGCTCATCATGGAGGATATTGAGCACTACCGCATTCCCGTGTACAACTTCCCCTACGATATCGAGGAGGACGATGAGGACACCGTGGAGGAGAATGCTGAGCTTCGTGGTCTGATGCCGTTTGCCATTGTTGGCTCCGAGGACTTCGTTGAGATTGACGGCAAGAAGGTGCGGGCCAGGCAATATCCTTGGGGTGTCGTGGACGTTGAGAACCCTCGTCACTCGGACTTCTTGGCCATCCGCAGCGCTCTTCTTCACAGCCATCTCGCAGACCTTAAGGAAATTACTCACGACTTCCTCTACGAAAACTACCGTACTGAGAAGCTCAGCAAGAGTGTTGATGGTGCTACGCCGTACGTATACCCGCTTGCCATTGTTACAGTCTGCTGGAACGAAAACTGACCCCTAGCCATAGTACACAAGACTCTTCGATGAACCCAGAAGACCTAGCATCCCAGTCCGTTAGACTGAAGGAGGAGCAGCTTCGTCGCGAGGAGGAGAAGCTCCGTGAGATCGAACTCAAGGTGCAGCGCGAGATCGCTGAGAAGCGACAGGAACTGCTGGCTCGTGAGAGTCAGCTGAGGGAAATCGAGGCTCGCATGGCGCGTGAAGCAAGCCAGAGTCAGATTGATAGCATCAGCGATGCTTGAGCTCTTCCCAAACCTGTTTTCCGGAGGGAGACGGATCTTGCATGTTGACCCCGGTCGCCGTTTGTGCCTATGTAATGAGATTCGTGGCACGGCAGTTGTGACTGTCGACGGGGAAAAGATTAGTCGACCGTTTATTCACGTTAATAGCTTCTTATCCGAGAGGAGAGGGGAAAATGCAACGTTCCGTTTATCTTAACGACTGGCAGCATTCCCCCTTTGTTAACTCAGAGGGTTGCGGACAAGAGGTGATGGATTCCTGCTGCTGCTCTGCTCTTTCCCTCTCCTGATTTTGGCTTCTTCCCATGTCTTCTTTAATCTGGTCGAAAGATCTCCGAACTGTTTCGCGCTGCCCATGTTGCGAAGCTTGGGGTCAGAGATAGCATCTTTTTAATTTGCTGACAGTTGTCGCTGGACCTGCATAACCTCCTTCTCATTGCCCATCCCTTTTTATTTTCCCATTTCTGCTTTTGTCGATGAAACCTGTCCCAATCTCAAGCAGCGCAGCAAGATTCCCTCTTTTGTCGTTTCACATTCCTTGTGCTCGTGGTTCATGTCTTAATCTTATCATTATATGTCTTAGTTGAATAGTAGTATATGAGGACAAAAGATCCGAAGTTTTTCCTGGTATGTAAGTTCTGGTGGCATTTTTGCAAATGCTCCATCTCCGGTCGTGTCGACGCAGGATCAGGAACATCCCATGTAAATTCACATTCTACTAGTAATCTACAAGTTACTTCAGCGCCTATACGTATACGAGACACATCATATTGTCAGATTAGAGGCTTGACTTCATTTTTACGGAATTCAGTATAATGAGTTGCATAAGTTCATAATCATGTATTACTAATATAATCATTAGATGTCTTTCCGATGGTAAGCTCTGGTATCTAGACCGTGTTGTCAACCATCTACAAATACAATTCAACTTAAGAAGTAGTGTTAAGGGGTGTATCTAGTATAGTATTGCACTAGGACACATGAATTGGGCCTTGCCAGCTGAAGCCTCATGGTTTTGGATGCTCAGAGATACCAATGATGAACTGCTGGTTAAATATATATCCCCAGCAACAAAACAGAATTGTACTCACGAGTTTATACTAACTAGTACTACTAACCCACCTTTTAGCCAATGATGTCACAAAAAAGCAATTATCGGTTCATTTCTTGTGCTCTAGAAAGATGTGTAAGCAGTTGTAAGTCAAACTCAATGAGAAAGATCCGGAGTGGTTCTGGTGAGCCCGGTATTATAGAGACACCAAATGGGGAGAGATAAAAACAATAAATAAAGCTCTATAATCCAACAATACATCTTCTCCCTATCTGTTCACGAGGATTGAAAACAATGTCCTTAGATTAGTAATGTTGCTAGCATTGATCGGTCTCAGTGACCCCGCCATTCAGCCGCACCAGCTCAGCGCCATGCACCTTTCACCTCTGAGTTGGCGCGCCTGTAGTCCATTACCTTAGACATCCCACCCCCCCCAAGAGTGCATCTCGACCTCTTACTCCACACTGGTCACGGTGTTGAGACATATCTATTTGTCTGCTCTCTAGATAGATGCGATAGGTCGTTTCTGGTCTACTGGTTAACGCGTTGATATATGGTCCATACGAGATTCACTGAATACCGTATAAAAGACTTGAATACACACCATGTCCCTAAAACGAAACCGCAACTCTGCCTTTACCTACGAAGAGCTTCCGCTAGAATCTAAGTCTCCACATCCCACTACTCGCATGATACGCCTTCTGCCGAATGAGAACAAATATGCAGAAATAGAATGCAAACTCTTCATCTATGACTTAATGTCAGACAGCGGCGCGGATTCGCACCTCTACGAGGCACTTTCCTACGTATGGGGAAGTAACATGAGATCTCGAACCATAAAAGTGAACAATTGTGAGTTTCCCGTGACCGAGAACCTCTATCTTGCGCTGTTACGTCTCCGGAATCGGCAGCTTGAGAGAATACTGTGGGTTGATGCTATATGCATCAACCAGGATGATCTGGACGAGAAGTCCGAGCAGATCCCACTGATGCGGACTATATATGCACAAGCCCAACATGTCACTGTTTGGCTTGGAGAGGCTTATGAGGATGGCGACAAAGCGCTTGAGAAACTTCAGTCCCTGGCAGAAGGACAAGATATAGATATTGAGGGGTGCGAAAAACTATGTATGGATTTGTTTCGAAGAGCTTGGTTTCGCCGTATCTGGGTAAGATATTACTCCATATAAAGTCCACTGTCAATGGGGTGTGAACTAAAGATGTTAGTAGGTGCTTCAGGAGGTTGGTGTTGCACGATTCATTTATATTATGTGTGGCTCTGTTCAGATAAATGGACACGCCTTGTGGGAAGGCCTCAAGGGATTCGGTCTTCCTTCAAAGTATCAAGAAATGATAGGCCCAGTCGCATTTCTTATCAAGGGGGCGCTTCTTCGACCGAAGTATGAGCCTGGGTCACGAGGGACTCTTACTATTGGGGAGCTTGTTGGCATGTACTGCTACCACGATGCTACCGAGCAGCATGATAAAATTTACGCACTTTTAGGTTTAAGTGCTGACCCTATAACACCCGATCTTACGCCAAACTATGCCCTACCCTGGAACAAGGTGTTCCAGCAAGTTACCAACCACATTTTCCCAGAATGTTCTGTGGAAACTTGGCCTGGATCAGACTTAGCCATTATCAGAGGCAAAGGTTGGGCTCTAGGCCATATTTGCTCTGTACGACACGTATCAGACTTCGGCCAGCAAAAAGTGAGAGTGTACTTGAATGACACTGCCCGTTCAATGGGTTATGAGAGCGAATGGGACGTTGATTGGGAACTCCAAACTTTTGCACGATTCTTTAGCCCTGGTGATATTGTTTTTCTTCTGCAAGGGGCTTCGAGGCCAAGTATTATTAGGCTTTGCAAAGACCATTTCAGGATAATCACACCTGCTGTGACCATTTGCAAAAGACGCCATGAAGAGTCTTCGGAAGAAACAGCCAAGGGATGGAATACGCCGGGCAGATCTTCTGATATCCTACTGGCGTGGAGATTTCCGCTAAACGATGATACTGGGTTTCAGTATTGGCCTGAAAGAGAGCTCCTCGAGATGGCCCCGGGCTACCAAGAACAGTATTCGGAGGCAGAAAATAGACGAAACATTATTACCCAGATCATGACAGGTATTGTCATAGAAGCATTAGCCTTGGAGAAGTCGGAAGATGATGATATAGCGCTCTTGCTCGGTTCGAGTGGTACAGATATTCCAATTGCTTCGAAGTTGGCCAAAGCTTCTGCACAGGACATCTGGCATTCTTCGGACAGGATCTCGCAGGATTTCTTCCAGAGTGAGCAAGGTGGTCTGTTAATCTCAGAAGGAATGCTCAAAGTAGTGGCAGAGAATAATGGACCGTGTGGTTATATAATCATGGAGCTCCTTTTCCAACTTCAGGGGGCCAGTCTTCCCATCTCTGAAGAACTCTTCGAGGCAGCAGCAAGAAATTCTGGCGAGTACGGACATCAGGTCATGGTGACTCTCTATCGCCATCGTGCAGAATCCTTTCCAATCTCCGAAGAGATCGTCAAAGCAGCGGCAGGAAATACAGGAAAAGGGGGAGCTAAGATATTGAAGACCCTCTTCAAAGCACAAGGGAAAGCTATTCCAATCTCTGAAGAAGTGATCAAAGTGGCAGCAGGAAATACAGGGATCTGTGGACCCGAGATTTTCAAACTCATCGTCCAGCATCGAGGCAAAGATCTTCTGGTCTCAGATGAAGTGTACAAGACAGCAATGGCGAATGCTGAAAGGGGATATGAACATATAAAATACCTCTTTAAATATTGGGAGAAAACGGTTCCAATCTCCGAGGAACTTGTTAAGGCAGCAGCAGGAACTAAGGTCTGGGGAGGTAAGATTCTGGAATTATTCATTCAGCAAGGAGAGAAAAGCCTTCCGATATCTAAGGAAGTGATAAAAATAGCAGCAAGAAATTGGGATGGATATCTGATTCTGGAACTACTCTATCAGCATGCAGAGGAAAGCCTTCCAATCTCTGAAGATGTAGTTGAGGCAGCAGCAGGGAATGAGTTTGATGGAGATAGAATCCTGAAATTACTCTCTCAGCACGCAGATAAAAGGCTTCCGATCTCCGAGGAAGTGATGAAGGCAGCGGCAGGAAGTTTCTCTGGATCTAACGTACTAGAATTTCTCTCTCAGCATGCAGATCAAAGGCTTCCGATCTCTGAGGAAGTGATCGAGACAGCGGCAGGAAGTTGCTCTGGATACAAGAAATTGGAGTTACTCTATCAGCATGCAGACGAAAGCCTCCCAATATCTGAAGAAGTTGTAAAAGCAGCAGCAGGGAATGAGGACTCTGGAAATAAAATACTGGAGTTACTCTATCAGCATGCAGACGGAAACCTTTCAATATCTGAGGAAGCTGTAAAGGTAGCAGCAGGAAATAAGGACTCTGGATATAAGATATTGGAGTTACTCTATCAGCATGCAGACGGAAGCCTTCCAATATCTGAGGAAGTTGTAAAGGCAGCAGCAGGAAATGCGTACTCTGGTGATAGGATTATGGAGTTACTATTCCAACAAGAAGGAGAAAGACTTCCAGTGACTGAAGAAGTGGTCAAGACAGCAGCAGGGAACGTGTATCTGGGAGTTAGAATAATGGAATATCTCCTGCAACAGAAAGGGAGAAGCGGACTTCCAGTGACTGAGGAAGTACTTAAAGCAGCAGCGACGAATGCCAAATGCGGAGAAAAGATTATGGATATCTTGTACGAGAAAAGGAACTTTCGAATGACAGTTTTTGAAAGTTCAGAGAGTTCAGAGAGTTCAGAAAGATCGGAAAGTTCGCTGTCATCGGATGGATCTGACGAAGGAGACTAGACCGAAAAGAATCGTATAACAATCGACACATGCTAGTCGTTGGAGCCTTCAGTGGCCGTAATGGTATAAAGTCATCAGAAAGGCCCTGTTGTTTGTTCAGGACGAGATAAGTGGCCCTCTTTATAAGGAGTCAAGAAGACTTATTATGTGGGTAGAAGGAATACCCGTAGATCCTAGAGGCGTCCAGGTTGAAGGATGTAAAAGCCACAATGAATCAGGCTGTAAATATCTGCATGTATCGAGGCTATGGAACTGTATACAGAATTTTTCTATTCATTGGGAATTGATCCTATGGAGTTAGCAAGCCTTGGTACTACCAAGATAAGACGTCGTACTACCTACCTACTTGAGTGCTCTAGATACGAGCACAAACATAGTATCTGCACAGGGGAATAGATACCATCTAAACACAAATAACCCAAAACAAGTGTCCCGCTAAGTGTTTTCGAATTTCGCCATTCTCCAGGGATCACATGGATGGACTCTGGGCATAAGTGATAGTATCTATAGAGGAACGCATATACTTCTATTGGATTGCTCGGTCAAAGTGGCCATGTGACCGGGTCCCTGAGTGCCAGATATGACTCAGGTGACTGTGTACCAAAGCGCAGGAGCAAAACCGACTATTAAGTGACTAGCTAGTTGACCCCGTGATGGGTGAGAGGTGACATTCCAGGCTGGACCCATCGCTAGTTAGGTAGTCACAGAACTCTAGCAAGCATGTGGAAAATAAGAGTTGGATAAGCATGTGGTATTGATGCGCTTCATTGTACAAAGATAATTTGATCAAGCTGATCTGATGGTGACAGATCGAAGTGACAACATGGAGGTATTATAAGAAGGAGATCCTCGGAACAGCTCAAGAAAGTAAAAGTGGCCGCAAAGGTCAGCGAAAACTGAGCTTCAAAGAAAAAAAAGGATGCAGTGGATATATGCGCTTTGCGACCATCATAGGGCCGTTCTAAAGTGCAGTCAAAAGCAGTCAAGGTGCATGAGTTATTTCTCGTATTCCCTCCCTCTTCTTATATCAGCGGGCCTAGTGTTGCGGCTTGTTCCAGAAATCCAAGCTGGCTACCACGTCCTCGCCCGATTCATCTTCGTAGGCATACAGAATCTGAATAGTGGTTAGTGCTGCATGTAGACATAACGTTAATGGAGACGGCTTACCTCTCGTGTGGAAGAATGCAACATGCGGATGTTCTTTCCGGTCATGATATGGACCAATTCACTCGTCTCAATGTGCCGGATCTCAATGAAATTTGGTTCGAAAGCAAGAATGTAAGGGTACGAGAGGGCGAAAGCGTTAGGATTACCTTCCCATGAAATCTTCCAGTCTGGGCGTGCGCGCCAACCATTGCGGTTGACAAAGAAAGAAAAGTCACTGTAGTTGAGCAGGAACTCTCCATTCATACGCTCGATATGGATCGGCTTGACGTTCTCCTTGCGTGCAACGAAGTCGAGCGAGGTGTCGGCCTGATCCAGAAGTGACTGAGTCTCAGTTGTTTCCAGACTCACAACTTCGAAACCACGTGCACAGCCAACGCAAAGGGTGGAACGGAGGAAATGTATCGACGACGATTCGGCGGGGATGTAGAATTCCTGCTCTGGCTGTTAAAATGCTACTCACGAGGACAGATATAGAAAGTAGACGCACCTTGAAGAGCTTCAGGCTGTCCTGGCCGCTCTGGAACATCTTGCTGACCGCAGACTTCTTCTTGCCTTTCGCCAAATTATCCATAGGCTCGTAGACCTTGATCGTTGTGGACAGAGCCGAAGTCTTGACGGAGCACACCAAATGACGACCCAGTCCAATACCTGCCTTGAAGAAGTTGGCATGTCCCTGGATCTTTTTGGGACGCTTTGCGACTGTGTTCTGACTTTCGCTAATTTCCAAGGCCTCCATTGGGTAGGATGAGAGCGTCTTATTCGACAGGACCAAGAGTAGTTGATACTCTTCCAAGGTGTCCATTTGCGTAACCTGGCTCACGTCAAGAACTCGTCTAGGCCTAGCCGATTTATCCTTAGGCCAACGCTCAGACAAGTAAATGCCGCTGTCCGTACCATAGACGAGCTTCCTGCCACCGTCTACCAGAAAGACCATTAGCAAATATATCGGCAGTTATGAGGGCAGAGTAATAACATACCAACCGGAACAAGGCAATTCACCCGGTTGACAGAGGTAAAGAACTTCTCGCAAAGGACAGTCTTATTATAGAAGTTGCTGTTCCGCTCCCTAAGTTTCCGTTGTTGCTCTTCCACCATCTCGATGAATTTCCTTCTTTGCGTAGGAGAAGTGGCGTACAGAGTCTGCTCATATCCCCCCTTACCAAGATGCCTGAAAGTGATGGGAAGGCCATCTTTAGTCGTGGGCGGGTTTGCAGCAGCCTTGTTGGAGAGCAGACTAGAGGAGGGCCTCTTAGCGACACCAACCCTAGGGATCACCTCGTCCATTTGAGCAATGACCAGAAGCTCGAGAGGGATGGGCTTCCGATAAACTCGGTACTCTTCTCGCTTGTTCACGATCTTGATTCTCACCAGGAGAACCGCATGATCGAAAAGGTATGCAGTAACTTCAGAACTGTCAGTTGGCGTTTTCTTGAAAGCCATCTTCGTCAGCATCTGACGGTTCTCTTCCGTCAGCTTCAGATCGACATATTCGCCCGGGGGAAACTTCAAGGCTGAATTGAGCTGCACAAGATTGAAGTGGTTCTCAGCCCTTCCACTCTCAGCATTGACGCGGGACAGGAAATCTTTGATGAGCTTGATAGCCTTGGGAATGTCTTGCTTGTCAGGATTATCGTCCGCCGTGTTCTTGGCAACCTGCTCCAGAAGCAAGGGGTACCTTGCCAGACGAGTGGTGGGCTTGGTCAGGTAACCGTTCAATTCCAGCTTCCGTGACTCTTTGAGACGTTCTGTTTCCTCAACGAACCTCGCAAAAGCCGGGTTTGATGCCTTTTCTTTCTCGAACTCGTACTTTCCGTAGAGCTGATTTGCACCGTACTTGATGAATGGATCAAAGCGTGGCACGTGTTGCAGGAAGATATCGCCGACTGTCTTAACGACGTGATTCTCCTTCTGGCGTGCGTTCAGAGCCTCACATAGTCCGCCGTTGACCTTCAAGACTTCCAAGCAGTTTCCGAATACCGTGCGAATGAACTTCTCCCGTCGATGCTCAGGAATTGGCGAAAGATTAGCATTGCCTGCCGAACGCAGTGGCCTCATCCAGAAGTCTCGTAGATACTCGAGGTCCTTGACGAAGTCGCGCTCGGTGTACATAATCTCGAAAATGATCTCCTGGCGTTTCTTCTCGCGGTCGTCAATGCCATCAGAAATCTCCTTAGGGACCATATTAATCCACAACTTCTGGTTATCATTATCATCATCGTCTCCGTGCAAACTGCCCTTGGAGGCAGACGAACGGAGTCCCGGTTGTGGCTTGAGGTTCAATCTAGCTTGCTGTTCTAGCCTCCTAGGACAGGCAATCGAGTAGCATAAGCTGTCGCGAGTGCAAGTCGGCGAGTAGCATTCAGTCAATAGCGTGAACACTCCATTTACCTCCGAACTGGGCGCTTCCTCCCCCATGGTTTCTTTGAACTGGTAAAGCTCACCGGGAGCATCTCGCAGACGGTGGTCATATGTCACATCGTGGAAGAACTTCTGCGCATCCAAAGCGCGTCCCAGCAGCAGAGCCAAATTGCGATCCATAGTCTTGATGATGTAGGCGATCAAATCGACCGCCTCTGCACCGGAGAACGCATTCTGATACGACAATCCGTTCTTTTGCCGTTCAGCGAGCGTAATCCTCTCACGGAAGACATCGGCCACTTTCGAAAGCAGGGCTGGGTAAACTAGCGGTACCTTACTCCGACGGGAATTGCTTGGGACAAGAGTCGACGTGTTACTAGGTTTCGGAGCAATTTGACTTTGCATGCTCATAGTACGATCCGGAACAACAGTGGATGCCATGGACATGGTGCGGGAGTTCATGGAACCATCGCTAGGGGGACGAGACTTTCCGTTGACCTCATACGCATTAATCACGTCCGCTGGATACGAAGCTTCCGGGGGTGGGCTAGGGCCGGAAGGCTGTCGCCTGGGAGGAATGACCCGTCCAGTTTGTGTTGTATGAGCGTGGTCGCGGTCAGTGGAGTAAGTGGTCAATGACATGGAGCGCTCGTTCTGATTCCTCTCCGGAACCACACGTCCCTGAGGTGTCATAGGGGCGGCGCCTGGATTATAGGGCTGTTGACGGGAATAGGTTGCCGAGGTGTGGTTGAAGCCACTGGATGGTGGCTGATATATCGGTGGCCCTCCCAATCTTGCCATTGACCTTGATCTGTAAGCGTCGGAGTTGAGGGCCGGGTGGGGCACTTGTCGAGCATAACCCTTTGCATCCGGATATTGTGGCCCATGGTTCGGCCTCGAATCAAGCCTCTGCGGCTGAGGGTAAGCAGAGCGCCCGGGATAGGGTCGGGGAGGATTCTGGGAAGGGTGCTGGGAGGTCATTGTAGCTGCGCTTCCGCCGTACGGTTGATAATAACCGTTGGGGGTGCCCGGGGGGTATCCATTCTGCATCTGGCGCGCGGGTGGTGGCGGACCCCTCTGCATTTGCGGATGGGGCACGTGTGAAGACATGGTATGGGCCCGATCTTGAGAGAACTGGGGAGTCTGGGAGGTCATCGTCTGCGAGCGTCCCGGTGCTCCGCCGAAAATCTCGGAAAATGCAGCATCACGTTGAAAAGCGGAGGGATGCCCGTAAGGCCGGTAGTTCCGGCCTTGCTGACCCCCTAAATCGGCCATGGTGTGTATGTAGCCCCCTCTTTACTCCTCACTCTGGGGATACTTCGGCGAAAGGTGGCAAGAAGATGGATCACACGAGGCGAGAGGCGGGTGAGGTAAAGGTGGGAAGAAGGGAGGGTATCGAATCCGGTCGTAGAGAGCGTGCAGAGCGTCGCGAGGAGATCGTTTCGAATCGTGGAGTAAGGAGAAGGAGGAGAGCGCGGGTGGGAAAAAAGAAAATGAGATACTCCACGGGGCGATAATTTATAAGCGGAATCAAGAGTAAAATAAGACAAGAATAAAATTCGAATAGGAGAAGAAAAGCCTCTACACACAAAAGCCCCCTCAATATATCATGCCTTTTGGTGTTCAGGTGTTGGTGCGATTTGAAAGCCTGGAGAGGGTGTCGAGACCGCGTGGTGTGTTAACGATCCAAGTGCGCTAGGAGCCTTGAGCGCAACGGCAAGCCAGGGCCCCTGCAAGTTCATAACCTCAGCATGCTCCCTCGGGCGGGATCGCTCGATCGAGACTGGGGGGTGGCGTGCCTGGGGAAGAGGGAGAGGAAAGAATCTGAGGGGGTAAGGCCAGGCAAGATGGGTGGAGGGAGGAGGGGGGAGGGGGAGGGAAAGTGTTTTAAGGTTATAGAGGGAGGGAGAGAGTGAAGTAGAGAGTGGGGAGAGGGAGGGAGGCAGTAGTGGATAGTAGGAGAAGTAGGCAGGTGTCAGTTATTATGATTGCCAGGGAAGTTGGTGAAGAATGGGACCGGCGGCCGTGTAGGAGAAGGAAGAGCACGGGGGTTGTTGGGTCGAACAGGCACATGTCACTCCTAACCCGGATAGGCCACTTCTCCTATACGGTGGCCCGGGCGGACAACTTCGGTCAACCTCGCATTCCGCCGACCTGCCAAGCTATCGTGTCTATCCAGCTGGCTGCTTCCGACGGACGTCTGGAGACGATACTGTTCGGATTTCTTCTGCTTTAGCCAAGGATTCGTTTCACCTGTCCAGGCTCTTACTTGTCCGCTTCTTTGTTTTTCTTTCCTCCTCTTCTTCCCCCCCCTTCCCTTGCTCTCTCTCTCTCTCCTGATCCTCGTGCTTCCTGGGTGGATACGGTCATCATGGCGGACAGCGAATTCTCCCCCAAGTTCGCTCCGTTCTTTTCCTTCGTACGTTGCTCCTTTATTATACCTCTTCGCAGAAGTTATGACGCGACGAATATCATTTGCTAACTCACCAAAACAGGCAGGTATTGCGGCAGCTGTGAGTATCAACTACACGCCACCCGTTCCGATCACCGCACGCTAACCACCTCTCCAAAGATGATCTTCGGATGTATGTCGACTCGCAAAGCTGGAGGTATTGATTAATTGTTACGAGAACATCTCAGCTCACTTCATTTAGCAATGGGAGCCGCATATGGAACGGCGAAGTCAGGAATTGGTATCTCCGGAGTGGGAACCTTCAGGCCGGACCTGATCATGAAGGTATATTAGACCTGTTTTAGCTTTGTGTCGCGTTTTATCGCATTATATTTGCTTGTGCTAACCTGTGCAGTCCTTAATTCCGGTTGTCATGTCCGGTATTATTGCAGTTTACGGCCTCGTCATCTCGGTCCTCATTGCCGGTGACATGGATCCTCCCCCGAACAAGCATATGAGCCTTTACACGTACGTTTCCCGATATTCCGCCTCAGCTCATAAATAAAGTTGTCTGATGATATTGTTTTGAAAGTGGCTTCATGCACCTTGCTGCGGGGTTGTCGGTTGGCCTCGCAGGCGTGGCTGCCGGTTATACTATTGGAGTTGTCGGAGATGCGGTAAGCAGTCATTGCGAGGAATCTCTGGATGGGAGTGCACAGCTGCTAATGATGGATACAGGGTGTTCGTGCGTACATGCAGCAATCTCGAGTTTATGTCGGTATGATTCTTATCTTGATTTTTGGCGAGGTTCTTGGTCTCTACGGGTATGTGCACATCCACTACAGCAGACAAGATTTCATACTTACTCCCATAGATTGATTGTTGGCTTGATTCTCAACTCCAAAAGCTCTGGCTGAGCGGGTTCTGCATGTTGCGCTTGGTGTTCCCGGTTCTTGGCCACTCACGTCCACCAGGGGACGTATTTTGTCTCCTATAGAAACTTTACTGCTGTACAGATGAGTGCAGAGATTGCGATCAAGGAGAGGCAGTTCTGTTTATTGTCCAGGGACCAATCAGTCGTTGGCGCTGACACTGGTATTGATGCCTTTCGTCCGGGGAGGTCTGGTGTCTTGTACTAGTACATTGCTGGAGTGTCGAAATAGCATATACGTTATCTGAAATGTCATTACCTATCTCTCTCTTTCTATTGCAGGAACTAGATCATTTTTAAGTTATCAAAAGAAGATCGCAACCGCCGAGCAGCGGGGTGATGGCTAATGACCGGCAGCGGACTCGAACACACAGGCCAGTGGCTGCCCCGCCGGCCGGTAACGTCAGAGTCTCTTCTTTCCCGTAGCGCCGCCGGCTGGATGAGAACCAGACCGGCCTCATCAAAGCTCTTCCATCCCGCAAAATCCTCTTGCGAATCCCCGCGCCGTTGCTGTTCCCCTGATCAATCTCTATGTGCGATAATAACTCGCCTGCATTTCTCTACCAGCTTTAAGGGACCCGGTACTCGCCCAATTGCTACCCCAGCGACTCCTTGTTTTTCTCCCCACACCTTCCCCCTCTCCCCGCGGTCCTCCGCGACAGGATCCCTTGCCATTTTCCTGGGTCACCAAACCGATCGATGCGCTAACGACATGCAAAGATTCTCAGTCCCAACTAGCCAGTTCAAGATGGGGTCGGAAGATATCCACGAGAGGGAAAAGGAGATAGTGGCTTCTGTCCGACCGCCTCATCAGCGTCGACTGAGTCCGTTCGTCATCGCTGGTCGTGCTGAAGAGAAACAGCTGGGGATATCAACTCGTCGGTTGAATGTCAATGACTTCGCACTGTTGAAGACACTGGGCACAGGTAAGCTTAGCTTCGTCGCTTGCGCAACCTAGCCAGTGTCTGACGGCGGCGATTCTTGTGCCCAGGCACATTCGCTCGGGTGTGGTTAGTGAAGTTAAACGACGAAAGGCAACGCAAGAACAGGGTCTACGCGCTGAAGATACTCCGAAAGGCAGATGGTATGTGATTGTGACTATTCCTGTAGCAGCAGCACCTGGCTAACTGTTCGTGTTCCATAATATGACAGTGATCAAGCTGAAGCAAGTCGAGCATGTCCGCAACGAACGGAAGACTCTCGCGGATGTTTCCGGTCATCCTTTCATCACGACGTTGATTGCCTCCTTCTCCGATGACCAGAATTTATACATGCTGGTACGAAGCCTAGACCCATCAGTGTTCTGCCACGCGCAACCAATCCTCATTCCGCGTAGTGAAACCCGTGGCATTATCGCGATGGAAGACTAATGTCGTCATAGTTGGACTATTGCCCTGGAGGCGAGATATTTAGCTACCTACGACGTGCACGACGCTTTAACGAGAACACATCCAAGTTCTACGCAGCCGAGATAGCGTTAACTATCGAGTTTCTTCATGACGTGGAGGGGGTTGTTTATCGAGATCTCAAGCCGGAAAACATCCTGCTTGACGCCGAGGGTCACATCAAACTGGTTGACTTTGGGTTCGCAAAACAGGTTGGCGACCATGAGACCTATACGCTCTGTGGAACCCCCGAGTATCTCGCCCCAGAAGTCATTCATAACAGCGGCCACGGCCTTGCTGTAGACTGGTGGGCTCTTGGTATCCTAATTTACGAGTTCCTTGTGGGACAGCCGCCATTCTGGGACCAAAACCCGATGCGCATCTACGAGCAGATCGTCGAGGGTCATATACGGTATCCTCAGAACATGTCGCCTGCAGCCCAGAACATCATATCTTTGCTATGCAAGACCAACCCAACTGAGCGTTTGGGTTACATCTCCGGGGGTTCAGCTCGAGTCAAAACGCATCCCTTTTTCGAAGACATCAACTGGGATGACCTGTTCTACCGCCGCATCAAGGGACCCATCATCCCTCGAGTCGATCATCCCGCGGACACCGGAAATTTCGAAGAATATCCCGATCCAGATGTGAAGAACCAGAGCCTTTACACCGATGATTTGAGAGACAAATATGAGGCACTCTTTGCTGATTTCTGATCGAATAGCCGCTGTTGATTGCTTTTACGTCAGGTCATTCTCTGTCGTCCCGGCGACGACCGCTCATGCGTTCCAAGCGCAACCGCTAGTGACTTCTACCAAGTACATCCTTCACCCTACCATGACAGGCTTCTGAAGCCATTCATGGTAACAGACTTGCTTGGACCGCAAGGTAATCCCGCCATGTCTTGCAGCGTTTACGGCACTTGTCTTGGTCTCTATCGAAGGGCTCTTGACGCCCCACTCTACCATCAACTGCGTGTTGTCACGCACCGAAATCTTGCGTAATGTCTCGCTACATTGCTTCTGCCATAACCGATGTGGCTCTTCGACATGAAGTGGGTTACAAATCCCGACCGGACACGGACTCTTGAGCACGCTATCACCAGTGACTTCACACCTCTCGGATCCTATAACGAGCCTTGTTATCGATCAGTACTTCATTGTATCTCATCTTCTAAGCATGACGTGCTTCTTATTACTTTCCTTCCTATTCTTGAGCGTTCCAGATTGGCGAGCCGGCCACTCACACCCAGAGAGAGCGCGGGGATTCATCGAACACAAGCCAGCTACTCACAGCACTCTCAAGAGGATCTGCTGATTTATATATGTCCCGCCATTTTCTCCTACTCTATCATTGGATAATTCAGGTGATTCTTCCAGTCACGATAATGAGTAACGAGTGTTTGAATTCTTGCACATGCTTTTTGTCAACCTTTAATGGGTCCTGGGGGATGCCTTTAAATCATGGGGAAGGGGACCCATTTCATAATACTTTACTTCTGTACTTTGGTTCTGGAGGACACTGCGAGATATACAATTGGATACATAGTACAATCTTGCCTACTACAACCTTGAATAAAACAACTTTATGATCAAACATATAACCCCCCATCCCCCCAAACACATCACATCACATCACATCACTATCAATAAGTAATATCTACTTCCTCCCCGTCCCATTAACCAACCCCACCCCCCTTCCCATCCCCTCCGCCACAGTGACCCCCTCCCTAACCGCCCTCCCGACCAACCCCCTAAACCCTCCCTCCTCCAACACACAAAGTCCCCCCATAGTACACCCCCCCGGCGAAGTCCCCCTCTCCTTCAGCAACGCCGGATGCTCCCCACCAAGCAACAAATCCCCCGTGCCCCTCAACACCTGCGCAACCGTCATCCGCGCCTCCTCCCTCCCTAACCCCATCGCGACGCCCCCATCCACCAACGCCTCCACAAACACCGCTATGAACGCAGGCGTGGACCCCCCAAGCACCGTAAACGTATCCATCTGATCAGCCCTAACCTGCACCGTGCGTCCTATCCTACTGAAAATCCCCTCCGTCAGGGAAATCAACGCTTGCGGCACACGAGTCCTAGCACTCAATTGCACCTCTTCAGAGGGAAGCTCGATGGCCGTGATAGACTGGGAGATAGTGGCGCAGATATTGGGCAGCGCGCGGAGGATGTACAAGATAGATTCTTGGGGAGGGGAGAGGAGCTCGCGCAGGGAAGAGACGGTCCAGCCGGCGGCGATGCTGATGAGGAGTTTTGGGGATGAGGTGGGTGGAGGACTGCAGAGGGCGGATCTGGTGGAGGGGTCGCTGAGGAGGGAGGGGATATCGGTGGGATCGCAGGCGAGGATTATGGTGGAGGCGGAGGTGATGGCAGCGTGGTTGTGGGTGGAGGAGTGGATGGTTAGGGATGAGGTGGTGAGATGGGATTGGAATTGGGATTGGAGGGTGGTGAGGGAGGAGGTGCTGCGGACGGTGGCGCTGAAGTGCGTTGGGAGGGGGGTGTTGGTGGTGGATTCTGTAGTGGTGGTGGTGTTTAACAGGCCGTTGAGGATGGCGATGCCCATTTTTCCTGTGGTTGGTTCGTCAATTGGATTGATGGATGGGTGTGTATGCAGGGTTAGGGAATGGATGTACCGCAGCCGAGAATGGCGAGGGTGTTTTCTGGTGTAGACATGGTGGTTGTGGTTGTGGTTGTTGGTTCGATTCGGTGGGATAGATGGATGTATTGCAGGTAGATGGCAGTGTGTATGTGTGATGTTTGAGAGGTAATAAGTGTCACGAGAGATAATTGAGGTTACTTGATCGCGCTGAAGGAAAAAGAAACACAAGACGTGGGAAATTGACTGAACGAAGGCATGACAGCACCCCTCATCACTACCCCTCATTGCATCAATGACTCCAAAGTGTGAACGAAGTATATCCAGCTCCACCCGGATATCTGTGGGTCGCACTGCAGGCTGGCGGCTATTCTAACTACACTTCTCCGTATGGCCTAGTAAAACCTAGTCGTTCCTCACCGGCCGATAACGGTCGAGTTTATCAGCTCGCTCAATTGATTACCGTTGTAACTGTGCATCCTTGGATGACCACCTTGCATCGGCTACAGATGCCATGGTTGGGAAAAATATCCTGAGATTGCAGCTTTACAAGGATGATGTAGGAGCTTGTGGAGGGGTAGTCTAGAAGGACATTGAATTGGAAAAACATTCATTCATCACGGTCATACTCCATACATACAGCCCAACAATCTACCCAAAGAAAGCCCTAACTCGCCTCTTCACCTCCGCCTTAAGCGCCAAATGCTCAGTCATAGTACGTGAAACTGCATCCCTATTTTCCGCTGCTCTCCGCACCAAATAACCCAGACACTCTCCCATACTACCCCAAGTCAAGCACTTGTACACTCCGGGAGCCACATTGTTCTGATCTTTCAACTGCAACAGCCCGAAACTTACCCCATCCGCCATCCCCAGCAGCTGTCCGAACTCCACTCGGCCAGTGGACAGCCCCGCCTGCAACCGAGCCTGGTGCAGCTCATGCGCCGCCACAGCACTCTCGATGTTATGCGTAGCCAGAAACAAATCAGTAGTGGGAAACCTGCGTCCGGATTCTCCGAAACCCTGATAGCGCTGCTGCAAGACGCCCCGCACGATGGAGTTGTACGCGATATCGGTATCTTGCTTCGTATCGTGGATGAGCTGTCTCGGGTCCGATCTCATGTACGCTCCCCGCACCAGCTTCAATCCAAACGTAAATCCTTCCTGGTCTGCTATCTCCATGTGCGACGCTATCGTGCTCGGCGTACTTTTGAGATAAGCCTGGTATGTGTTGTACACTACGGCCTTGCCGTTTCGGTTGTACTTGCGCATCATGTCCAATGTGAGGCTGTGGATCCCTTGGAGAAAGGAGTGCTGTTCGGCGTCCATGAGGAGACGGGCGTTCTTCTCGACTACCCGTTGGCACACTTCATCTAGGGCCTCGACCATTTGTGTGGGGACGGGTTGTCCGGAGGCAAAGGCCTCTGTGACTTTGGGTCCGGCTCCAGTGAGCCTGATAGCAGGGATCAGCATTCATTTTCCTATCTTTCTGTCCGGTGAAGGTATCCCTGGACTCTGGGGGGTCGACTTACTTTGGGGCAAGGAAGTCACCTTCGCCGAGCATGTCCACTGTCTTCAGGTAACCCTCCCGCCAGGCGGCGATGAACTCGCATGACTCTGTGTCGGTTGCCTTTTGGGATACCTGGCTGTGTGCGAATTGGGTTTGGTTCGTGCTGGAATCTTGCACCGTCTCCCGCGCGTAGGTCAAAATGACTCCTCGGAGTCCTGTACTTTTGATTTGGCGGATCTTATCCCGGACTTGGCTCTCCTTTTCCCCCGCACAGAAGTGATCGTAGAATGTCTTCTTGAGGAACCAATGGATGAGAGGGTTGCGGTCCACATCTAGCAAGACACCTCGGGGCTTGGTAAGGAAAGAGAGGATAGACAGACAAGGAACGAGGAGAGCTTGGTGGGAGGAGATGGTGGTCACGAGGAGAGACCGCAGGAGAGTCTTGGTAGGGAGGACCGAATGAGGTGGCGCAGAGGAGGGCTTCTCTGTAGCTTGTGACTTGGCAACTGAGGAGAAAATGCTGGGAACCTTTTCAAAAGTAGTCCCCGTAGAGCAATATCGGAGAGAATGAAGGATTAGAGTAGGTCTTGTGATGACACAGGTTCGTGCCTTTTGGCCAACCGGTGTCCTGCACAGGAGGTTGGACATGGTATGTGAAAGTTGAAGAGATTGAAGAGATATTGGAGATGAAGAAACTGTTGGCATACGAAGGGACATCTTTATACCTTGGATTGCAGGCTGCGGGGTGCATTTGTCCCCTCAATGATAGGGATAAGTAGGTCTTGGGAGCTGATAAGATGACCACTTGGAACAGAGGGACGCCGCTCATTGGTGCCCTCTACAACACCGGTCCTATCAGTAATCTTCTTACTCATGTATCACTGCTGAATTACGCTTCCGTTTGTACTTAAAATTATCTAATTGACGTGTCTGGTCGATTCCATCGGCAAAGAAATGACTGGGTTTCGGCCAGATCCTGAGTTGGTGCTTGTTGAGTGAGGGGTAGACTTGGAACCGGTAGCCCTACCATGTCAATAGTGTTGGACGTGCGAGACAAACGGGTGCTTGGCCATTCTCATCTAGTCTAAGCGAGGTCTACAACTTGTTGCTCTTGAACGACCACGATGTTCCGATATGAGGGTTCGAAGACCGTATAATTTGATGTGGATATCGAGACCTTGCCATGATCATTTTCTTCCCTATGCCGTGAGTAAGTGCTTTGGTCAAGAGAAAAAATGGAAGAGACTACGGGAGGAGTGCTTTCATAAGGTGCGTTTCTCATACTAATTACCGTGGTATGCTGAATGAAACCATGCGAGGGACATCCGTAATATACAGCAGGAGGAAGCTGACGAACATCCTAAACCATTGACCGCCAATCCCACATGACCGAGTCTACTTAGTGGGCAGGCATGTGTGACCAACACCTTAGTTTTGCTGCTTACTGCATCTGTTCCACTACTAACCTTCCCCGGGTCACTGCGAATTCATAGATGAAGCCCACCAGAGACTCTACACTGCGTTTCAGGTTCATCTGACACTAATGGCTCCATGGGCCGATCGTTATCACTTCATGTCCGTTATGAGGTTTAAAAACCTGCAGAAATTGCCCATCTGTCTGTTGCGGTCCTTGAAGCTATCGAGCGGCCGACTGGCTCTTGGGTATTTGGAGCTATTATGTGAACAGACAGGCAGGTATCTGATGATGCCTTCCGACCTCGTTATCTATTAGAAAAACCCCGAGAACATAATAATGCCTATATGTTCCAAATGTAGCATTTTCACTACTCTGCAGTGGTCACAGAATTGTACCTTATTATTTTGGCGGATCCAAAAGGCTAAGAATCGAGGACCAGGACGCCTCTTTGCGAATGACAGCCGGAAATCTGATATGTTTTAGGTCTAAATATCAACGCCTGCTTTGCTCATCGCTGGTCAACACCTTCCATTTATCCATTCCGGTTCACTGCAGCACTCAAGAACCCGCATTATGAGTGAGAATAATCCAATCCTTGTAGAAGCTGAGCTGTTATAGCTCACGCCACATTGAAGGGGAACTTCCAAGTCTGATAGTTTATTTTAATTGCGCAAAACTACGCCCGGCTGCTTCGCTCACAATACACAAGTGGCAGCCATTCTGTCGATAAGCTGAGAATTTATCTCACAAAGACGGAACATGAACACGGGTATGGTGATCTGCTTCCCCGATTCTCAACGAACGCAGGGCTTTGTTTTTCAAGCACTCTTTGTAGGTAGCAGCGGTAACATTGTCAACACTACATATCTAGCCTCTAGATAACTTCCAAGCAGAGAGTAGCTACCTTAACCTAGCTTATAGATGACCTCGTAGTAACCGAAACCATCTTTACATTGCTATGCCAGTGGCAGTAGGCTACTTTTCCCTCAGAAGACATAGAGGGGTTGTGAGAAGCGTCTGTCCGTGTTAGGGATGAACATGAGCGCCGGAGACATGAGAAGAGGGATCTCGCAAAAGAAACGTGGTCAAGGTTAGAGACACAGTTTTCTGATAGTTTTAAGGCCTAAGAAATTCATTTCGTCATTTGCCCACATGTATCCGTAGCAAACCTATGAGTGAACAATTAAATATCTCGAAAGGCAACGTCAGATGTGACAGGACTAAGTGAGATGAATGTATTGGAACTAAAGTAACCAGTACAGTTCTTGCCGGCCGGCCTTACTCTTCGATATAGATAAGTGCCACAAGACTAGACCTTTCTATCTTGCTTGTGATGAACTTGCATGTGTCCAAAACCGGTTTGATTCAGCCTTCATTACCTGGGGCTAAAACACGGCCCATAAGATCTATAGGTTACAGTACATGATAACTTAACATCGCCCTCTGGTCTGAAAACCTTAAATCTAATTCAACCAATCCTGAATGAAGCGGAAGTGATTTAGTTTGGATATATATATCCAGCCGTAACCTAGTGGTTGCATGGTAAACTACTAGTGCTATATATATCCCTAGTATCCGCCACATTTTGGGCACATGGGCAGGCGGTGAGACCATTCCCGTTTTGGATGGCTCCGTTTTCGAGGAACTTCAAGATCGAAGCCATCCGATACACATCCACAGCGTTCTTGTTTCTCTATAAATAGCCCGCTTGAGTATGCCTGGGCTGTACACTTTTATGGTGAGTTCTAGCAATGCGAATCGTTATCTCCTTGCGCAATGCCAAGCGCTTGCTACTTAGTTTCTCCGCCGGAACCACAGGCGAGGCGAGGTTCCCCTGACGGCCGCAACAGGTGCCAAACGCCGCCCTTGTCCTTACCCAGAAAAGATGTGCAAAACAGTACACGCCTCTACGGTCAAAAAATTTTCCATGAGTGTCGCGTGGCCGTCATGAGCCACGTCATGCAACGAATTGGTTGCCGGAAAGCTCCAGATGTCGGCCTTGAAGCACAGAATTTAGTTTAGTGGCAACCGAGATATCCGAACGGAACCAGGAGATAACGAATGGGATCCACTCAAAGCCCCATCGGGCACACGAATCAGCAGAATCTGGCGAGGTCAGCGACATCCTCCGAGTCGAGAGCCCGGGGCTGGCGAATCGCCGATGCGATACGTCGATCAGAGTACGGCATCTCGATTCTATTCAGTTTTCTATACTGAAGGCATGCGCGGAATATCACGGAGCACTGGTCGCGTGTGGATTTGATTACCCCCAGTCTACTATCCAATTAGTTTATTATGCTAGTAGCTTTCGGTTCTTGTCCGTGGATCGCTGTCCCACAATTCCGGCCACCCCTGGGTGGGAGGCGTGGCCTGGAGAACAGGCGCCATGACCAGAAGACGCGTACGCAAGCTACAGAGTCCGCTGTACACAAGTCCGTTCGTTAAGCCGTTATTGGACGTGTGTTCCCTTCCTAAGAAAACCCCGGCCTGCCTTTTAGCATGGCTGGCGTCCTCCAAATACATTTGAGGCGACTCAACCTCAAATTTTCCTTCTGGCAATGTCGCTGGAGCTGATTTCCCGTCGCCTGTCACATCTTGTGTCGGGTTAACAATGATTCCTCCCCTTATTTGGGCGTGCATTGCCGCGCTCGCTCAGACAGCCTGCGGAGATTATGTATCCACAAACTACCAAGAGTACAACGACGGAGCGCTAGGACACCGTCCTCACTTGGAATTTCATTCCAGCTCCGAATATGCGCCCCTCCTACAAGTCAACATATGGGATCAGGATGCTATCTCCGAGACGGGGTCCCACATATTCATCAAACATGATGGTAATGACTCCTCGCCACTCTCGTCGCCGCTCATCTTGGATGCCCACGATTTGAGTGCCGTCTATATGAATCGGACCTTCAAGAATGTGTTCGGTACCCGCGTCCAAGAGAATTTCGGCAAGAAGTATTTGACTTTTTGGGAAGGAGAGAAAGGCGATGGGATAGGTGATGGCTATGGGCTCGCCTACGACGACACCTACCGCTTGGTCTACAAAATATGGGCACAGAATATCAAAGTGCACAGCGACCTCCACGAGTTTGCATTCACAGGGAACGGAACAGCTTTGGTCACAGGCGTCAACGCGATCAACGCCCATGCGTCAGACTTTCTGGATAAAGGCTGGATAACACCCCCCAGATTCGAGGTCCTGGACTCTATCTTCCAGGAGATCGACCTCGAGACTAATGAAGTGCTTTTCGACTGGCGAGCGCTTGATCACATTAACCCCATGGACTCCTACGAGCCTATGGGCAGAGGATGGGATGCATATCACATGAACAGCATCCAGAAGGTAAGAGAATGACATACGTCTCCCGACGACCTGTAAACACTCTCTGACATGCCATGGTTCTAGACCAAAGCAGGCAACTATCTCATTTCCATTCGTCACTTGCACGCTGTCTACCTCATCAACGGAAAAACAGGCGACATCATATGGACAATGGGCGGCAAACGCAACGACTTTCTCGAGTTGCCCCGCGCCAAAGAAGCCGAGTCAGCTGCACCCCTGCTGTCAATGCAGTGGCAGCATCACGCTCACTTCGTTGAGGGAACCGACGAGACCCAAATGACCTTATTTGACAACCATGTCAAGATCACCTCTCACGGCGTTTGCGACACCGATTGCTCGCGCGGCCTGCACATCGCTATCAATGACACTGCCTCACCCCCGACCGTCCAACTCCTACGCGAATTCCATCACCCATCCCACCTTCAGGCCCAGAGCCAAGGCAGCATGCAGCCCCTATCGCCCTCTGCCGATGATCTGGGCAATGTGTTCATTGGCTGGGGGCGGTGTCCCACGTTTACGGAGCACAACTCGTCGGGCGAGACAGTCATGGACGTGCAGTTTTCGCCGTGGCATAGCGACAACATTCCGGACGCGCTAGACAACTACCGCGCCTATAAAATGGACTGGTCGGCCACACCCTGGTGGGACCCTGCCATCGCACCACGGAAAAACGAAGATGGCGAGTTGGTCATGTACGTTAGCTGGAACGGAGCGACCGAGGTAGCCAACTGGGTTATCCGGGGAGCAGCCAGCGAGGATCTGGACGAAGAAGGCGAAATACTGGTTGCATCACGCCGGACCGGCTTTGAAGCCAAGCTGACAGTTGGGGAGACTGATTGGCGCTATATCTGGGCCGAAGCCTTGGATAGCCAGGGAAATGTTCTCCGATCGAGTGAAATCGTGGACCTGGACACAGCGGATTTATCAGTCGCTCATGACACCTACGATGAGCCTGATTCCACCTTCATCCCCCCGCAGGACATACCCTCTGGATTGTCTATAAATACAGTAGTCTTCTTGGCGAGCGGGCTGACCGTTGTTGTGTTGGTGACAATTGCAGCGGGAATTATGTGGTGGCGCAGGCGTAAGGCGTACAATCGCCTGGAAGCGGAGGACTTCGATCTCGCTTCTGATGACGGCTTTGATGAGCATGATGACGATGACGAGGAGGCTAGTGATAAGGATGCTGATGTTGATCATCACTCCAGAGGCGATGAGGACCGTCGTGCTCTGATTCCCAAGACGGAGCAAAGAAACATGAGTAGCGTGTAGACTCTCATCTAGTACCTTTATTTGTAAATATATTCATAATTGACCTACTACTTTCTCCTAAGTTCAAAGGCTTGTAAGAGAAACACCTAGCTCCCCCACTACAATGATTTGAGCAATGTACTCGGGTATCCACCAAGGTCTACCAAGGAAACCCATAACCAACAATATAATAACTATGGACAACCTTAACAAAGTTCCGGCTCCGCACCACCCGGCCTGCACAAACTCTGGTACATCGACATGTTTACTATATATAGTAGCATCGGCCTCGTGCATGTCGGTGCCCACGGAGGAAACTATCACGTAATTATATTTCTTTATGGATGAAGCAACAGCCGAGGACCCCATGGGGCTGGGCGGAGAGCAGGTCGGGTTGATTGGGCACGAGTAGAATATCCAACTTTATTGTTGTATGCATGGATCCCCAGATTGTATTGTGTTTGTGGTATTCGTACCTTGTGTAAAGAGACGTTCCCGTAGCATAACCTATCTTTTATACTCCAACGATACGAAGCTTAGAGAACTGTTATTCGGGTTTGCGGGAGAAGCAATCCCGAAGAGGTGTTGCAACGATGAAGCAGTGATGTTTTGACTCAAGTAGTGATGTCTTACGATCTGTCCAACATTGATACCGATGTATTATCACATATTCATCACTCTGATATGTAGTACGAGGAAATCTACGATAGATATTGAATAGGATGTAAGTCCAGATAAGGTGAAGCACGCAATCCCGCGCCTCTATACGTGATTTGGACCCTGGAACGACCGAGAAAGATTAAGGCAACGAGGCGGGGACTGAATGACAGCCGCGCGCCATCCCTAGAAAGGAAGGGATCCCTTATCACCCGCTAACCCCCGCATTTCAGCAGTGACTCCCGTGGCCGCCGCTGATAAGCTCCTCGTCCTTGGATGGCTTTCCTTCCTGTTCCCGAATTACCCCTCGCGGAAACCACTCATACTTCTCTCCTGTCATCTCGCTAGCTGCACCCTGTCCTTGACTAGCATTGTCTTCAATCAATCAGAATGAACGTCCGGAGTCGAACTGGCTGTTTGGCTTGCAAGAGTAAGTCTATCCGCTCCATCAATGGGCCGCCTGCATGGCCACGCTGCCCAATGTCCTCGTGCTGATAAGGTATCTCAGAGCGCAAGCGTCGTTGCGGAGGTAAGATCTACAACTTGCTACATTTAGTACCTATTCTTCTTAGTGCCACGGAGTATCTGAGCTGACCAATCGCCATTCCAGAGGAGAAACCGGCTTGCAAGAACTGTATCGTGCGCGGATTCGAGTGCCCGTACCTATCGGAGAACTCGCAACTGATCAACCTGCGGTTCAAGATCTCTCTTGGTAGGTCGTCCTTGCATCTGACGCTTGGACTGTATCATAACCTGTTCTAGCGAATGGCTACCGGCTACCTGTAAAGAAGCAGAATCGGAGGCACTTCATCTCCGTTTCGGCCGAGGATGTGGCCTTATTATCATCTGAGCACAACCAAGAAATTGTACCCGCAGACAAAGATAATACACGCACCAAGAAAGTAAATGGCCACGCACTTAGCCCTGTCAGACTAGAGGGATCGGTCTTTGCATCTCCTTTAGTCGATTGCAGTGCCCTTGAGCAGCAGCTCTTCCAATATTGTGAGTGAATGAGTCATTGACACATCTGGTACTTCTCATATTAATCTATACACAGACCTGCAGGTAATCAGCAGAGTGAGAGTCTTTCGTGATGATTCGAGGAACAAGTTTCGTTCTCTGGTCGTCCCCTTTTGCTGCGGACGGAGACCGTTGCTGTACGCGGTTCTGTCCGTC
This sequence comes from Aspergillus niger, assembly GCF_000002855.4. Classification (NCBI taxonomy): domain Eukaryota; kingdom Fungi; phylum Ascomycota; class Eurotiomycetes; order Eurotiales; family Aspergillaceae; genus Aspergillus; species Aspergillus niger. The sequence goes on along the minus strand of NT_166523.1, from coordinate 1,096,291 downwards.
AGCGCCAATGACCGTCGCGCCGAGACAGTACCGACACACATAAACTACGAACAGCTAGCGCTTTCGTACAAATCCTTGGCCTTGCAGTCACTTAGAAAAGCTCTTTCGGATGTTAGTAACGCAAGCGAGGCCCTCATGACCTGTCTCATTCTATGCACACTGGAAATTGCCTCAGGCTGCCAACCGGATTGGGTGCGCCATGCTAAGGGCGCCTTTGCCATTATAAACAGCTGCTCTAGCTTGATTGATCCCGAGGTTTTGTTTTTCGCTCGGAGCTACTTCCAGTCTCGTACTGTCTTCTTCCGCACTACGGGCTGCCATGATGATCTGCTTGACAAGGATGCCGAACGTCTGCTTGAGTCCCAGACTGGAATCGACCATGGCATGGACTTTTTCTCGCAATGCACAACCCTAGGATTGAGTTACACAGACGAGCGGACGGAAATACAGCCCCATTTTGGTTGTTCCCTCAGCTTGCTCGACATCATCGCACGGGCAACCGACTTGGTCGGCCAGAAACAGAAGCTTCGTCGCAACGGCTGCAACTCCTTCTTTTCCGAAGGGGAAATGATGCAGCGGGCCATGTCCCTACGAAGCGAGCTGGACCTGTTGCCTAAAGAACATTCCCCAGATAGCGACTATCTAACAACTTGCGGAGAGTGTTTTCGCATGGCTGCCGACCTATACTTGCAGCTGGCGTGCGACATCCCCTTAACCCAGCCCGCCCTCCAGACACTGCTAGCTAAACTCCTGGACCACATTGGCAAAGTCATCCGGGAGGATCAGGAGCGGCAACTCTTCCCGATGTGGCCACTGTTCCTGGCAGGGTGTCTGTCTACCACCGACGAGGATCGGGTACGCGTTCTCAACTACTTCACTTACCTCGCCCACGCATGGCCAGTCAGCAACATCCCCATCGTGCGCGAAGCCACGGAGACAGTTTGGAAGTTTCGAGACTTGAACCCTCATGAGTGTGGAAGTGGGTTCGATTGGCAAATGATAATCAGCCGGATGAACTGGAAATTGGCATTGTCGTAGCTGTGACTTTTCAATTACACCATTTAACGATATATGAAGCTAGCTAAACGAAGTTGTATGACACCGATAGCAATCATGAATCCCAATTTATGCACCGCAAAATTCGACCTACAGCTTCGGAGCCGGAGCAGGCCTTATCTCCTCAAACTCCCTAGTCTCCCCCAACCGCCAACTAACATCGCCCTCCCACTTACCCGACTTCTTCTTATCCCCCTTCCACCTCCACCGATCTACGCCCTGCTTCCTCTCCTTCAACAGCGTAAACACCCAGTCCCCAACAATTGGCAACATCTTAAACAGATGTCCCGAATCACCCGAGCAAAGCACAACTGACCCCTCCGTCTCCGGCACAAAATCAATAATAAACTCCGAATCACTCGTATCCGCAAACCAACACAGCTTCTTCTCCACAAACGGCCGATCCGCAAACTGCGGCAACGACTCCTTCAACAATCTCCTCATCCGCTTCTCATCCTCCGCCGGCAACACCCCCTCGCTCTCCTGCAACGTCGCAGGCGGGTACGACACCCCCGATTTCGGATCCGTGTTAATGTACCCGCCACCCATCGGGCAGATCTTCAGCAGGTTTGTCTTCGGATCCGGCTCGAAGTAGAATCCCAGATCGCGAGCATAGGTTACCGGAATGCCGCGGAGCATGGATGTCTCCTCGTCTGTGAGCTTGACGTGGCCTAGGGACCAAGACTTCGCGACGACTTGGCCTCCTGCTTCTGGGACAAGGGTGGATGCTGCGGCGCCGATGGCTACGATGGCGAGTTTGCAGGGGTAGGTGTTGCCGTTCCCTGTGCGGACGCCTGTTACTTGTTTCTTGTTTGTTGGGGAGTAGATGAGTTCAGTCACTTTGCCAATGTCTTCTCCTAGGAAGAATTTCACGCCCCGGGCGGCAGCCGCTTCGTAGACGGCGCGGAGGGCGTTGGCGGAGTGCGCGTAGCCTGCTAGTTGGTTGAAGTAGCCGTTCCAGCCTGGGAGGGGGCCGGTGAGTTGCCAGGCAATGTTACGGATGTCGGCGGGGGTTTTGATCGTGGATATTTTGCCTTTGTAGGTGGGGTGGTTGCGGATTGAGGCGAGGAAGCGGTTCATTGTTTGCGAGGCTTTTTCGGGGGCCGCGCCCGAGACGAGGTGTAGGAAGCCGGTTTGGTGGTAGTGTGGGGCGTAAAGGGGGGTTTTCCAGCCTTCGATGGCTTGCTGTTGAGGGGAGGTGTTAGTTGTGTGCTATATGGTTATGGGGGTTTTGAAAGAGGGGGCATACGAGTGTCAGTTCAGTATACCATGGGTCTTCATATTCTGCGCGCACAATCTTGTTGATGTCATGGCCGGCGGAATAGCGGGCTGGGACTTGGTTGTCTCTTTCGAACACGGAGACGTTGGTGAAGCCATTGCTGGAGAGGTGGAGGGCCGTGGTGAGGCCGAAGACACCGGCGCCGATGATAGCGATGGGATCGGATTTGGAAGTTGATACCATTGTGATGGTACACGCGGGCACAATTGAAAGTGGGAGAGAGAGGAAGAGTCAGCTCAAGTGATGATCACTGAGTGGGAGTATGAGAGATTGATTCGTTGGTGATGCGCTGCAATGGGCTTATATACTAATAGTAGCACAGCAATTAATTAGCATTTCATATGAATCATACCATGCCCAGGTAGCATGCTGTGATCGTGAACTCAGGTCGGCACTTACTTGCCTCCCCGCCGTACCTCCACCAGAATTGGAGTGCACATACCAGCAACGGCAGCCATAGTGAAACGTGCAGCTTATCGGAGTGGCTCGAGCGTCTGGTGCATCTTGAATTGTGGGTTAGCGCAGGCGATACATACCGGATACACTATCTTACTGTTCATGCGGGGATTGTCAGCTTGGAGAATAAGGGAGGGTGGAGGCGTTAGCGTGAACGATGATCGCCGGTTAGTGTATGCGAGGGTCTGGAGATAGGCGGTGACGCTAGCAGATAGCTGTATCGGATGGATAACCTGTATCTAGAGTAGCCCCCAAAGAGATTATCAGTCGGTGGGTCTTGCATGAGGGGATACACGGCGATAGCCGATAGGAGGTGCGGGGGCTCCATTTGCAGCTGGCAAATTCGAAGCCAGTTTGTTTTGAGGAGGGACTTTGGCTGAGTCACACATCTGACAATAAGTCATGCTTCAGAAAACGGTGAGAGTAGATAGTAGCAGATGGCATTCTTGCAAGAGGATGCATTGGTTTGAAGATTGACGAAAATTGATGTTGATTACTGAGCTTGCATGCTGGGGTACAATTGAGATAAAGTTATAAAGTGAACAAGCTGAGTCGAAGTAGACCGCATGATCACCTGATTCAATACTAAGAGACAGTCCTTACAGCTGAAATTAGGCATTACGAGATTATTGTCTACTTATGGAAAACATAGCATGAAGTGGTTCGTTCATCATTGCGAGTTCTAATTTTACACAATCCTCAACTTTTAATGTCATATCTCATGGCGCCTATATAGATTTCAAACCATTACTCGTTGCTGGGGTACCGGAAGCCGTTCAAGGGGAAGAATTCCTCCTTGATCGTTCTGGGACTGGCAAATCTCATAAGCACATTGGCGCTTCCAGCCTTGTCGTTGGTTCCGCTCGAGCGACTGCCACCAAAGGACTGTTGTCCGATCAGGGCGGCAGTAGTCTTGCAGTCTGTTGCGTAACTTGTTAGTAGTGACTTATAGAGAAGAACAGCATGATCACTTACTGATGTAGAAGTTTCCAGCCGAATACCGCAAGGTATCCTCGGCCTCGCGGATGGCACGCCGATCACCTGCGAACACAGCTCCGGTCAAAGCAAAGCCACCTCCACTCTGGTCGACCGTCTTCAAGACTGAAGACCACTCGGCGTCAGGATAGACGTAGACTGCGAGCACTGGACCGAAGATCTCCTTGTCGAACAGCTCATGGTTGGGGTCCTTAGCCCGGTACACAGTAGGGTGCACGTAATATCCGGTTGAGCCGTCGTAGGTACCACCAGCAATCAACTCCAAGGATGGATCCTTGTTGCTGGCATCGATGACCGACTTAATCTTCTCGAAAGATGCTTTGTGGATAACAGGGCCCATGAAAGCTCCCATCTCCTCCGGCGACCCGATCGTGATCTCCTTGATCTCGGACTTCAACTTCTCCAAGAACTCCTGTGCCCGAGACTCAGGCAGGTACAGTCGGGACGTCGCCGAGCACTTTTGTCCCTGGTACTCAAAAGCACCCCGAAGGGTATGGTAAACAGCACTCTGGATATCAGCAGTGGGATGAACCAGGTGGAAGTTCTTGCCGCTGGTCTCGCCAACTAGACGAGGGTAGTCCCGGTAGACCTTCTTGCCGATGTTTTCGCCGACCTGAGCATACAGAGAACGGAAGACGTCCGAGGAACCGGTGAAGTTGAGGCCACCAAACTCTCTGCGTCCAAGCACCGTCTGAGTGATCTCCTGCGCGTCACCAGTAACGAACTGGATAACATTGGGAGGCAGGCCAGCTTCGAGGAGAATCTTGTAGACGAGCTCACTCGCGTACACGTTCGAATCGGAAGGCTTCCAGACGACGACATTGCCCATAAGAGCTGGGCCGCTAATTAGGTTCCCGCCAATGGCAGTGAAGTTGAAAGGCGACACGGCGTAAACGAATCCCTCCAAGGGTCTGTAGTCCACACGGCTAGAGAAGGGTTAGTATTCGAGCATCCCAAAATGAAAAGGCTTGCACTCACGTCCACATTCCCTCAGTACCGCGGTCGGGCTGCTTCTCCAGCAGCTCAGCAGCATAGTTGCAGTTCAGACGGAAGAAGTCGGCCAACTCTGCAGCTGCATCGATCTCACCCTGCCAGATGTTCTTGCCTTGTCCCAACATCGTAGCAGCGATGAGTTCGTATCGGTATTTGCCGGCGACAAGCTCGGCAGCCTTGAGGAAAATAGCAGCCCTGTCAACGAAGGGAGTGTTCTGCCATGCTTCCTTTGCCTCCAATGCTGCATCAATAGCCGCATTTACTTGTGCAGCATTCACGCTAGGGTAGTTGGTGAAAGTAGTGGCATGTTCGGCGGGCAGAGGTTGTTGCAATGTGTTGGACACCGAGAGCGCTTTGCCTCCGACGTATGACTGACTCTTGAGCGGCAGCTGTGACTTCATCTGCTTCAAAACCTTTTCGACCTCTGCCCTTTCTGGAGAGCCCCTAGTGTAGTCCAGCTATCATGGAGAGGAGATTAGTATTTGTATGCCATGGTAGCGGATGAGAAGCCAGCAACTCACGTTGGGCTCATTTCTGGCAGCTGGCAGACGGAAAGGTACGGTCGCAACACCCCGAGCTCTGAGAATTGGAGCTCTAGCGGCACGGCGTCCTAGGGTGCGCACGCTGGGCGAGGGCTGAGACAAGGGTAGTTTGAAGGCCATTGTGATTGTTTCTGGTAGCAAAGGCCGTAGAGGAGAAACTGAGCGTAGACTTGGAGGTGACGAACATGGTGACCCCCATTCTCCTTATGTATCAAGTTGGCTACGATGTTTGAGGAGCCAACTGCTTGACAGACCGATGTTCGGCGCTGTTGCAGCTGGAAGTGAGGAGAGTGAGGAGCAAGATCCACCGCGTTGGAGTACAACCAGCTGGCGGGTAAACTAGCCCGGCACTTGGACCTTCCCGGCTAAGAATAGTGGCGGGTAGACTAGCCTTCCGCTGGAGATCCCCCTAATGCGGGTAGTGACTGTTCCTTCGGTCTACATCTTGTTACGCTATTCTCCTTCAACCCGCCAGTAAGCCACAGCTTGGTTTGCCTATCGCGTGTAGATAAGCTAGAGAGTTAGCTATCTTATCCCCGCAACTTTACCGATAGGCTTTGTCACCGGTTAGAGCGAGAAGGTTCTGCCCGACTGCCCCTCATACAGTACACAGCATGCCCGGTGAAGAGCATTATCGGGCTCTAGGCCTGTCAGGTCGATACATTGCTTGCCATAGCTCCAGCTTACAAGTCTGCTGAATCCTGACCACAACAATCCTAGGCCCCCAGGCTCCCCGATGCATCTCCACGAGGTATGAAAGCTCTCCCAGAATTTAGCACAAGTCTGGGTGGCGCCTGAAAGGAAGCCGATTGATACCCCTGCTATCGAGCCGGTTGTATCTATTTAATAGGAGTTCCCTCTTTCAGGGTGTATTTGAGTGCCTAGAACTTTGGAATGTCGCCGGAACGTGTCACCACGGAGCCATTGCACTCTCCTGACTGGGATAATGACTGGCTCAGGCAATTGGCTGGCGATATTGTCGCAGGATCGCTGTCCGCAACCATTATTGCCCCGATCACAACAGTCATCGACCGGTAAATGTACTGAAGACGAACTCAGGAACTCCATGTGCTGATATCTCGAGTCCAGGAGCGTCGTGGAGAGGCTCTCCTCAAATAGATCCATCCTGCATACACTTCGCACACATGCCATCTGTTCCATCCTCAAACCGAGAAAGTTCTACTTTTCTCGACCTTTCTTCATCGCTTGGTCTCTCTACGCCGCAACCTACGCTACGGCAAATGCTACCGACACAAGCCTCGAGCACCTTTCCAAAGTTACAGAGAAATCAACGACCGCGAGTCTCGTTCCAACGTTCAGTTTCCTCCCAACATACGTTGTCAATGTGTGTCTGGGAATCCTAAAGGATATAAGATTCTCTCAGATTTACGGACACCCAGAAGGTCGTCTCAAGCAGCCACCTCCCATCCCAAGGCTCGCGTACATGGCCTTTCTATTCCGCGATAGCATCACTATATCCAGCTCCTTCACGCTGGCTCCGCAGGTGGCCTCGTTAGTTCCAGATTGGATCACTGCAGATCCGCATACCAAAAGAACTGTTACCCAGCTCGCTCTCCCCGCCTTGGTGCAATATGTGAATACGCCGTTTCATATGATCGCGTTAGATGTGATTGCTCGTCCACAGGTGGCCACAATAGCAGAAAGATCTGTTACGATACGAAGAGGGTATGTTCAGTCATCGTCGCTGAGGGCAGCAAGAGTTCTACCGGCATTCGGGGTGGGGTGTATAATCAATACGGATTTGAGGGCATCTCTGCACGAACGATGGATGGTTAGATAGAGAGAATATCAGTGCGGGGCACAGCAAGCGAGGATAACTTATCTCTCCACTTGATTGCCATGACTATCACTTTTGCGGGCACGTATCAGGACAGCGGCAGTAGCCGGACAGTCCCCAAGTATTTGGACCCGTTGCGAGGATCAGCAAAGCGAGTAACCAACTGCAAATGAAGATGCCAGATGCGGCTGCACTAACCCCTGGCCTCCGAGAGGGGTAACCCGTAGCGCCAGGTATGTCTGTTCTTGCTTTTGTGTATCTCCCCCGCCTGAAACTGTGTATGGTAAGGACGGGTATCGGGTGTTGGCTCGATGCAGCAACCCGTTATCTCTCTCCGGCGCATACACTAACCTCACCTGCAAGGTTTCACTAACGCTGCGAATAGCTTAATCTTCATCCCTTGGCCATGCTTGGGCGCCCTCCCGCTCCACATCTGCAGTTGAGCGAGCCACCTACAGCAGGCGTGGGTAGAGATACGTGCCCAGCCGCTATCGAAGCGAATACTGATTAGCCAACGATTACTCGACCAAAAGTATCGTATCTCACTGACAATTTCCCCCAGACGCTAGTCAACTATGCTTATCCCCGCATCTCTGAGCCTTCCCGTTCTGCCGTTCTATCCAATCAGGCTACAGATCGGCCATATCTATCCACGAGCTTCCGCGGCGGAAAAGAACAGCCACCAGGAATCACTATCAGCAGCCAGGAGGCAGCCCTTGAGGGTCAGAAAATCAAAATACACGTATAGAAGATACGTCATACAAGACGGAGATAAACCGATAGCTCGCAAATGGTCCTTATGCATTGGTCAAATGCAGCCGGTAGGCCGACATGGTCATTGATGCCTCAGGCAGATATCATATTGGCCTCTCACTGGGTCAACACCGTCACCAGGTGCAAGCCAACTTGGCTCAAATAGGCCAGATGCTCTCGAATCTCACCTGAAAACCTCACCACTTCCTGTGCTCAGTGTACTGTACTCACATTCTCTTGACCCTTTCGTATAGGATACCAATCTAATTGACCTACCACTTCTTTATCTTAGAAAGAATGAGTGTTCCGATGGAATCCAGAGACCTTGCAGAGATTCTCAACTCCCCTGCCTATGATTACGGACAAGATGTGGAGAAGAAGAAGAATTTAGATGATACACCCCCTGAAGACGAAGATCCATTTGGAAATGAAGAGTTTGCGGAGGTAAAATATCGAACGATGGGTTGGTGGTAAGCTTCAACTCCCCTGCCCCTAGACTACTCCTTGGTCCTGTATCTGACCCTTCTCTTCACAACATGCAGGAAAACAGGGATACGTGAGCCTCAATCTTCGTGCTGTCGCCTATCAAACATATAGAGCCCTAACCTTCTTTATACACAGTGATGGTTGCAGAGAATGTTTCCATCGGAATTCTATCTCTTCCATCCGCCTTTGCAACGCTGGGCTTTGTCCCGTAAGTTACTCACTTACTAGGCAGATGAAAAGCTAAGTTTAGCTTAGGGCTCTTATTATACTAATTGGAATCTCTGGTATATCATGGTATACTGCCTACATTCTCTGCCAATTCAAGTTACGATACCCCCAGGTCCATAGCATGGGAGATGCGGGTGAGATTATCATGGGACGATTTGGACGTGAACTGCTTGGTATTGGGCAGCTGTTGTTCCTTATATTCGTCATGGCCAGTCACGTATTGACCTTCACGGTCCTTATGAATACGATTACCGAACACGGTACCTGCACAATCGTGTTTGGTGTCATTGCATTGATTGTCAGTTGTGTTGGTGCCCTACCACGCACCATGGACAAGGTATATTGGATGTCGATCGCATGTAAGCACATTATAGGGCTTCTCATATTTCACACTTCAAGTTTAAATATGGGGCTAATTTTTCATTTCTGTGTAGCATTCCTCAGCATTGTGGCGGCAACCATGGCCACGATGATTGCGGTCGGCGTGGAGTACAAAGGCCACATTCCCCTTGCTGTGACTACCCATCTCAGTTTCAACGAAGAATTCCTAGCAGTCAGCAATCTGTTTTTCGCCTATGGTAAAGCCCTGACTTGTCACACTCTGTTTAATCTAACTAACTTTACGACAATCAACAGTGGGCCATGCGTCCTTCTTCGGGTTCATCTCAGAGATGGACAAGCCACGAGAATTCACCAAGTCCATATCAGTGCTCCAAGTAATTGACACTTCACTATACATTGCCAGCGCAGTGGTCATATACCGCTACGTTGGCGCGGACGTTCAATCCCCTGCCTTAGGCTCTGCGGGGCCTCTAGGAAAGAAAATCGCCTACGGACTGGCTATTCCAACGGTATGTCACTTACCATAGTCAACTATCGTTTGGAACGACTGCTGACCTATTATCCCAGGTCCTTATTGCTGGGATTGTCAATGGTCATGTAGCCAGCAAGTACGTGTACGTGCGTGTTTTCCGCGGCACAAACCACATGCATGAACGGACTCTGCTCTCCATCGGGTCATGGGTCGCTATTGGATTGATTTCCTGGGTAGTTGCCTGGGTAATCGCAGAGTCAATTCCAGTCTTCAACAACCTTCTGAGTCTAATTGTACGTGGTCTCCTCATAGTACTAAACACACATGCTAACTCTAAACTATAGACTGCACTTTTTGGCTGCTGGTTCGCTTGTGAGTTTCAGATACCACTAATATCTTGCGGAGTAATCTTAACCATGCTTTATAGATGGGTTCCCTGCTATCTTCTGGTTTACCTTGAACAAGGGCCAGTGGTTCGCATCAAGCAGAAAAATATTTCTAACCTTGTCCAACACGTTCATTCTAGCCATGGCAATCACCCTTGTATGTATTCCCTAGCCTTAACGGAATCTTGTCGCTAATTATCTTTCCAGTGCGGTCTCGGGTTATACGTGTCTGGTGATGCGATCAGCAAGGATAGTGGTAGTGGAGTTTGGACGTGTGCCAACAATGCTGTTTGAGCGACCCCTGCTCGACCATAGCCAGTCATGTTCGATGTTACTCAGTTGTCCAGCGATATACTGCTCCTGTGATTATGAAATCAAATTTTAACTTGTCGTTGTCGATTGTATCATGATCTTTTGAGCATGTCTTGCTGTATCAAATAACATGAGTATGTTCTTTAGCAAATTTGAACAAATCAGCTCAATATTTCACGATGAGGGAAAAAAAAAAAAAAAAAAAAAAAAGAGTAAAATGCATAAGAATCACCATTCATGGATATTTCCCAGGTGCAGCACTCTAACTCACTACTATACACCCTTGGTAGACAGTCCAGCTTATATGCTGACGGTTAAACTATTTCATCGAGTAGGCCTCTTCTAGTTCTCTCCCCAGAAGACTTAGATACTGATTACATAATAGGCTCAAAGTTGAAGCTGAAGTTTTCTATACATAAGATAAGTTAACAATCTTTATTACTGATATAGATAGTTAACCGTGGAATAATAACATATCATTAGTATTGATCGAATACACCTTCCAGCCCTTGTTATGGGCCGAGAAATAGATTTTAAAGTAGTAATAAAGATAAACTCTAACAATCGCTTTCAGTTGCGTCTATGTCAAGAGAAAAGTCGATGCCAGCAACATACCTCACCAGCCTAGATCTCTATCAATCAATTGCAGAATAGCCACTTCAGCAGGCCACACATGAACAAATTCCTGAACTCGCCATGACCAGTCTTCATCCCAATTGAAAATAAAGGGACACGATGCACAGAAGAATCCCCAAAAGTCAGGAAACCAACCAGCATTCTCCCAATCGACCAGTACGACGTCAAATGATCGCCCACCTTGATCATTTCGGCAAGTTTTATTCTCCACAATCATGATGTTTTTCTGCTGAACGTCTCCATGCGTTAGTGTAGGCCGATGACCTTGAAGGACGCGAGCGAGATATTTTTCATAAAAGCGAGCCTTGTAGTCTCAATGATTATTGCGCTCGACTAAGGCCCTATAATTACCCACAAGGCCTGCGACGAAGGCAGGTTCACCAGTGAAATGCCCTAGAGATTTGTGATCGCCGTGCTGGCTATAGAATAAGTAATGATGTACGCCACCCCCGTCCAGACCCCCGAAAAAGTCGGACCATGGACACTCAGCTTTTCGCATAGCATCGAATATCGATTGGAGTTTTGCTATGATACCATCCTTCTCGGATGGGGTCAATGATGGCCAGATGGTATTCAGCTGTACGCCGGGAATGCGTTGCATGACCAAGAACAGTTGTTTGCCCTCATAGTACATCGCGTATAGTCGAGGGGCTGGGACTTCGGGGACGTGCCGTTCAAGGTAAATCAGTGCCTGGCCTTCCCAGGTGTTTATACCACCTCCATATTTAACGACAATATTGTCGTTGATCGTCACTACCTTGGATGCCGTGGTCTCCCAGAGGACATTGGTGCAAGCGCGGATTTCATCTGTTGTAGGTAGTGGAGGCAGAGGCTCGGAGTTCTGGAAGGGAAGGTCCACTTGTTTCCACATCGTAGAGAAAGCAGTAGGTAGCAGAGGTATTATTAAATTATATTTGATTGTCTGATGGGGATGGAATAATCCAGAAGATAGATTCTAGTAGCACTCGTGCTGGAATATCCCTTAGTATATCACATATTAAAAGACGAAGTTTAGTAGCGTACTTACAGCTAGACATTTCGTCTGTGATACTGTTTACTTGCAGTTCTGTCAACGAGGCTGTGATGAGGCTATACTAGTCTCCTGCAGGATGACGTGTACAGCAGCTGCAGACGCCCAAGAATGTACTAGCCGGGGCCAGAAGAGGGGAATTTTCAGCTCACAACATTGAACAATTCGGATTTCACCTCTCACTTCCTCTCAACTTGTATATGCACATGGCTCAATATCTCTTCGCTGCAGGATGCTGACGAAGCTATGTGCAAAGCTCTGCTGTGCTCAGGCTGATGGTGACGCTGACAAGGCCGAACCTGCCATTCCCCATGCGAGACGTTCGATTAATGAAGGAGGCGCCAGCCTGACAAAGAGCATCAGTCCTGAGGTTGCTACTACCTCCTCGGGTCACGCTGCTGCCTCACCCAAGGACCTCTGGCAAGTAGCATTCGACAACCTTGATCCGAAACAAAAACAGTGGTTGTCCAAAGAAGAACACTCCCCGACCAAGGTCATCCAGGAAGTTATTAGTGAGACCGAAACTAAATATACAGAGTATAAGAAGAAAGAGTTGATTATCCGAAAGCATAATGGGGGTGAGATCAAAGTCCGCGAAATTGCTCAGAATATCCTTGCGGCTGCATTGAATGTGCAGCAAATAATCACCGCGATCGTGAGTTTCGACCCAAGTGGTCATGGTAGGTTCCCGATTCTGCTTCGAGCCACAAAGCCTGAGAGATGCTGATATGTAACAATAGCATCAAGCGCCTGGACAATAGTTTCGCTAGGTTTGACGGTAGGCGACTTCCTGAAATCTTTTCCGTTAGCAACCACTTACGAATGTATAATTCACCCTCTAGATGGTGCAGAGAGATATTGCGCGCAGAGATGCCATCTTAGAAGCCTCCGAATACTTAGCAGAGCAGCTAGCATATTTTAGCTTCTTGGATAGCGACCGCCGATACACAAATGGCGCTGGTGACAAGCAGCTAGATAGTGCTCTTGTGGGAGTCTATACAGCGATACTTGAATACACGGCGGAAGTAAAAAAGATACACCATGAAAGCGGCTTTGGTTGGTCTGGGGAGTATTCTTTAATATAAGAAGAATGTCTAACATGCATGTTCTCAGCTCGCATAGGAAGTACACTCATACCCCTTACCGAGCAGCCACTGCAAAAGCTTCGAACAGTTGTGGAAAATAAAATCACAATGGCTGAAAAATGGGCTACCGTCACAGATCGCACATGTGAGTTTATCATCTTGAATTCTACTTGTATCTTCAGAATGCTTAAATTCGTTAGATCTGAAGGGACAGGCTGCGGACATTCTTGCGGCTATTGACAAGACTGTCGAAGAGCTCCAGAAAGTTCAGTCCACTGTACTAAGTAGGCTCTCTCAGAAATCTCGACCAGAGACTCATAGTCTGACGTTAGCAGGTGTCGAGGACAAAGGAATACTTGAATGGCTATCTCAGTACGACTTTTCCAAAGCTCAGAACGACACTCAGGATCACCGATCACCAGGGACAGGCGATTGGCTTTTGAAGTTAAAAGCCTATGTAGAGTGGAAGGACTGCCCAGGTAGTATCTTCTGGTTGCATGGAGTGGGTAAGTTTTCTAGGCACCGTTCGGATGAGGAAAATACACTGACTGCTGGACAAGCGGGTTGTGGTAAATCAGTCATATGGTATGAAAGATTTGTGGAATCCGTAGGTTGTATCTTAGCTAACATTTAGAAATATGTAGCTCGACAGTGATTGGGGACGTTCAACGAACGTGCCTGGATAGTTCAAACATGCGGTTGGCCTACTGGTACTTCCAATTCAATGACCCAGGATCGCAAAGAGTTGAGAATATGCTCAGGGCTATCATTCGACAGCTCCATTCAAACCCACTAGATGGGCCTGTCAGGCGCATTTGGAAAGAGCATGGTACCAAAGGAAGCAATCCAAGTAATGTAATGCTTCAAGAGACTCTCCACAAAATGATTAACGCCTACCAAGGAAACGTGTTCCTCATTTTAGATGCGTTGGATGAATGTCCCAACGCAGTCAATCGCAAGGAAAGGAGCTTTTTGCTGGCATTTCTTACCGAACTCCAAGAGAAATGCAGTGATAACATTCACATTCTTGTTACTAGTCGGCCAGAGCCAGATATAATTGAACACCTTGAATGGTGTACAGCTTTAGACCTCGAGGAAAAGCAGGGGTCTGACATTCTAGCCTTTGTTAAGGTCAAAGTTGAGGCTCTGGACGATAGAATCGCTCCAAAGGAAGTGAAAACACAGATAATTCACGAGCTGCTACAGGACGACAAGAGGTATGTTGCATGTCGCTTAGGTGCTTTTGTTGAGATAAGTACTCATTTGCGCAGACGATTTCGCTGGGCAGACCTTCAAATAAAGCGTCTAGAGGAATGTCGCAATAACTCCGAGATCTTGGAATCGTTGAAGACCATGCCACAGACATTGCACGACATATACATCTCTGTAATCGAGAGAATCAACTCGAAGCGCTCTGATATCATATTCGCCAAGAAGATACTCACTTGGCTGTGTTTCTGTGCCAGACCTCTCACCCTGACAGAAGTTGCAGCAGCAGCGGGCCTTGGTGTCCCAGAGGACATTATCAAGATTTGCACAACTTCCTTTGTCACTTATCGGCGCATGGATGATGAGATCAGGCTGGCTCACTTCTCTGTGAAGGAATTTCTTGTTAGTAGCCAAAGTACTGGCCAATGGCACCAACTCTCCACCTTGAATGGCCATGCCATGCTAGCCAAGCAAAATCTGAGAATTCTACTGCAAAACACACGGCGTCTGCTCAAAGAGGAAGCGAAACAGGAGCTGCTGCTCGATTATGCCGCCTGTAACTGGCACGAACACTTCAAGGTTTGTGCTGTTACTACAAGCCTAGAACTCGAAAAGCTGCAGGAGATGGTGAATCAGCTTTTCCGACACCCGACTATCTACCGCAACTGGCGATATATATCAACCGAGTTCGAGGAGCAAGAAGTACAGCCAAGCCCTATCGGTGCTGCGTCTGAATTAGGGCTCATTCAAACCGTGAATGGGTTACTAGAGGAAGGCGCAGACCCTTTGAAGTGGTTTGCATATGGGTCCGGACCATTTCAAGAGCCTAGAAATGCAGTATTGTTAGCTTCTGAAAATGGGCATCTGGACGTACTGGATTTGCTGCTGCACAAGGTGTTCATATCTCTTGACCTGGCCGAGGGCGTATTGAATAGTGTCCAACGCTACGGTCTCACAGTCAAGACGCTGGAAGATATATTCGACACACTCTCAGCTTCAGGGATTCTTTACACTGGAACTGAGAGCGGAGTTATCCACATAGATGAAAGAATTGTTGTCGCTGCAGCAAAGAACGAGCGTTGTGGCATGGACCTAATGGCTATCCTCCTTGATCAGTACGAAGAGACAGGAGTAGCAATTGTGCCTGTGACAGAGGACGTATTGGAAACCGTACTGCGAAACAGAGGATGTGGGGGCGATGTCTTGCAGGTTCTTCTCAAAAGGCGCAATGCCGACGTCAAGATCTATCCACAGATCAAGAAGATGTTGGCATGTCCGGCCCTCCTCAGCGACAGCGCGATAGTATTACTTCTTGCAGAACGGCGTACAGAAATTGACTTGGATGAGAAGTTCATTGCCGGTTTTGCACAGTATGCAAGCGAAACGGCAATGGAGGTACTTCTAAGTACATTGAATGACGATTTCTTGCTGGCTGAAAATGTTCTGGTAGGAGCGGCTAATAATGGACTCCATGTCGGTGTCTTGCGTCAAATTCTTCGTCGACGACAGAATCGGGCACAGGTTAGCGAGGATGTACTCTGTACGGCAGTGTGTAATACGAACGCACCCCATTGTCTCGAAATGCTTGAACTCCTACTAGATGACTGTGGTCCGGATTTTTCAATAAGCGAAAAAGTCATGCTGAAGATCGTGAACAAATGGATATATGCAGCTGAGATTCTCAACATGCTTTTACACAGGCAGCAAGCTGGATTCACCGTCACTCATGCAATTCTATGCCAAGCAGCCTCTAACCCACAAGGTAAAGATATCTTTGAGATACTCATGAACAACGGAGGCTTGAGGATCTCAATAACCGAAGACATATTGCTCAATTCAAGGAGTGAAGCCTTGATCTGTTTTCTATTAGATCTTGAAGCAAGGTCTCAAATAGAGGCCCTTCCTCTCACGGAAAAAGTCATGTCGCATGCTGTAAGACGCTTCACAACTAACACTGTGAAGGCAATTTTCCGCGTACGACCAATGGCCAAAGTGAGCGATAATATGTTTGTTGAAGCATGCAGTTGCGATTCATCGATGCTAGCGCTTCTAATGAAACAACCGCATGGACAATTACCGGTCTCGAAGATGCTAATAACATTAGAAAAGTACGGTAATCATCAGAGTGCTACAGAAATAATCCAACTCCTTTTGGACAGAAAGCTCTTCGAAGTTGACCAAGGAATTGTGGAAAGATTTGCGCACAATCATCCAGCTTTGGAACTCCTGCTGCGGACAGCACCGTGTGTATGCATCACAGAGAAAGCCGCCATCCGAGCAGCAGCAGCATCCCACGAGAAAGCACTGTGCATTCTGCTCGATGAGCGAATAGAGGATATTCCAATCTCGGAAGAATTCATGATAGCCGTGGCAGGAGCAGAAAGACCGACCAACAATATAAGACGGATTCTCGCTCATTGTGGCCCACAAGTACCAATAACTGAGAAAGTTCTGTTGGCAGCCTCGTACACCTTGGACGCTTTTCAACTTCTTCTCCACGCACTTGGACCCGATGTGCCTCCTTTCCTAACTGAGAAAGTGGTTATGCTTGCCACTTATCAAAAACTGTCTGCATTACCTTGGTTAATTGAAAGGTATGGCTTCCAGGCACTGCCACTTACTGAAAGAGTCATGGTTGCTGCTGCCGCAACCAGCCTTTCCGGGCTACAGTGGCTCCTCCATAAGTGGCCTGCCGAAATAGACTTCAACGACGTTTGGAGAGCGATCTGGAGGTTTGAAAGGAACAACTGTGACTATTTAAATTGTCATAAGCCTTTCATTCTGCCAACAGTTCAGTATAAAGCTGCGAGCCACATTGTTCGATATACTAGAGCAGTCGATCTATCGGAGGAAGTCTTTCAGAGTGCCCGGAATTCATCTGCTCGTGATCAAGACTCGATTAAAAGACACTACAGTGGCTTAATGCCTCTGATCGAAATATGTATTATGCATAGCTTGCCTGTTCCAGTAACAGAACGGTTAGTAAAGGTGTTTGAAAGTTGTGACGCTGATCTCATCGAAGCTATCCGTGAGGCTGTCGAGAAATATGGCAAATACCGCCGTGGCCCTGCAGGAGAGCTTGATAAGATGCTATTGTCATGCATCCAAAGACATTGTGGGACTTCTGTTGTTGAGGCATAATACATATCTGGGATCAGTTTTAGATGTCCATCCTTTCCAATGTTATTGCCGTTCTACTTCTTACCTAGAAACCGTTGAGCTCCTATGACCAGTGTAGCTATTCTACTACTCTTACCAAAGTGACCACCCAAAAATGACAATACTGGACTTACTAGATAATCTCAATGGCCGCTAATCTTGGAACACCGAGCTGTGCAGGTTGCTGGCCGAAAAGATCATACTCCACTTTGTCACGCATTTCAAAAAGGCTGACCTACATTAATGCACATGTGCCAGAGATGAATGCCTAACCGGGAAGGGCAATTGGGTGATGTGAATTTGACTTGAAGTCCTTAAATCAGGGAACAGTGAGGCCAGTGACTGGACACGCGGTGCAGATCTAGCAATTGTAATCATCGAACCAATGCAAGTACTCAATAGTATCTTGCCTTGGAGTGAGTGTCAACAGCAAATGACACTTCTGTTTGAGAATTAACCCAAGAAGTATCATATGCGGATAAGGGCTAAAGTGGCCTATAATTCCAGGTACCCACATAATTTGCACGAATAAGGGCTCACTGGTGGACGGCATCGGAGTAAACCCCGGACTGCGGAGTAAGTAGTGACTGACTACGTAGCCAGTCAGTACGGTACGCCGAATCCGAGCCTGGAGCTTCTCCCAATACTGAAACTGCCTCGCTTGGTCAAGGAAAGAGTATGACACAGGTGAAGGTGTTCCTGCTACTCGGGTATTAAAACTCCAGGCTGAAAGGCTCTCATCTACTAACTCATCTTTCCCCCCCCCCCCCAAACCCAATTTCATCGAGACTCTGTCTTGCCAGCGCCCACAATGGCCTACCGTTGCTTCCTAGCTCTCACTACCCAGGATCAGATTGGTACACCACCACCACCAAGCCATTTCTTGCTTCACTGATCATTATCTAATCATGGATTTGCATATCAGACCATTTTACATGTGAATGGAACAAGGCGGACACAGTCAAGGGCTTTGTTGGCCAGAAACATGAATCTATCGATCTCACACTCTACCCTACGAAGACCATAGTCACAAAGACCTATAACAACAAAGATGCTGCATCAGCAGCATGCTTCGACGGTTACCAAAATGATGATGACAAGGAGTTCTGCACCCCTTGGTATCTGGCCCCAGAAATCACAAGTTTCATTACCACGACTATTTTTGAACGCAACAAAGGGGCTGATAATAAGAGCCCGATTATCATGAAGTTTATCCTATCCAGGGTAGAGGGCTATCTTGCTCGATCCGATTTCTTAGAGCAGCGCTTAGATGGGGTGAAGCACATTGCCAAGGTGGTAGGACTTTTGCGTCCACTACAACAAGTCACGACCGCTCAAGTCCAGATAGATGGAACAGCGCATGATCTGAGCACACTTCTGTCGATGTCTGTCGGTGCGGTCCTTCTCGACGCTGGCTCTGGCTCTGATCTTCACGACACCCTCCACCACAGCGTCGAAGAGGCACTCTGTAACCGGATTTCATATCCATGGGTAGTCCCTACATCAGTTGTGCCAAAACGCCTTGCATGGGTAGAAGGTCGCAAAGACGCGGATACGAGCCGACGCATGTACGAGGCGGCAGCAGCCCTAGGGATCTCTCTGGTGATCATTGACAAGCCGGGGCATTGGCTGCAGAATGACAACGGCCCGTACGCCCATCTCCGAGAAGGCTTTGTCGCCGCAAATATTGACGTGGATGAGGGATTCGTCGATAGGATCATCACGGCCGTCCGCAGCTACGATAAACCCATTGATGGCTTGATGACAGTGAGCGATAGCCGCATGATCGGAGTGGCTCGAGCGTGTGAGATCCTCGGATACTCTACCTCACCATCTTCAGCCTATATCCTCGCCGGGGATAAGTATCGAACTCGAATAATGGAACCAGACACGCACGGGGCATTCCGGGTCTTTGGGACGGACGAGTTAGATAAGGTTCTTCGGTCCACCGAAGTGTCATATCCCCTCATCGTCAAGCCGTGCTTGGGGTGGGGAAGTCAAGCTGTCACTAAAGTGTCCACGGAAGACGAGTTATTTCAAGCAGTTGAGAAAGCCTGTGACTGCCATGCGCTTAGTCCACAGAAGCGAAGTGACGCCGTTATTGAGCCATACATCGATGGACCGGAAGTCGACGCGAACTTCGTCCTGCTAAATGGCGAAGTCATCTTTTGCGAGATTAGTGACGACTTTCCGAGCCCTGGTGACCTAGACGCACAACAAAGCCATAACTTCGTCGAGACTATGGTCCATATCCCCTCTGCGCTTCCACCGCATGAGCTGAAGGCCATCCGGAATGCGCTGCACCAGAGTATTCTTCGTCAAGGATTTCTAACGGGTACCTTTCATTGTGAAGCACGTTTGCAGTATTCGAGTCATGAGTTCCGAAAAGACAGCGAGAACGGGGTGGAGGATTTGTATCCTCGACAAGGTAAGACCAATGATGGGAAGAAGAGTGTGCGCGTGTACCTCCTCGAGATAAACGCCCGCCCAGCAGGCTATCTGGAGACTGTTGGCGTCAACTTGGTCTACGGAGTGGATTATTTCGCCCAGCAGATGCTCTTCGCAGTCAATGACGAGCTTCGATACAGGGCTTTGTGCCATCCATTCTTAAATGGACCTCGCTATAACCTCTCGGTGCTCGTCCTCCAAGAAGATGTTGCCGGGATCATGAAGACCGAAGATGCCACAGCGGAGCTCCTCCATCAGTACCCCGAATTGGAGCCACATGTGCCGCTGTACGCGACAATCAAGAAGAAAGGGGACAGATTGGTGGGACCAAAGTCGAGCGAGGTCCATTTTATTGCCTGGATGTTGGTCACGGCTGAGAAGAGACGCGATTGTCTGCGGTTGGTAGAGCGGATACGAAGTAATTTCCGCTATGAAGTAGAGTCGTAATGCTTCAAGACAGCAAGATGTTGTCATTCTTGTAGACAATTGAAGCATTACCGTTTCAATCGACCTATGAAGGAAAGGAAGAGCGCAAATTACGAGTTTCTATTAAAATATGCGCAAAGGCACGTTCCGGAATACAATGTACTTCTAGATTAGGTAGAACATATGTCAAGAGATCAAAGTGCATCGCTGTTCTCATTCGTGTTCCCAGCCTGCGGGTATCAAATTCTAAAGATTTTGGAGCAAGACACTAAAAACATATGTAGGTTATATGAACACAGAGAAGAAACAGACGGGGGCCATTTGACAAGCATGCTAGCGATCGAGCCACAGCTCGGACGTGCTTGTCATGGATGGAAAGCTAAGCTGAGAGCCGTGAGTCATGAGCACAAAGCAATAGCTCACTCTGCCGGAGAGTCAGCATTTTCGTATACGGGACATGGCTAGCTTGGGTGAGCAAGGGGCATTAGATTGAGTTTGAGGACGGAAAATGTTGGGTGGATGCTGCGAGGTTGTTGTGTAGGTGGCCATGAAGGGTCCCTGCTCGTGTCCCACCGACAAGGTGCAAGGATCTGATGATATGCCACTGATGCTATGTGGTCATAACTAACTGGTAAGGACGTGCATTGTGCAAGTCCTGTCGATGAAGCCAGTGGGATTCAACCTCGCGCACGCATCGTAGTGTAAGGTGTAATGTAAAGCGATTTATTATGACGGCTTATAGAGAGGGGTCATCCTTCCAAGTTCCTGGTTGGCGTGTTAGCTTTGAGTCAAGCAATAGGAGGAATTGAGGCGGCATACCTTCAAAGTGATGCTTCACGAATGCCATGGGATCATCAACATCTCCGGCACCCATTTGGTGCACTCCCGGGCTGAAGCTGGTGATGGGCAAGACCACCACATCTCCGACCTTCTTATATCCCTCCTGACCCGTAAAGTCCTCATAGGTGATGTTCAACGTCGAGCCGGGTTCAATGTTGAAGTACTCTGGATCGTTGAAATACCGGAAAACCGCATCCGTCCAAGCGCCTGGCCCAGTGTACTCCATGACGGTCTTGTCCATCTTGCCAGTCTTTAGAATACCCGCCTTCTTCATCCGCAATGTCTCCTCCGTAATGTAGGAGACAATATCGCGCATGATGGGGTGTCCGGGTTTGGCTTGGATGGTCCATTGGCAGAACTGGATTCTGCGCGCATACCAGTCATGCCAGTCGGGGCGGTCAGGATCCGCCTCAATGCCCACCACCGCTCCAACTGTGGCCAGATCCAACTCGGCTGGCAGCCAGTCAGACGCCGGCTTCAACGCCGTGGTATCGATATCGCTGTAGATTCCACCCCGCGCGAGCAGGATCAAGTATCGGAAGAAGTCGGCCTTCAAGACGGGCAACGGCATAGCATCGTAGGCCTCGAACACATCAGGAACAGCGCCGTACAAGTATTTGATCAGATGGCGTTGGGTATCATCGGGAACGACCTCGTGGACG
The DNA here is from genome assembly GCF_000002855.4 of Aspergillus niger. Lineage (NCBI taxonomy): Eukaryota > Fungi > Ascomycota > Eurotiomycetes > Eurotiales > Aspergillaceae > Aspergillus > Aspergillus niger. The sequence continues at coordinate 1,074,697 of NT_166523.1, read as the reverse complement.
AATCCGGGATGTAACTCGGACCAGCTGGACTCCGGATCACGCAGGCTTTCGCTGAAGAACATCGATGACGGCGCATATTTCCACGTCTGCCAGATGAACGCAGGGAACTTGGCTTCCAGATCGTACGGAAAGTGGTAGCGCAAGCGATCGCGCAAGGGGGCGCTCGGTGGCGGGGTCAGCGGCAGCTGTTGTACGGTGTCTCTAGTTCCACCTTTTCGCTCATTGTCTGCATGACCATCGTAATCCTGGTTGTAGAGGTGTCCGGCGGAGGAGGTATCCGGAGACGGAAGGGAAGAGGCGGTATGCGACGATCGGAGGTAGACGATAAAGGTAATCAGAAGCGCAGCCGCGAGTAGCGACTTCCGGAAGGTGAGCATCGCTGTGGGAATATGAGAAGATCGCTAATTAGGTGGATTGTCACACAGGCGCAATGAGCTGGCAGACAGCTGTGTTGTGTAGAACCGCAGCCGGTCGTCTCCGCAACTCCGCCGACGATCAAAAGCAGATCAGTGCCAGGCAACGATAAACTCAAGATGCGATATGTATATCGTGTCAAGATCCGTTTCGCCAGAAGTTTTGTCAGCGATTTCGCATAGCTAGCAGTTCTGTGCGATCGTGCCACTGCAAGGTTTTAGGGGGGGTTTTCGTAAGAAAAGCGTCAAGACTCCGGGGCCGCGCGGTCGCTGTGGTCGTGGGTAGATAGGCGCCGTGAACGAAAGAACAACAATTGATTGGGGGTGATTGCCGGGCTGTCTTGCAGATTGAGGGGGGCGCTTGGAGGCTAGCAGCAGATCAAGTCAAGAGCAGCAGAGCAGACAAAGGCCAGCTGGTGCTGGAGGAGGAGGAGGAGCCGGCGAAGAAAAAGAAGGTTGAGCTTAAGGCTAAGCAGCAGCAGTGGAGCCGAGAGTGACGACGGCGAAAGAGAAGTTGTTGGTGGCGTCAGAACGGCGGGCGCTTCGGCTGATAAGCATTTGACCATTCCACCCTTGCCGTCTAGAATGTTGCAGTTATTCCACACCGTGCAGGAGAATATTTCCTGGACGCTAAGCTATACCACAAGGAAGGAATTGAATGCTTTTATGTGATCAAATGAACCCTCAGGGACTGCAGTTCTGCATTATAAGTTCCGATCCAGGAAACGCGTCGCTAAAAATTGCTGGATGGCTGTGGAGAGTCCAGTGCCTACGACGTTGGCATCCACACCCTCGTTCGTCTGCATCCGCAACAGGAGATGATCGTCTAAGCCTTGTCAGATTGATTAACTGCTTACTCGTCTGAAGTGCTTCGGTCTGCAGTTCCCTTGGCACGATGGTTTGTCTCAAAGAGATGCGGGATGGTGGTGCTGCCGATAAACTTCCCATCCGAGGTGGTATCGCTTTCGCTTCCCCACAAATCGGGCAGTGGTGGTGGTGCCGTTTGCAGCCAAATGTCGCCTTGATCGCAACGAATTTAGAAACCATGCCAGGTCCACTACATGGTCTAGATCTAAGCAGTCCCTGCTGCAATTAGGTTACTTCTACCTCCAGGCGACCCTTTTTGGGTAAAAGGGTTCTTGCTTTCGCATCAATCTCTACTAAGACATCGTGTCCCCATTCGCATCGAAGTCAAGCCTGAGGGGCACCCACTCAGCCCATCCGAAGAAGACGCGGTTTACGTAGCCTGGAGGGTGGACACTGCGTCAGCCCCGTGAAGCCGCGTCATACGCTGAGCCGGCTGCTGCACCCCCGACTTCTTGGCTCCGGCGCTTAGTAGATGACCTTTTGTAGCAAGTGTTTGGGTGACCGTTCGGCGTGATAGTGACAGGTGAAAGCCACCTACATTGCTTGACCTGCACGGCTCGTCCACTTACAGGGCGCGGGCCAGGGCCAAGCAACAACCACTGCAGCTATCATTGGCTCGATATTCCTCCACCGCTCGCCATGTCAACCGACTGAGTAGCACCGTACAAACCTCTTACTATCACAGTATCACGTTGGCTCATATGGTGATCTGCAGTCACGCTATACTATTCGTGGCTTTGCTAACAACACTGTCAAGTTTGACAATTCACCTATTGCGCAGAAAAGCACGCACATATCTTCCTCTCTACAGGTGTAACTTGTTCTATGGTACTCCAGGGGTTGTGGTGAGGAAAAAGTCCAGATTCGCCTTTCCTCTCTGCGGTCACGTGCGACACGTGGAACCTCCCCAGGCGTTGAATGGCTCTTTGCGGCCTCACAGACCCGCTCCATACCAGATACAGCTAGACGCACTGCCGGGCCTTGGATGGGTTCCTGGGACCTTGAGAAACAATTCCCACCGTTGGATGTTACAGTGCCTGAACCACTACAGGGACTTTCAGCAGATGAAACCTTACAACCAGGTTTCTCATCCAAAGGAACACGGAAACGAGCTGTGGTTGTAGGTGGCTTGTTTTCAATCCAGGGTACTGGTCGCTATCAATAGAAGCACCTTGAGGTAGAGTGTGTATGCATTCACAATTGTAGTCTCAACTGGAATGCACACATCCCGGTCACTCATTGTCAAACATACGAGGTGGCTGTTCTATCCTCTCCTGCTCTACTCTACTACACCACAACTCCATAAATGTTAACTTACGGACTCAGAAATGTTGACAAGCCAGCCGCTGAGGTAAGCAGGGGATCGTGCGGATCTGGATCTCTCAGAATGACGAACAGGAACTTGACATTTCCGACGCTGTTGGCAGTGGCTGATCGTCCCGTCCATTCACATCTTAGGAATGGTCAGACAGGACAAGTCGCCCTCGGCCTGTTTCACAATGACTTGCGTGCTTTAGCCCAAACTGTCCTCACCGTCGTGCCTATCATCACTTACCTAGTCTTCTTGAAGTGCTCATCCACTCTCCCCATGAGCCGTTATCACTGACCCTCAAAACCCTGTACCTATTTTCCACCAATGGCTCACCTCATTGGCTCAGCTACCTGACTCCTCAACCCTCTCCCTTAACCACCAAACACAGAGTAGTAAATGACACCCTCCAGTCTGAAGACTATTCCCTGGTTCGCGCGCGCGGATGGCAACATCCCAGAAAGTACATTCAGGTGGATACCATGAAAGGCCTCCCGTCACTGCTGAACAGCAGCAGCACCAAAAAATGGACACAATCCACCCCATCCACAGGCGAGGGTGAGAATGAGAGTGGTAGTACTATATCACCCACCAAGCCGCCCGAGCCATCCACACCCCCAGGAGGCTCAAACACCTCCATGATCTGGACGCGGAAGAAGATAATATGGCTCATCACCCTGATAGCTCTAAGCGTAGCCATAATCGTGGTGGTGATAACCGTCCCAGTAGTTCTCCTGCTGGACGATAAACACAACGACGATCCCAGCTACTACAACAGCGCCAACCGTCCAGTCCGCGTCGTGCATGACTTCCCCGACCCGGGTCTAATCCAGGTGAACAGCACGTGGTATGCATACGCTACAGTCGCCACACCGGACAATCCTGACGTCCCTCACGTCCCGGTATCGACATCGCGGAACTTTAGCAGCTGGACCTGGTTGCAGGGATACGATGTTATGCCTGCAATTAGCAGTTGGGAAACGAATATGAACCAGTACGCTCCGGACGTGATTCAACGCGTAAGTACTAGCCCAACCATCAAGCATAACCAAATCAACTAAATACCCTTATAGAAAGACGGCCACTTCGTCCTCTACTACTCAGGCGAACTAAAAGACTGGCTCCGCCACCACTGCGTCGGCGCCGCTGTCTCCAACGGCACAAGTCCCCTAGGACCATACATCCCCCACAACACCACCCTCGCCTGTCCCCGCGACCACGGCGGTGCCATCGACCCCGCCCCCTTCAGAGACGTCAACGGGACCCTCTACGTCGTGTACAAAGTCGACGGCAACAGCATCGGCCACGGCGGAGGCTGCAACAACGGCAAGAAACCCATCGTCTCCACGCCCATCATGCTCCAACAACTCAAAGACGATGGAGTCACCCCCGTCGGTGATCCCGTTGAAATTCTAACCAACGAAAAAGTCGATGGGCCGTTAGTCGAGGCTCCGGCCATTATTCGAACTGATCGCGGCATCTATTATCTGTTCTTCTCTTCGCATTGCTTTACATCGTCGAAGTATAGTGTTAAGTATGCATGGTCAACATCGTTAAAGGGGCCGTATACCAGGGCTGAGAGGCCCTTGTTCCGGTCTGGGGACTTTGGGCTAAAGTCTCCTGGCGGTGCGACGGCTTCGGTTGATGGGTCTAGGATTGTTTTTCATGCCTTTTGTGGGGATTATAGATGTATGTATGCCGCGGCGATGAATATTACGGCTAATTATACGATTTTGCCGGCGGCGCTTTGAGGTTGGATTGGATTATAGATTTGGTTGTGGTGTTGTTGTGTGAGATAGACTAGAGTCTGAGTCTGTACATAATTTTGATAAAAGTTATAGACCTTATCTTTCATGCACTAGGTAGAGTTTCAGGGAAGCCATCAATACTATCCTAGGTTCGGTTACTCCAAGTCAAACACTCATATTCCTCCGATGACCAAGAATAAAGCAGAAGCAAGACAGCCCTCAGATTAGCTCTCAGGTTCTCACCGGTTTCCAGGCAGATAATGGTAGGGACTTGTGCATTCTCGCACAAGTCGTGCCGGATACCATGCAAATTTGGCTTTTGATTTCATGATTCGTCACTGGGCTGTCTGCTTGCTTGCTCCATCTCTTGTCCATATCATTGACTTCAATACCCGTGTATGTTTGTCTTGCGTCATTAGCTGTATTGGGTATGCATTCACATGAACCTGTTTATCATAACACAACATAATGCAACATCCATATCATTACATGAATAGTAGCATAATCTCAATGCGGTCGACATGAGGTTGTGATTAGTAGACATATAACTGATTTGAAAACATTGAGCAATGTTAAGGTTAGTCTGGCACGGCACGTTGGCACGGCACGTTGTACTCAACATGGAGGAAAAGGGCGAGGTGATAAAGGGGGAGAGGATAAGACCGCCATCAGATTGAAAACTACCGTTTATACATCACTCTTCACTGACGTGCTCGACATCGTTATCTTTGTCAGAAACAGATGGAGCAATATGAGAGTCTCGGAGTAAAGTGCTAGATTTCTTTATCATCATTGGGGGCGTTGGCACAGAACAAGCAGAGGAGCAATGTGGTTGTGCAAAAGTAACAGAGTTGATCAGTGCGGAAAATAAAAAGAATAAGATCAGTAGAAGAAGGGTATGTGGTCAGTAATATGAAAATGAAAAAAGTGAGTTGAGCAAACCAAGGCTATACCCGAACATTAGAGGATAAGTCCCTGTCATAAGTACTTATTGAAGGAAGAAAAAGGAATCATCCAAACAGAATGAGCAACTTTGGTAATCTCTTAGATCTCTGTTCAGTCTCAATCATCCACGCTTGGTCAGATGTCTTCTTCCATTCGGGGATCCGAAGGATGAAGTCCACTGCCTGATTTGAATCATAAGGGTGTCATGAGAAAGCTCTTTGTGTGTGGTTATCGTCATTGAGATTGGAAAGCGCTATTCATAGAAGTAAGAAATCCAGCTATGAATAAGGCAAAGGTTGCGAGACGCGACCTATCTTCTAGATATTACATGTGGTGTGTTGCTTCGCGGAACAGCGCGTTTTTGTGGTCGACGCGGAGAGCACGTGACCGATTCTTATGCAGTTTGGTATTTGCGCAATTTTACATGCTGACTAAGGATATTGCACATAATATGCTCGATTTGTCGCCCCAATTCGCTATACGGCCATAAGTCCCAAACAGTGCTCAGCATCGATACCTTAACCAAGGGCATTGATACCGGCTGTGTTGCTGGCAGAAAGTTCACCATAATTATGATCACCCCTTTAGAGAACAGAACATCATCCAGGTCAGGTGTAACCATCCATAGAGGTATATCTTTCTTTCATATGATGTACACTGTACTATACTATAATTCATCTCATGGTTACCAATATATCTTTGCTTTCTATATAGTCCAAATGCCTGAATTCATCTCTATACCAAATCCATATATGCTTATCCCACCAATATATCCACTTAAATAGTACTCAACTAGATAGATTCCATAGACGACCGAGAATCAGAGTCAAGAGGAATCCACTGTCCCTCACCTTCCCAAGTCCCCGGCCTCGTAAAATCCTCATACCAAATTCCTCCCAACGCATTAACTTTAATGTACCCAAACCGGAAATACTCCGGCTCACCTTCCAAATGGCGGGTCCATTTAAACGACTCCAACATCCCATCATCAGACTTGAACGCCCGGAAGCGTTCGACATCATTAACAAGCACGCTAATCCCATCTGCATCTTTGTCTACATCATTGAAATTGAACATGATGTTCTGACGTGACATCATAACAGGAGCCCCAATGACAGGCAGGACGCTGCCCAGCTGCGCGCCGTCAAGCAATGCAGCAGACGTCTGCAGAATGCTATCGAAGCCCCAGCGGGCGATGCCGTTGATGAACAGTCCTACCAGGAGGCCTTGGTATAGGAGACTGGGGCGCGTTTGGAGTGTTGTCCCCGGTAAGAAGAGGAGGCTGAGGACGTAGTGATGAATGCGAAGGTTCATGTGCGGGACGAGCATCAGGGCGATCACGCCGCAGGCCATGATTCCATAGAGGAGAAGCATTTTGGGCATGCGGCCTTCTCTGCGGAAAGCGATGGCTTGGGTGAGAACAATGGCGACGAGGAGGCCAATGATGATGATCAAGGCGGGGATGGCGCCTGGTTGTTGTTGGATGTCGTGAGGTGTGAGGCGTGAGATGGGAATTTTGTCGAATGTGTCGGTGTTGAGGGCGCCGACCCAGCAGCTGCCGAGCCAGAGGACGGTCTTGTCCCAGTGTGCGGTGAGGTCTGTTAGAGTTTTGCGGACGCAAAAGTAGTAAATTGCAAAGCCGACGAAGGCGCAGGGGAGGAAGCGGCCTAGGGCTGTAGATACGACTTCATAGTAGTCTGGGGAGTAAGGCGGGTCGGAGGAGAGAGCGACCTGGAAGTAGACGATGAAGTAGATAGAGGCATAGAATGCTGCGGGAGACGTGATAAATAGGGATAGCAGGGTTGTTACAACGACTGAGAAGGTGAAAAGTGGCCAGCGGAGGTCCTGGCAGCTTGTTTCAGATGGCTCTCCGCTAAAGGTGAAGGAGAGTGGGAAGTATGAAGCGTATCCAATGCTTTCGATGCCGTTACTTGCCGCTGATGGAAAATTGGTTCTTTCACCCGTTCGACGCAAGACACCACAGCCGCCTTTTTGGCTATCTATCAGACCAGCGTGTAGTGCCGCAGGACAGATGGCTGAGTCTCCGCGGTAGATACCCTCAGTACTATCACCTTCTGCAGTGCCCCCGATGACAAGAGGACGATAGTTGTACTCCTCGGGGCCTACAAAATACGGCTCTAGCAGCATCGCATCTGCGCAACTTGCGGGACAGCGAAAGGCAAATGCCCCGTCGTCAAAAGGGCGACAGGAGTCACCATTCAGACCGCAGTCGGTCGAGTTTGGCCTGCATAAAGAGATTAATTTGGGAACAGTTTGGAACCGCCAGAGCACAGGTCACATACCATAGTCTAGCGTTACACGATAGCTTGACAGGCACTCCGTATCCGGATACCTGCTGGCCAGCTACAGAGGAATGCAGGATGGAGAGAAATATGACACCCCAGGTGCATATGCAGGCCAACAAAAGCCAAACTTTGGCACGAGTGCTCGGAAAATAGCGCTCCACAAGGCGGCCCGGTGCCGTCTGCCAGCGCTGCAACCATGGAGTGATCTGATACCGGTGTGGATGTGGCGGGCCTTTAATCCACGCGCGAATCCCAGAAAGCGTACATGTAAATGGCCTCGCCGCCGCTATGCGACGGGGATGATGAGTTGAAGTTGGCAATAAAGGCTCATTCGTGTTCTCTCGCCGATCGGGCCGGGCGGAGTCGGTACTTTCCCGCCCAACCGTTATGAACTGACTGCTTTCGGAGTCATTCTCATTCGGATCAAAGACTGCCAACGGGTAGTCTTGGGATGTCTTTCCAAAGGAGGAAGATGGAGATCTTGACCTGCTTCTTGAAGGGTGCTCCGGGCGCATTATTGCTCCATGGGTAGTGGGAGAAAGAACCGCGGGAGAATTCGATCCAATTCAAAGAATGAACGAACGGTTGCTTCGGAAGCTCAGCAGTTAGTCATCATGGACTGAATCCGGTAAAACCAAGACATTTAGTATAGAACCCTTGGTCCCACGAGTATTGATCTTGAAGAGTAATACCAGAACAACTATAACCTACCTGGAAGGCGTCAATAAGAGACGACCATTACCATTCAAGTATGCCAGGAAGTCCAATCGCCGAAAAGATTCCCCCTGCAGCCTCGCCCGCCCCTATTATTCCCTATTCAGCTCATTCATTGGAGAATCATCTATCACATGCCCCTGTCGATAGAAAGAGAGAAACCTGTATAGCTAAGTACGTAGTCAGTATTAGAACCTTCTCACGTACTCGAATGAGCCAATCGCTAATGAAAGCCATAACGATGGAAATCTTAGCTTCAACTTGCACTAGCCTTCTACTTCTCGCAGCCTTGCAAAGGCATTCAATCATATAACAATCAATATCGAGTTTCTTCGAGTCGTCTAGCCTGCTTGTTTGCTAGTATGGCAAGATAAAGTTTCTGCAACCCTTTGAGATAGACAGCTGCAGAATACAGAATATTTTGTCGCAGAGTTCAACCATTATGCTTCTTCTATATTGTGGTTATTTCCTTCCTTTACTTACCTTGGCTTTTCGTGGGCTCTCTTCAACAGTTCATAGTATTATGGTTTTCAGAATGATCGCCTCAATACGAGTGTGGCAATCTGAGCGTCTTACTGTAGTCAGTGGCCGCGGTCATCGGACACCTGACCACGGCTAAGCACAACCCAGCCTCACAGCCTCGTATGTATGCGCCTGTCGCAGCCTTGCTCCCTTGATCTGGGGTATATATTCTATTCCCAGACTTCATATGTAAGCGACCCTGGGGAGCGGCAACTCCAAAGGACAGAGAAGTAATCAAACCCGCAGTTTCAAGCATGACTTCTTTTATATTGAGCGACGTGCCGACGTCGCCCTCTCTAGTGCCAACATTTATCACGCCGAAGCAGTGCGTCACTCATCTTAAGCTTCTCTCAGCATTTGCCGAGTTGCGAGATGTAATCAGCAACAATGACGGACTCTTCGGGCTTTACGACCAAGGCGAACATCCAGAGAATGTTGCTCGAGACAATTATCAAGACTTAGTCAGAGAGAAGCGCTGGGCTGTATATGTTGCACGGGCTGTGAAACGATACACGGATTGGTGGTTCCGATGTCTCCCTAGCCAGAAGCCGCTCCCCACAATGGCAGATATCCGCAAGGATGCATATGCCAAAGTCGTTAAGCCTAAGAAAATAGTGCAGTGGCACGAAGATGTCCTTCCACCTCTGGGTACGTGACTCTTATTTCATTATCAGGAAACTCTGCTTGCTAATGTGAGACGTGGTGTAGATGTGCTTATGGTGTGGCACTCGCATATGCTGAACCCACGCAAGTATCTCGAGGACTGCATCCGGTATGGCAAGATGTGTGTTTGGGGTGCACGTTTCCCCTGGGAGCTTGTTGATCGTCAAATCGATGGCGCCACATTTGAATACACAACAACTGGGAAAGCGCGTCGGTATTTTGAGTCTCAGATCAATTCTAGTTGGGATAACTTGTTTGATCCGCCCACTACCACTGTTCCATGTCCAAACTGCGGCATCCAGATCGTTGTCGAATGGACAATGGGCAAAGACTTGGCAGATGTCAAGCTTCCCTTTGAGGATTTTACAGGCTTAGCTGACAAAGGCTTCCGTGCTACCTGCCACAATTGTCAATACCTGGTTGACCATGACCGGCTGAAGCTGGCAAAGTGGCGTCAAGATGTGCGGTCACTGCTGGAACAGAATCGGCCTATGCCCGGGTGCTTCTACAACTTACGTGGCGTCCCATTCCCAGTGTCACAGAGTTGGAAAGACGCGGCGTTTTTATATCCAGCAAATGGACCGTACAAACTGGATTAGGGCCCCGACTCTCCACGCCACCATCAGCCGATCAATCAAGAAGTACAGTGTCTTCTTTGGGATCATGGCTGATAACCCCAAACAAATGGCCGTACCAACATTAGATGTGGATTTAGCATGGCACACACATCAGCTTTCTCCCATGCAATACTATAACTGTAGTGTGGGCTTAGCCAGTAGCCCATTGCGGTTCATGGATCACAATGACAAGGTTGATGAGGTAGACCTGACCATTGGGTTCGAATGGACTTGCAAAGCATATCGTGAGGTTACCGATGGGGAGATCTATAGCGAATGCGTCTGTTGGTTCTGCGAGGCGGTCCGCTACCCCGATCTCTACGGTCATTTCCGCTCATCTCTATTGTGGCTTTCCGATGCTCGCAAAGCTGTTGAGGATTTGCGCAGACAGCATGATCATGCCTCTAAGTCTGACAATGGACCGCATATCTCCGTTCACAGTGCTGTCCGTCCTCAGAAGATATCTGAGGTCGACCGAATCAAGAGAGAAACCAGAGCCCTGCAGCTTCTAGAAGCTTACAGAAAGTCTCTCAGGCGAGCTAAGAAGCATTCCCGTTCTTCCAAGGCGCTTGTATCTGCCATTGCAGCCGTCAATTCTGTTGTTTTGCCAACTAGTCCGCCCACGGACACAGTTATATCACAGGACGAGATAAGTACGTCGTTCGGTGAAGATGAGGTCAACCCTGAGAGAAAAGATCATGTCCAAAACATCAAGGATGTCTTCGATGTCATCGACCATGTCGTAGACCTACTTGGCCAGCTATTTCCTAACCATCCCCATAGTATGGATGGTTCGCTTAATGGGCAATGGAATTGTATTTCAGGGACGTGCGGTTCTTCTACCGCGGGTGGGAATTGTGTCTCTTGCGGGAATGCATCTGCTTGTGGGGCTTCTGCAGGGTGCGGTGGTGGCGCCGGAGGATGTGGTGGAGGAGGAGGAGGAGGAGGAGGGGGAGGGAGCTCAGGATGCGGTAAGTTTTTTCTTGTCTTCATTTGAGGACTAGTCTAATGATGCATCATGCAGGAGGCGGTGGCGGGGGATCTTGATATCGGTAACTGCACCACTATTGGTAGCGCAGCTAATATTCCGGAAAGATCTGGAGATTTATTGCTCTTGGTGATGACTGCATCGGAGGAAGTTCGACTAGATCATGGTAGGAGTACTCTTTCATGACTGACAACAGAAAAGAAGGGGCGACCAGGGACGAGTCTGCAAGGATGTTATTACTTGATCACCTGATTTATGCATGTAATTTCACAAGATTTCTCTTGTCATGAAAGACTTGTAGCGCATTGATTAGATGATTCATCTCTTGCATTATAATATAGGTAAAGTAAGATATCTAAATGCGCGTGCTGAACATCAAATGTCTTGCTTTAGCACTCAAATTTGGCATTTATCAGTGTGGGTATAGTAACGAATGGACGCCTTAGTACCTCTAAAAGCAACCAGCTCAAATAGCTATAGGTGGGTATTATAAGCAAAGCAGAAATCATGGTATCATCTCATCACCTCAGAACCTCCACCACACATAGAAGCAAAATATCGAGCAGTATTAGTGTTGGCGGCAATCATGTATTAGAAGCATTAATTAACGTTTCACGTGAAAAGAGCGTTAGAGTCGCAAAGTCTGCCTGTCGCAGAATACATGCGTGGTATCTCCGAGACTCAGTTTAATGAAGCATTCGTTGTCCATGGTGCAATGGACCAGCTAATAAACATCGAGAATTGTTTTCAATGTTTACACGGCGGAGCGACCGAAGAAGCGACGGCGACCACTGATGCGAGCTTATTAGTGTCGAGGTTCTCACAAAGACGGTGATGGTGTGACTTACTAGGTAGGGGCAGTGCTTTCCTTCCTAACACGGAAAGTGAACCAAAGACCCTGTATCACGATCGTCAGTATGCATCAATAGCCAGCAGGGGGTTATGAGAACATACCACAAGCGCCGAGGCAAGCCAGACAATAGCCGAGATGAAGCTGAACGCTTCAGCGGCCTTCCAGCGACTGCAAGTATTGTTGCGGTAGAGACCACCCCAGTGCCAGATACTGCCGCAGCTCAACTTGTGAATGGCGTTGACAAGGATACCGAATGCGGCAAACCATGCAAGGGAGATGATGACGTCAACTGCGGGAAAGGGGGGCCGAGTCAGCAATTGCGGAGGAGTAGAGGGGGGAAATGCGACAACGTACATGGCCAGGAGAAAAATCCAGAGGAAAATGGTATGAGCCATATCAGGCCAAGGAGGATTGATAACCCGGCGACGACTTCGGTGTAGATCCAGCGGGCTTCAGGCCATGCGTCACCGCTGTATTGGGCAAGGTAGTGACCAATGATACCGGCGACGACCTATTCAAGTCCATATGTTAGCGTATAAATCGAGATAGAGTAGAATAATCTATATGGATCATATTGAAATACATACCGCACCGCAAACAATTTGCGCGACGCGGAAGACGATCGAGATTAGTCGGGAGATAACAGGCATGTTGGTGATTAGGTGAGGTGGAGTCGATGCAAATGCAGGGTCGCCAATAGTATGATGTAGGAGCTGTCGGAGCAAGCACGAAGTAAACAACTAGCGTCACTGAAGTACGAGGGACCAGAAGTAAAACCGTAGGATAACCAGCAAGAAGCGACGAGAGAAAAGAAGATGAGGCGGAGGTGTGATTTAAATAATCGAAATGACGATCAAGCTTCTCAGAAACGCCGATGATCCGCGACACGAATTTTCATGGGCGAGGCAAGACCAAGAAGGACTAGAGGGGGGAAATAAATTTCCCTTGCTCATCGACTCTTTTCTGGTAATTCTAGTCTGTTCTGATCACCGGGTCTGCCAGTGACATGACATCGCTTTTGGCACTACGATTGGCCAGCCGACAATCTTGCGTCCTGCCCAACGTCCAGTGCGCAACATTCTCCTCAACCAGGCTGGGTAACTGATCGACCCGCTGGCGAGAAGTGGATAGGGATAGGGTGGGAAGGTTTTACAAAGTAGATTTTTTCTTGTCAATTCGGTGTGAAGAAACTAAATTAATTGGTGGTTCTTTTGGGATCGGGTGAGAGCGTCACAATGCTACAATGGGCTGTGTTTGCGCCGCCTCCGCAGCTCCAGGTACGAAGTTATCATTCTATGGTCCAACTTATAGGCAGCCATGAAATAGGTTCCACATATAAACGAACCACGTCTCACTCAGCCACATACTGTACATCTCATCGTATAATCTGCAGAGCGACCTACTTTAAGGCTGAACCACTCGCTTGAGAAAAAATAAAATAAAACTGCTTGGAAATCGAACCTACCAAGTATTGCTCTCCACTGGTCCCCAGCACTAGGCTATTGTTCCTCTCCACCGCACATCCACCCGCTAACTTCAATAGCGCCCCGACTTAACCCCCTCCGGTTTAGGGGATCGTTGCCAGTCCCTTCTTTTCTCCTAGTGGGTGTGTGAGTGACCCATGTTTCTCCCGCCCTGTGGATGGAGTACTTTGTTAGAGTCAGTCCATCCGACTACCCATCCATCCGCCCGGGTGACCCAAGACTGAATAATCGGATCAGTTACCCATGGAAGGGAAATGGAAAAAGGGGGGAAGGAAACGACTCAAAAAGTAAACACGCAGAGAAAGCACCAGAGCTGGAACACTGGTTGTGACGTCAGGGGAGAGATGCGTGGCAGCCTAGAACACGTCGTTTATGTGGCGCTGCCAGTAAAGGTTGGTTGTTGTTGTACAGGAACCAGTGGGCACAACGTAGTAAAAGCCATTAAGTTAATTTGTAGATACTAGCATAGTCTCCTTTGTCACTATAATCTTGGCCGTGTACTTGGCTGTTTACACACCTACGTCATTTTTCACATTCCGATCATTTGAGTGACAGCAGTCGAGATGCCATGGCCTGGCCGGTGTTCGTGCCCTTCTCCGCCAGTGGTGGGTGTTGCCTGATCTATCTACTTAAGTAATTCTGCTTACTGGCAGCAGAATCTGTTGCGGGAGAATTCTGCAATATTCTAGGCTCATTTTATTGGTAATATCTTACGACTTACCACTACAGTTCCCGGCAAAAAGTGTTGAAACGACGTTTTAGGTCAATACTGAAGTCGTAAGAAACGCTTGATTCTTCCTATCTAGGCGCGCTCGGAAGGAGCGATTGAGGTTACAGTGTTGTCGGGTCACGTGACCTCGACTACGAGTAATCTACTGGAATTACGTTCTAACATTATCTAACTGTTAAAAGCCATGTGTAGGCATTGACAGTCTTATCGGTAGGGACCGTACGGTTATTTAGGTAAAAAGCATTAATCGAATGGCAACAGTCTGTTTTATTTACATCATATCCGGCAGAAAGATCGTTGTTTTGGAGAGTTGCGAAGTGGCCGCAATGGCTGCCAAAACGTGCTAGGCATTGTGAAAGCCTGGGAGGACGCAGGTCCTCCTGTCAAGGCTCAAGTCGCCATATAGAATCGCGCTGCGATTCAGCCTCCGCATTTCACAGATTGTCACACCGCTGGCCTAGGAATTTAGATGAGAAAAGTTTGGAATCCAGGGTATCAAGATGGTCATTTTGATGGTAGAGTAAGATGAATCCAAGTCCCTGCTACAGCCCAGAGTATGGTGGTAATTACATAGGCTTACTGACAGTCGCATTCCCAACTGATATAAAGGACGAAGAATGGCAAGTTGGCGGCTGTGTCTATCGCGGTGTTCTTTACAGAGGCTAGGAAGGTTGCCGGATTAAGTTAATATATAATCCAATAGATATACAACGAGAAAGCAGCTTGTACATGGAAGATTTAGAATATCAAGATAACTGTATATTCGTTTCTGACAGTACGGTCTACGCAAAGCAGTACGCCTTGGTAAGATGTTGGTATTAACTTGTATGATATAATTATAACTATAGCTCTCGGACTGTTTCAATGCGCTGTGTTACAGGGACCAGGAACTCCGCGTCTCCCAAGTGGATTCTACACCTTGTATGAACCCGTATATTACAGATTGACAAGAAAGTGAGAACTCTTGGGCTTTATAGAACATAAGAATCTACAGCATGGATTGTAAGAGAAAGAGAGAGCGCTGGCACCCCGAAGGGATTGTTAGAAGGAACATTGGGAATACGATCAGGATAGACAAAGACCAGGATTACCAAGTGGTTCCTTTTATTTGTGTCGCTCTTACCGAGTTGGGTGATCGTCAAGGAGACGTGGAGCGGTTGATGGAAATGTACGCTCCCTGTAGGTTACCGTTAGTACCGGTGTATACGTACAAACTGGCAGCCAACAGTCTTACCGTATAGTCGTCATGACTATCAGTCACTGTGCCAATGACATTATCTGCCTGGGTATTGATAGCGCACACATCAGACCAGATCCGTGGCTAGGGCATGATCTAGACTGAGCACTGCGCCTCATATAACCAACTCCTCTAGTTTCAGAAGGACCTAAGCAGAAGAACCCGACTTTTAGCAACAGGATGCTCCCCTGACTAACGACAAACAAACAACGCAAGCAGAAAGACAACCATATACTTACATTCTCAATATACTTGACTCCAACCACAATCCCATCTCGATCCTGCAATTCCTTCGGGTCCCACAAAGCATTATCCACGCTCTGGTCCAGGCAGCACAGACAAGCAAGGACAATCCCGGTAAACCGCTCCCCGACCAAACTCGGCAGCGCATCCCTGGCCATGTCCACCAGCCGCTCCTTGACGGCGAAGGCGCCGCGGCGCTGGTCTGTATCCTGTAGGGCTGCTGTGATATTTAGGCCGGACCAGGGGGTTACTTGCCCCCGACTATCGAAATTGACGAATGATTCCCACAGCGCAATCTCGAGCAAGCATACGCCAAGACTGTAAATATCGTGTCGCATCTCGAATATCTCCTCTGGCTGCAGACCTTGGCGGAGGGGATGGCGGTAGAGGTTCTTTTCCCAGTCTAGATCCCCAAATTTGTCGGTGCGGCCTTCTGCCCGCCGGATTCGCTCGAAGCCGATCAGGAATGAGGGACCTAGACGGTCGCTGGTGTCGTCTTGGAAGGCGATGATTGTCCCCGGGCGGATGTTCTTATGCACGAAGCCGGCGGCGTGCACGAACATGACTGAGTGCGCGAGTTGCTTTGCTAGCAAAAGTCGTTGGGTTAAAGAGCATTTTTTACCGTTGCCTGTGTGCGGCAGAAGGCTCCTCAAGGCCTTGGGTTTCGATAGCTGCAGGTTTTGAGGGATCTCGAACAGTAGATGGAACTGGTTTCCCTGGGTGGTTGGAAGTTCGACGATGCCGTCACATCGCAAGAGGTGAAATGTCGATGGGTCAACATGCCGGAGTAGTCTTGCTAGATCGCGAATGTTCTGCCTCAATGTCGCTGGAGATATCTGACTCTGAGCGTGGCCTAGGTGGAGGTTCGCTGGGTCGAGGAGGACACGGCGAGGTGTGTTATTCAATCTTGACAGGTATGCATCAGTTCCTTCCACCCTGTACATCCCACTACTGACCGCAGCAGCATCTTTGAAGTTTGGTCCATCACTGTCAGACGGGAGGCTCTGAGGGGAAATTTGCTGGATGGACTCTCGCATCCAGGTCAGCCGCGCAGCAGGTGATGGGAAGGTCGACGAGGACGGGTGCGTATGCTGGCTGCGGCGAACATCGCGCAGCCGCCTATCAACGTCCGGGTCGGCAATCCTGGTGATGAGATACCAGGATGGGTCGAATCTTCTTTGCCACCCCTCAAGATCCTCGACCGTTTGGCTGAGCTCGCGCTTCAGGTATACGGCCTTGAGCTTCTGGTGTACATGAAAAGCCTCGTTATTCTTTCGTTGAATGACCTGGAAGCTGTCAGTGGCTTTGGCGAGCTTGGCCTCAAGTAGGGTTAGCGCATCATGGTAGAGCAAAAGTAATGGGTAGTCCAGCTTGTCGCAAAGAGATCGCAGCGACTTGAGCTGGATGTCCATTTTTATCCAGGCTGCCTGAATCGATAGGATAATCTCAGCGAGGTCAGAGGCCAGGCTCTGGTATTGACGACATAGGCCGATAAGTCTGTTCCCGTACCTGCAGGGTTGATTAGTGAGCGGAAATGGCGCGGGCAATAGATGGATGTACTTGAAGCAGAGGTCTGTCACGCTGACCACCGCCAGAGCGAGAGATACTGGGTCCATTTCGTCAGGCTGTTACAGCTAGATACGACTGAGCGAGATAGAGTAATCTATCCTTTGTTATCGAGATTTGGTGCGGCAAATTGAACACTTAGAACACTACCAGAGAGCCAGATATATGAATTTTGATGAGATCACCGAAGGGTACGAGGTAGGGAAGTACGAGGCTGAGCCCGACAGTCCCTGACAAATGACGATCCTGGTCGGGCGGCGAGGCTGTGCCCGACAGTCCCTGACAAATGATGATCCTGGTCGAGCGAGGCTGAAGCTAGATGGTCCTCCCCTTGGTGCGGACTGTACTGTACACGTCAGCCCCTGCATTTAACGATACTCTTCTGTCTAGGTAAACACGAATTTTGATGAAAGGCGAGAGAGCACTGTTTTGGCAAAATGGCGGCTGTCAACGACCTTCTCGCGCCGTTCAAACTCGAGATTAGGGATTTCGGAGACCGACGAAGAGAGATTACGTACGAGCCCGGCGCTTGCGAGGGGACCAAAATTGAACTCACAACATTGTGGACGCGAAAGCGCTACTTCACTCACAAGAATACAGTCTACAAGAATGTATATCTGGATGAGAACGTAAACGGACAATTGCGGGTGGTCAAAGAGATACTCCATCAACCTGGCAGCGACCGGAACCGCTGCTCAGAGCTAGAAGCAGCAGCCAGAATAGCCAGGGATGTAGGGTAGGTCTTCGGCGGGCACCTCCTCCGAGCACATGATGTTTGGCTCGCTTCTCATCGTCGTCCAGGCCCGAGTACACCCGCCTGTTTGTGGAGTTCCAGGGCTGGTTTGAGATCCGGAATGGAGTCTCCCTCGTGCTGGAGTACTGTGCACTGGGTGATATCGACCAGTTCTTCCCGGAGCGCGTGCCAGAGAATGTAGCACGAACGGTTGCGGGACAGCTACTCGAGGGGATCTCTGTCTTGCACTGCCTTGGGATTGCACATCGGGATATCAAGCCCCAGGTAGGACAGTTCCTAGCGGCCCTGCAACCTGTCGCTTACGCGTAAAAGAACGTCCTCGTGGCCCAAGCAGATCCGATTGTGGTCAAAATTGCGGATTTCGGAGTCAGCAAGTACACAGCTGACCGGAGCATCCTAAGAAGCCGCGTAGGGACCCCGGAGTACATGGCACCAGAGCTTCTGTTCGGCGTGGCAAAGGAGTCTGATTACTCAAATGCCGTGGATATTTGGTCGCTGGGGTCACTGCTGTATTATCTCTTATCCAAGCAGCTTGCATTCCCGGAGCTGCAAATGCTCAATGCATTCTATCAGGGCCACGTGCCCTTTCCAGAACCGCCTCTTTTCCAACTCGGGGTTGGAAGCTCTGGCCGGAGCTTCATCCGGTCCTTGATGTGTTCTGCGCCCGAAGATCGCCCAAATGCATCCAAAGATTTGCTAGAAAAGTGGGAGATTCAGGCAGATCATCACCAGACGGTGGAGGAGTCAATTCCGGGGATAGACAATACCGGATTAGTTCGAGAGTCAGAAGGCCAAGCGATGACAAGCATCGACCACGTCTATGTCCCAAGTATCGCTGAAGTGCCAATGGTAAGTACCTAATGCCGGAAAATTACGCTACTTCCACCACTAATGGCATTCAGGACTATGTGACCTCAGAGCTCTTCGACATCGCGGCAGGCCCCAAGGAAGACATAAGGCGCACTCGAGGTCTTCTTGAATCAAACGCCAACCCGAGTGCGATGCGGAACGGACATACGGCCCTCCACAAGGCAGCAAGGCAAGGCTTTACGGATACAGTGCGACTTCTCCTCGGATACGGGGCAGACACCTTGATCAAGACGCAGCCTTATGACGAGACAGCGCTGCACCTGGCCACTTATCGCGGCGATTCTGATGCGTTTATCGTCATGTTGGACCTTCTTGCTGCCCACGGTGTGGACATCAACGCCCAGGACGCAACGGGTAACACGGCGCTCCATCTCGCCATAGTCAGACTAAGCCGGGTCGAAGCGGTGGAGTTGTTGCTTGAGCGCGGTGCCCGTACTGACCTGCTTGGTAGGAGTGGGCTAACTCCGCTGCAGTACGCGATAACATTAGACAGGGAAACACACGCGAAAGAGTTACTTGACAGGGGCGCTGACCCGAACGTACCCAGTCCCGATGGACGCAGGCCACTGCACCGGGCAATCATGTCCGGGCGGATCTCGTTGCAGTTGATCGAGCAGTTGGTCATGAAGGGTGCCGAGGTCAATGCGATGGATGACGAGGGAGTCCCGCCACTGCACGCAGCTATCCGACAAGGCAGGTCAGACGTCGTGCGGTTCCTCGTGGAGAAGGGTGCCGACACCTCGCTGGGCTCAGCGACGATGGAGAGACGCCTGAAGGGCATGCTAGGCAAGCAAAGTCTGCCCTGGCCTCTGCGAAAATAAAAGCTGCCTATATAAACCCGTGGTTACCGCTCACAGCAGAAGAAACGGAACACAGATACTAGAAAATCACTGATATAACTGTATTTTGGTTATTTATAGTTGAAATATATTCCGTCTAAGAAAGGCTTAGATTTCTTATACTATCATAGGTATTCTTCTCTGTGTATTTATTCTAAGGTTACGGAAATATCGGGAAAAAAAAAAAAAAAAAAATTATGGGAATGTCCGTACTTTATCTGATAGGTATATGCTCAGACAAAACTTCCATGCAGTATGTCGCCTAAATGAAGAATATACAAGGTCTGACCATTGCTCTAGTCAGTTAAGCCGAGGTTTGGTCTGGTGATTAAAGGCGTCAACAGTAACGACAGTATGTTTACCGTTAGCCTTAGTATTTTTAAAAACAGCCCTGCTCCCGTATGGCACTCAACTCTTGCGCTACTAATAATAATAATCACGGTCCGCATGCAGAGTGGCTTCATGTAGACTTCCACAACAGGATCAAACAAAGCTGTAGCTGCGAAAGGTGGGCGCCGTATCGATGGATCCTAGGCGAATTGCTCGAGTACCGTATTCAGACTCCTCAAAAGTTTCGAGCTTCACGCGCTGCCTCAGAAATATTCTTTTGAAGATGTACGGGGTGTAGACCCGGATACGGTAGGCGACACGATTGACAAGCGAGGCCTGCAAGAGAGCCAGGATCTCTTCTAAAGTGCGTCCTCTGGTCTCTATCAGGAGCAGGAAGAGGAGGACCATGCACACACAATGCAAGAAACTAGTTACATGTCTATAAGCATCACTCAGCAAGGAGGCAAGCAAACTTACAAAAAGAATGATATCGGAGCTCCAAGAAAATAATTTGGAGAGAGTGAAGCAGGCCTATTTTTCACAATGTTGACCATCCAATAGGCTAGGCCAGTGTCTTGAAGTAACGAAACAGTCAAGGTGGCTGCCATTGCTTCCTCTAAAGCTCATTAATAAAGTCGAACGATGTCTAGAGTTGGCGAAACACCTACCGCGGCCGACTGAACAGGATACTTCTGCTGCATATATTTCCCACACTATTTTGTGAAAGAAAGACGGTACGACAAGCAAAAAGGAGATCGCGATTGAAGGGTATGATAACATCATGGCGAAGATGATGCAGGATACGACGGACATGCTTGCCAATATCAGTCCCCGCCGACCAATCCGCTCAATGAGGTTGATTGACAGTGGAACAAGAAACATTATCAGAGCGCCGGTAATGATTAATGGGACGAAAAGTGTCGTAACAAACTGGATACCATACTCCTGCACGCCTTCGAGAAAGGAGAAGATAAGCAGCGTTGCTAATACTTTAGGGACGATCGTCGAAAGTAAGAAGACGGTCGTGATTGCCAGCGCCTGTAGCACAAGCCTTACTGTTGTTCGTCCAGCCTTTTGTGTCCCGATCAAATAGATTCTGTAAAGGTCACGGCTGGCTTGCATAGCAGTGCGGCGACACCTAATCAGAGCTTTATAAGCTTGCCGCATTTCTCCGTTGCGTGCATGCCAATACGGGGACTCTGGAGAGACCCGGAAACACATCCACAGCCCTACCAGGCAAAGTGCGATGAGCCAGTACGCATGGCTCGAAAGATCAATGTTTTGAAAGATGAGCTGACTAAAGAGCAATATTGCGCCGG
Source organism: Aspergillus niger (assembly GCF_000002855.4). NCBI lineage: Eukaryota > Fungi > Ascomycota > Eurotiomycetes > Eurotiales > Aspergillaceae > Aspergillus > Aspergillus niger. The sequence goes on along the minus strand of NT_166523.1, from coordinate 1,053,380 downwards.
ATTGAGATCTATATTTTTCACACATCAGCCACTTACTGCTTCTAGAGGAGTGATACGAACGCTTGCCAGGCGATGAAAATACTACCGCGCTGTGAGACCGGAGCCGTCTCCGCAATATACATAGACACGATACAAGCGAACATTCCACTGGTCGTAGCAGGGAACGCTTTATACGTTGGGGTTGAGAACTTTGGAAATACCAGCAATACCAAAAGACTGGCAAGCCTCAGGCCTACCACGCCATACCCTGCACCGCGGCGTCCAAGTAGCCTGAGCAGTGGTATCGCGCACCAGAGCCCGACAATCTTGGCAATCCATACGCTCCATCCTTCCATCATTTTTACTATGTGTTTTGCTATTTCTGTTCCAGGTTCTGCGTCTGAAGGATCCATGTCAAGCAGCAGCTGTTCAAACAAGAGTTCCGTAAAGCCCCTAGTATAAAACATCAGCGTTTACCCTTCACGCTGTGAGGTTCTTACCAAAGAAGGCCTCCTATTGTGCACACACATGGAAATCGCCAAGGCCAGTTGAATAAAGTCCTCGAGAATACAGGAATCGGTTGCCTTTCCAATGCGAGTGCCCTGGTCTCCTCATCGGCCAAGCATTCAAAGCATCCGATATGATCGGGATCATCGACGAGGAGGGCGCCCGTCCGGATCTCGTCCCGCAAGTCGTCTATATCATACTTGGTCACGAACTCATCGGCGTCGAGTAGGATATGGTGACTTCGCAGATCTGGCCTCCTGTTTTTGGCACGTTAACCGCTGACAGCAGAGGCTGGACTAGGCGCCGGCGTACCGAGGAGAGATAGCATTGAAACCACTCATTGCTAGATCTGGTATCGGATATATCCCTTTGTTTTATTAAATCCAACAGCGTCCAAGGGTCTTTGAAGTTAGGGTCGAGGGATGGACCGCGGTGTTGGGAGAAATTTAGAGAATTGGATGCACCGGCGATCTGATGGCATGGTGATGACGCGGACGGGCGCAACCTGCAGGTGCCCAGCCCAGCCTCGCAGCTTCAAGGGCAAACCACCATACTTCTATTAATAGCGGTCGGCTATGCACATTCGCCAAATATACAGCGACCCAACCAAGTAAATGGTATCTTTTGGACTCGGACCGCTTGCAGAGCTCGAGGTGCAGTGCGGTGGTCGTAGACTTTCCAAGTTTGCTATCCCTATCCATTACGCGCCGATGTAGTATGCCGTGCCCGTTTCGAGAGGTAGACTACTTGTATTTTCCGTAACAGACAGAAAGCTTCAAATGAACGTAATCCTAACTTTGGATACATGAGGACTCTTGCATTTGTACCACAACTTAAAAGTTGGCTTGGAAGATATATCATATTCCCGAGTTTTCGATCAGGGCAGTCGATTGCCCCCCAAGCGTTTTTAGTGGTCGATTACCAGAACGGCTATCGTGTCAACCGCCACCGCCGAGTTCCCTGAGCTTCCACACCTCGAGACGGCTCTTCCCCGCCAAGTCTCCGTAGGTACACGGAGGCTCTGTATAATTAGCTTACGGCAACCAAGGGGTCAGCGCCGGAGAATCTTTCCACGGGCGTTGGCTCTGGTTTTAAGGGATACTGCCTGAGATCTGACCGACTTCTACGTGACTTCTGAGCTTGTTCCTGTTCCTTAAATCGTGTTTCACTATATCATAACTGATTTTCTATTCCGTATATAGCTTAGCCAATAGCTCGTCTGAACGAAAGTCTTAAGCAATTGACTGTTCTATCTTGTAATAGAAACGTAACAGCGCCATGTCTGAGTGACTTATCTGTAGTCATCGAGCGCTAGTTATCATTCCTAGTGATTGATTCATTGTCGGGTCTAAAAGATGGCCCAAGTTTGCCTAGCTCTGAGTGGCCGTGGATGGTGATACAGCTCAAAAGAGCAAAAGCAAACGAGAGATTTGGGCAGTCCAGCAGCAATAACATGTAAGCCCACCGCAACGTGACATGCATAGGCAGAGTGACATGAACCTGAGTTTCCTCGGCTCGCTTTGGCGAGCACGATTACTAGCAATGTCCATGTCGATCACATCAGCAGATTGCCTCGATTTTGTTAATGCTGCTTCTCGGTGGCTCTCAGCATTCAATACGCCAAAGGATGACCCCACTGAGCAGGAACATGCTGAGGACCTGGATCTTTTGGGCTGTTTTCATATCTAGGTTGAGGACCAGCTTCACAGGTGAAGCCAAGATGGTGACGTCGGTGAGGACATCCACTATAATAGAGTGGACGGAAGTCGAGATTGGCAACTGACAATTCCTAGCTATGTACTGGCGCTAGTATGGTGAATGGGGAGTCACATCGACACGTTGCCCAGGCTTCCGTGTCCAAGACGAGAGAGCGGGATGCACTGTATTAAGGCAACGAATGTCAGGCTCCATTATATGAGACTACCGCGACTCCAACGGCAAGGGACATGATCTGGAGCCATCATATGGGGAATATCCGATGGTAGTAGAGAGGTTACGATGTCTTGGTGGCCATGATGGCGAACGAGTAGCAGACACAGGCGGCGATGTAAACCTACCCCAGCCGGATCGGGGAAGATGAGCTGTCTGCGGAAGGGAAAGGACATCATGGCTGCCATACATGGACGAACTCCTTAATTCTTTTGACCAAAACAATGTATCGGCCCTCGCCATTCTCGAACGAAAGTGCCAGGTCCAGAAACCCCATCCGATCGGAGCCCGCGAGCGACGCTATCTGGACAGCACTCGGGCCAGGGCCGCGGCTAAAGCGGAGAAGAACCCACCAACATTAGTTGTTAGCTCATTGAGTCTCAAGTCATCACTGGCATGAGCCTGATAATAGCCAATTTGTTGGGGCGTCAGGCTGCCGGTACAAAGCGAAAATGTGAGTTCTCCAGTGAGTGCGACGAGAGGAAACGAGAGGAAATTCGTGGAGGAAGGTCGGCCGCGGCCTTCTAGCTGGGGGGGGCTAGAGCATATACTACCATTGACGGGAAGCATAGCCGCAAGAGGGGAAAGACTAAGAACGCCGCAATCGTGGGATTAGTGTCCAGTCCCCTCACTACAAATACAGCCTCCAGACAGGGAAGACTGGTACGACTGAGCTGATAGGCCGCCCTCATTCAAATCCAGCCAATACTGACCATCTGATGGCCATAGTGATCGTCGACGTGCAGCTTTTGGTGCCTGTCGGCGCCGCATGGATCATGGTTCGGCCCTTGTCTATTCCCCACTGCAAGTGGAGATATCTGCGGCCAATTCCCCCTCCCATCACATCAGACAAAGAATCGCTCAACACCGATCCAGGATGTTAGTGGGAAAGACAAACTAGAGGAGACGGTATCGGCGAGAAGCGGAACATCCTGGTGGCACAATGACAGAAACAGGAGGCTGTCTGCCTACTTATTCCCTGTCACCCCGCCTGCGTCCCATGCTCCCTCCGTCCCTCAAAAATCACATCTCTTTTATTTCTGGCAGTATTTCTTAGCGATCCCATCCCAACCCGACGCCCTTCAATATGTCCGGTGAAAGCTCAATGCCATCCGGTGTCCTTCTGCTAGGCAGTATCCCTCTCTCCTCGACGGAAGAGGTCTTCAACAAGATTCCTGCCGCGCTGCCAGGACGACTATTCGCCATTCCAGACGGCGAGACGGGCATTCGCGACAACTATATCCGATGGCAGGTCGATTGTTTCCCCAAGGAGACCATCCATCAGTTCCTGGGAGGAACCGACGTGCCCGCCGACCATCCCGGTTTCACCCTAGATGACATTAAGCCGACCCAGTATGACACAGTTGCGTTCGAATCCTACCAAACCTTCCTAAAGCTCCGGGAGCAAAAGGTCATCCCACCCGGAGTACGATTCCAGGTCTCGCTCCCTCTACCACTCAACTGCGTGCAGGGTCATACGAGAGCAAAGTTCCATGCTCAGCTGGACCCCTTGTACGAGCAGCGCATGATTGAATCGGTCCAGTCTATTATCCAGAACATTCCTGCCCATGACCTCGCCCTCCAGTGGGACGTCTGCTTCGAGGTCACGGCGCTTGAGAATGAGCGCGGCCGGCTCACGGATCCCTTCTTCAAGCCTCATTTCTCTCCAGTAATGGAGGGGGTTCTGGAGCGTATTCAGCGCGTCAGCAACATCAATATCATCCCCGCTGAGATCCCGCTCGGTTTTCACTTGTGCTACGGGGACCTGGGGCACAAGCATTTTGTCGAGCCGGAGGATCTCGGTCTCCTGGTCGATCTGGCCAATAATATTCACAAGCGTATTCATCCTCGCCCAATCACTTGGGTGCATATGCCTGTGCCCAAAGACCGAGATGATATCGCCTACTTTGAACCCCTGAAGAAGCTGGAGCTGAGCCAACATGCCCGGTTGTATTTGGGGGTCGTGCATGCCCACGATGAGGAGGGCACCCGCCGGAGGATCCAGACGGCCAAGTCAGTGGTGTCTGATTTTGGAGTGGCGACCGAGTGCGGTATGGGACGGACTCCAGCTGAGGAGCTTCCCAGTATCTTGGAGATTTCCAGAAATGTTTCTTCGCCGGTGTCTTGACGGGTTTGTGGAGCGTGGTGCTTTCTGTATAGACTTGAAAGTACTGTATATAGAGCAATGAAAAGCATCATCTAGTTTCTGTTTAGAAGGTGGTGAATTCAGCGGTGAGCATCCTCAGGCATCAAGATACAGTTTTGCTTGATGGCCGCCAATCACTGCCGTTGCTGACTTTCACCCCGATGTAAGGGAGCGCACAAGAGCTACGTAAATACAGGGGGTGCCCTCCGAAGAGCGCACGATACCTGCTCTAAATAAGAGGCACAGCGCAGCTCGTTCCCATAATTACATTCATATAATGCTATTGATACATTGAAAGTAGGGCGTTAAAGAACACCACGAGAAAGCAAGCTGTCGTCCTCAAGATATCTCAAGTCGCGTCCCTCGAAAGAAAATAAGACGGGAGACCAACAGGCAAGGGAATCCAGGAGATAAGACATTAACGCATTAGACTGGGAAATCATCTGTCGTACTACACATGCTTCCGATCAGCAAGAAACCATTCCATGACGGTGCGGAAAACCCCCTTCGCGCCGCTCTCGACCACGTCCCCATGGCAAGGAATCAGGCGATTGAAATCCCACTTGTCGATTCTGCGAATGGACTCTGTGAATGCCTGCCGATCTCCACTAGACAGGATATACCAGGCAAATCTCTTTTGCCAAGTCGCAGGTGAAGAAGCGGACATCAATGGAGAGACCATCTTGGTAAAAATGCCCGACGTGGCGCTCTCTTGGGTCCTAGAATACTGCTCTCTGGCAGGCAAGTTGAACAAAAGATCCGCCTCGATAAGTGTGCGGGACGGGCGATGGTAGAAGACAAGTTCGCGCGAAGGGTGGCCATGCACATATTCCGTTTCAAATTCCGCGTCAAATTCTTCTGAAATCTTCTGCTGTCCATTGGCATCCTTTCGGAAAACATGTTCGAAAGGTGCAGAGTCCTTAGTTTTGGGGTTCGACTGGCGCTTTTCCCAGAGCCCTTCGGGAGCGATAATTGCAGCATCAGGGAATGCCTCTTTCCACGCAGTCAAGTGAATATGATGCTCCATATCCAGAGCCGCAATGTATTTGACATTGCCACCGAGACCGGTGATGGTATCGCGCACTTCTGGGGTCAGATTAACAGGAGAGAAGACAGCGACAGAACCCGTTTCCATTTTAACTATTTTCACCAACGTTGTGAGATACCGTTAGCATGAGAATGTAAGTGATGCTCACAGTAGAATCACAATGATACCAAGGGAGCGTGAGCCTGAGTAGAAGAATAAGGAATGAAGTGCGAACCAAGTGTACCACGTCCACCAAACTTGAGCCGACCGAAACGCGCAAATGGCAAACTTAAGGTGATGACATTGGAAGTCACATTGCGGATCACCATGACCTCTGAAGGATTCGCGGGGAAGAGCTGGGGCGCCATGATGAATGTTGTGCGGCGGAGCAGCGATTTGGTGAAACCAAGCTGCTGACGGGTGGAAGACCACGAAAGTCTAGTGATGTGAAAGTGTGTACAAAAGAAGATAAGGTCGCGATCGATCGGGGACGAGCAGCTCTGCCTGGGGAATTCACTCGGGCTCAGAGCCTATGACGTAAGGCACCCAGGGCCCGTCCTCTTGTGTTCCCGCAACCAGCAGGAGCGATCGGTGTTACGTGCCTGGTGAATATTTCCGGAAGCTGCTAAGCTACTCTACTTTCGTATAATGAGTATCTAACTCTAACTTGCCAGTCCTCGAGGGAGGTCGGACCATTAATCCTATTTACTTCTCCACATAAGCTGTCAACCACATGCCAATTGTCAGGGACTCAGCTGGGTGGGGTTTGCAATTGGAGATTAAGTTGGGAGGTTGTCCTGGAACCAATGACGATCTGGCCAGCAGCACTAGTTGCCCACCAGGGACCATTGTTTATCCCTCTGCTGAATGCAAAACCTTGGGGACAAGCTCTGCGATTCTGTATTTATGGACCATGCCTTGTATCTAATCCATTCGAGACACCCATACGCCGTGACAAAATTCATTCTCAAAATGCATACCAACACCGTTAACACAAAATGGGTATCACGATATCCACAGGCGCATGATCAAAGCACTACCACAAAATAGAATCAATACACAACGCACTTCTCAGAACGCATTCAAATCATTTCCTCTTATCCTTGCCAGGATTGTGCTGTATTTTGCGTCTCTTCCTCCCGATGAGGAATGATGGGGTCCTTGATGTCATAGACTTGGACCAATTCTTGCCAAGTCTCAAAGTCGAGTGTGAAAATGGCCTGACGCTTCTTGATGCCCAATCTCTGGGCTTCACTAGGCGCATGAGGCTTTGCAGAATCTGGTTGAGGATGGTCAATTAGATGCCCACATCATCGAGGGTACTGAATAGGACTTACGCAAAGTGGGCAGGCCCCGGCTATCCACTGCGATTCCAACCAAGCCATCCCGGACCAAAAAGCTAACGTAGAATAGATTCTCTACACTTTGTCCGAAAGAATTTGGGTTGATGCAGAACTGGAACAGAGGAACACCTCCATCATCGGCTACATTGTTCCTCGCCATCACCTCTTGCACCGTATCTTCGTCGGGCTCCTCGGATAACTGCGACAATTCTGCCTCTACCACGTCCTGTCCGTTGTTTTGGGTTCTTGCCAAAAGCCGATTGATGCTGGCACACATAGTAGTCAAATTCGATGTTTCTTGCCTGTCCAGGTCCTTTTCCTGCAGCTCTTGCGGTGCAACGGCCCGTGCTGGGTCAATTCGTTCACGGGCTCTTCGTACAGGTTGCTGTCGGACGCGCTTCTGTACCGAAAGCGGTCCCAGTAGGAAGCCAGGAACTGATGGTCGGGCATTACTACAGAAACAAGCAGCGCGTCCGAGCCAGTCCCAGTTCATCGCATCCCCTTGGTCCTCGTCGCTGTCGTTGGGGTCCATTTGAGTCCTTCCGATACCCGTCCGCCGCCGTTGGGTGCTGGAAGGCATCGAATCTTGGGAATCCGCAGGTGCCCGGCGCATAAAAGAGATACACTTCGAGACAAACTCGTCCACATCTATTCCTGCACTGGCGTCTCCCAGCACCAACTGTGCCGTCTTTTTGTATGAGAGATCTGCCGCTTGAACAAGCAACCGTGAATCGATGGTTGCGTCAGAAGTCTGCTTGACATTCTCAAAGATCTCGTTCGCTTTCTTGATGGTGTCACGCAGGCCCTGATTTCCGGACTGTAGATATTCATTTCTAGAGTCTACCATAAATTATGTCAGACTCGGCGGCAAGTTGAAGAGCTCGAGTCGGCCTTACCGTTGAGGTCCCGCGTCAAATCTCTCAGGCCCTTACGAACTTGTCGCCTTTCTCGGTGGTCTTGATCCGGATCGTAAAACTGATTGGCACTATTCCGTGTCGTCTGCGATGCTACTTGAGACTGAGTGGCTTGCACATTAGAGTCTCTTGTTGATAGTCGAGCTCGCTTAGCTCTACGGGCATGTGCCATCGTTTGCGGTTGGTTTCTCTTAGTGATCCCCGTTGCACTTGAGCGATTCTCCTTATCGGATGGCGATCCTTGCGATACAGGGCGATTCGAATATGTAGAGGAAAGAGAAGGTGCCATCTCTAGCCGCCGAGCAGATATCCTGCGACAACACACGGGGGGGAGGAGGGGTTGACAAAGAACACGATTGCGGCCGCCTTAGTCGAGTGGGTAAAGGGTAGGAAGACAAAGGACAGATACAAAGAATCGCCGGGATGCAATAGAGGCATAAACAGATGAGTTGCGAGTCAGCATGAGCTATGGGCTCATCGAGTCCCAAATAGCAACCCGTGATATTCTTCTCTCCGAATATTTCTTTCTTGTTCGCCAGACACAGGCAAACCCGCCGAAGCGCGCGCTGAACGCGTGCTGCACGTGATCCCGGAGGACCCCGCGTCATCGCTGGCTGTTGCCCCAGGCCTCCCGCCAATCAGCCGCTGCGGCTCCATTGGGTCTCCGGCCGGAGCTCCCCATCCAATGTCAGTCGCCGCTCACTTCCCCGGCAACCCAGTCCCAGTCCTCATTTCATACTTGCAATGAAGGCACAGTGGTTTGATATACGGTGGACACAAATGGCCCTGAGCTAACGATGGAGGCCTTTACCTTTGCCGTTTCCACTCAGGTGGATTTCCCAATCCATGTGAAGATGTATGTGAGCTTTGCTTTCCTTCGACCTTACAATGATCCAGCACTGTTCCGCTAACTAGGGATGAAGTGGCTCGTTAGAAGGAAAGCAGAAACAAGCGCCCTTTTCCCTTCTTATGAGGCATCCAGAATTGCGCCACATCGGTTCCGCGCAGAATCCCGTCTCCGATCTCTTCGTCACTATCCAACTATGGTCGGATTCCAAAGCCTTAGGAGTGCCTCTGCAGACCTCATACAAAGCCTTCAAATCTGCTCGGGCGTGGAATGAGTGGCTGCAGATGCCGATATCAATAAAGGATGCTCCTCTCAAAAGCCAACTGGCCATCACGGTCTGGGATCTTTCGCCGTTTGGCGGCGAAGGGGCGCTCGGACACTATGTACCTTTTGGCGGGACTACTATACCGTTATTTGATGGAGAAGGGAAATTGAAGATGGGCAGGCAGAAATGCAAGATCTATCGTCACCGGGCTGCGGACGGTTTCTCCTCAACGACAACGCCATCAACGCCACCTCCGAAACGTCGAAAGACCCACGCCCCAGATCCGCTAGGCCCATCGGAAGAGGAGATGGAGCTGGAACGCATCGAAGTTTTGATCAAGAAGCATGAGATGGGGGAAATACCGCGCATTGACTGGATGGACCAACTAGTCTTTCGCCAGCTGGAGAGGCTCAAACTCAATGCGGAGGAGGCTGCAAGGAAACGGGCCTTACGTTTGAAGGCTACGAAACAGAAGCGCTCGGAGCATGGCGGGGATGAAGACGACTCAGATGACAACGAAGTGGATGACGAGAATTTCATCCTCTATGTCGAGTTTCCGCGCTTTGATCATCCCATAGTCTGGTCCGATCATGAGTACCCAGCGCCTCCAATGTCGTCCTACTCCCAAGGTGCTCCTGCAAATGCAAACCCTGCCCTAAAGCCCGTACCGGAAGTTCGCTTTGGTCCGGGAATAGAGGGCGCGGATGGAGGCGGGGTCATCAGAATATACGATCCTGAAGTTGGTCAAACCGGTAATCCATGTGAAGACAAGCATCGGAGACTGATCCGTAGCCATCGGACGGGCATCATGGACCGTGATTTGAAACCAAACCCCAAGATCCGTGATGAGCTCAATGTAATTCTGTCATATGAGCCCACCCAGGATCTCACCGCCGAAGAGAAGGATCTTATCTGGCGATTCCGATACTACCTAACCCGTGAAAAGAGAGCGCTGACTAAGTTCGTCAAGTCGGTCAACTGGAGGGATGTTGGTGAAGCGCATCAAGCCGTCGAAATACTGCCCAAATGGACTGAAATCGATGTGGACGATGCTCTTGAGCTACTTGGACCGACTTTCGATAACCCTGCAGTTCGTTCTTATGCAGTTGAAAGACTACGCAAGGCTGATGACGAAGAGCTACTTCTTTACCTCCTACAACTTGTCCAGGCTCTGAAATATGAAGAACACTCTCACGGTGATGTCGATGATGCCGCTCACGATTCGTCTTTGGCCAACTTCCTTATCGCCCGCGCTGCGAACAACTTCAAATTGGGCAACTACCTACACTGGTACCTTATGGTTGAATGCGACGATGCAGGACCAGGAACATTATCAGCACAACGTAGACTCTTCGCACGCGTTGAATACTACTTCATGGCAGAGCTCGAGAAAGTCCATCCGGAGCATCGAAAGACCCTTTTGCGCCAAGGAGAACTAGTCACAGTACTCACAAAGATCGCCAAAGACGTCCGGTTCTCCCGCGAGAACCGGGTGCTCAAGATCGAACGATTGAAGCAGTGTCTCAAGGATCCGAAGAACGACATGCTACACATCGAGCCTCCACTGCCACTGCCCCTGGACCCAGAAATCCAGGTCACTGGGTGCTATCCCGACGAAGCAAATGTCTTCAAATCCTCCCTCTCCCCTCTACAAGTCATGTTCAAGACCTCCGACGGACGAAAATTCCCCATCCTGTTCAAAATCGGCGACGACCTCCGCCAAGACCAACTCGTCATCCAAATTATCATCCTAATGGACCGACTCCTCCAAAAGGAGAACCTCGACCTCAAACTCACCCCCTACCGCATCCTAGCCACCAACTCCACCGCCGGCGCCGTCCAATTCATCCCCTCCGCCTCCCTCTCCGCCATCTCCGCCAAATACAAATCCGTCCTCGCCTACCTCAAAGCCAACAATCCGGACGACAGCGAACCCCTCGGCGTCCGCAAAGAAACAATGGACACCTACATCAAATCCTGCGCCGGGTATTGCGTAATCACCTACCTCCTCGGCGTCGGCGACCGTCACCTCGAGAACCTCCTCCTTGCGCCCGACGGTCACTTCTTCCACGCCGACTTCGGCTTCATCCTCGGCCGAGACCCCAAGCCGTTCGCACCCATGATGAAACTCTGCAAGGAAATGGTCGAGGGCATGGGCGGAACTACCTCCCCCTTGTATCTCCAGTTCAAGCAATATTGCTTCACGGCGTATACTACGCTCCGTAAATCGGCGAATCTCATCCTTAACTTGTTCAGTCTGATGGTTGATGCCAATATTCCTGATATTCGTGTCGAGCCAGATAAGGCTGTGTTGAAGGTTAAGGAGAGGTTTCATCTGGAGATGTCGGAGGAAGAGGCTATTCGGCATTTTGAACAGCTTATTAGCGATAGTGTTAATGCTATCTTTGGGGTTGTCATTGATCGGTTGCATGAGTTTGTGCAAGGGTGGAGGGCGTAGGTGGCGTGTTTTGTGGATTGCTAGGTTGATGTTGCTCGTTATGCTTTTTTACTGAAAGGGGGGAGGAGTTTATGGCGCATACCATCGATTGAATGGTTCAATGATGAATTGATTGATACCCTGCTCTGAAGCGGTGGCCTTGTCTATATTAATGATAATATATTTATAGATCTATAGACATTTTTCATTCCGGATAGTAGTTACATCATCCCATGTTTAGCTAGCCACTTCATCGTGATAGCCCTCAGCACCCCAATGTAGCGATCATTTATCCCTGCGTTGTGACCGACCTCCCGACTCTTCATCAGCACGACTCCAAACCCCCAGCTCAACCCACTCATTCCCAGTCTCGTCATCGCCACGCCTATCTGCGAGATCACCCCCACCTAATTCCACCCTTTGGCTTGTTCGCATATCCTCAGTCACAGCAGTATCAGAACCAGACTGGTCGTGCGAAGCAAAAACCCCTCCCGACTGCTCACTGCGCAATTTCGCTTCAGCGTCTTCGTCATCCTCTGGTGTCCCCTCTTTGCATGCCCATGCATCTACGAACCTCAGGACCTCGCGGGGCCACCAGCGCTTCATTAAGAGAAGACGGAAGGGGACTAATAAGACGATGAGCACGGGGAATGCGGGTGCACCACGAGTGAGGGTTAGGATGAAGATGGCTACGGTTATGACGATCTGGAGGATGGTGTAGAGGTGGATGGGGATGTATGATGGTGTTGGGGCTTCCGCTTCGGAGGTAATCGGTTGCTGTGTGGCAAGAGATGGTGGGAGAGGAGGGAGCTCGGAAGGCGGAGTTAAGAGGTAGAAGGTCCGGTAGAGGATTGGGCTGGTGCTGTTAGTTGGGTTGCGTTTGTTGGTTTGATGCGGATTATGACGGCTTACTTGACTGATAAACTCTGCTCGCCCATGAACATGAATAGCCCTGCTAGGACGCTTGTTGGAGTCAATCCCAGCACTTTCATGAATGGTGGACTGATGAAAAGGAAGATGACGGCTGAGTGGAGGAATGCTGACCAGCGCTGTTCGTAAACGCGCTTCACCTCGTATGTTTCGATCTTTTCTTCTCCGTCAACTGTAATTGTGCGCTGCTCCTTTTCTGTATGCATTAGAGACTCCGAGTGGAGAGGGGCTTGAGGAAGAAGTCCGTTGGCAGGAGGAATTCCTAGGATGCCGCACAATGCTGTTGTAGTGCCTAGGAGGACTATGTCCCAAGCGAAACCTCCTGGTTTTCTGGTGCCGTAGCGATCAATTGTGCAGATGATCGAGCTAACTTCATGATCGAAGAAAAAGAGCACGGTAATGATAATACCGGGAAGGATAGCAGCGAACACCCAAGATACAGGGAGATGCCAGAATTCGACGAGGAATCTATCACGACTAGGAGATGTAGGTTTGAACGAGGTGCTGACGGGAAGTGTCATTTTATCCAGATGGGCTAGTTCTCCAACGTGGGGAAGACCGATGAAGATGATGATGGAGATCGCAGCAGCATACTCAGTCAGGCCCATTCGGATGTATCGATGGAACAGAGGACGCCAGCTCTCGGCCGTGGATAGAAAGATTGCGAGCAGCATCGTTCCCACAGCTCCTATTATAGCGTAGAGAAACGCTGCAAATGATAGGCTTTCGTGTGCTCTTTCGAGCTCTTGGATAGCTTTATGGAAGTAGATAATGCTGTTGAGAAGCGAGAAGATCTCGGTTGCAAAAGTGGTAACATAACGCATCGTCCAGTCGTGAGCGTTAACTATAGCCAGGACGTAGTGAAGCCAGGCCGAATGGATCAGAGACCAGGCCATAAACGGTAAGAATGGTATCTATGGGATAATCGTAAGCCACTGCTAGAACCTCTTTTTTTTCTTCCCGAGAAATCACCTTGAAAACATCCTCGCATAGCGAATATATATTCTCAGCCAGCACTGAGAAAGGCCCAGTAACACCAAGAATAGTTAGTGGCTGGATGGAGAAGCTGGGGGATGTTGTCAGTCTATGTTGCTCGATTCCTAGTGCAGACAGGCCTACAGTGAAAAGATGATGCCGCATAAGCCTGTACTAAACACGACCTCGATAGTTCCCCAGTTCTGCCCAGTGAGCACATAGAGGTCGCTGGCGAAGGTAATGCCCGGCAAAAGATTCGTAAAGAAGACATAGACTGCACTAGCGAAAATCAATTGATTGAAGACAGTCCAGTCGGATACATATCTGCGGCGCAAGTTCAGTATGTCCTGCTTTATCAGACGAAAAGGCCGTAACGGGCCCCCTGACGACACAGGGCCCCGTAGCACCCGAATTGCCTTGGGGGTATGCTTCGATGGAGTGATGATGGAATGTGCATCTTCTTCATCTTCCTCGTCATCGTCCCGATTAACTTCCTCATTGTGTTGGACATCGCCACGTCTCGGAGACCTCCTCTGCCTACGGGGTCTCCGCCGGAGAGAGGAGCTCCGCGTGGAACGGGGTCGAAAGGCAGATATTAACGGCATTGTTCAGTCATACTAGGGAGCAGCCTGTTGTGGTGATCTGGAGGGTTTGAAGTTGGTCTGGCGGGGAACCAGCGATGCCCGCCTTGGCCCTCATGACGTATCATATTCCCGATAAGAGACTCACGGCACGCTCTCCGAACCGCACGGGTGAAGCCGCCTTAAGAGGAGACTAATTGACCACTTTGGCTGAACCGTATCAGTTCACCGCGATTATTGGAAGTAAATTATGAGATATGAGCCTGAAGAGAAGTCAAATCATGGATTCACCTCGTGATAAATCACTGTAGTAAGTATTGGAATCTGTCTTGGTAGATCCTGCAGTATAGCGACGACCTGCAGACTCATTTGTGCACGGAAAGTGTTCATCAGAGAGACATATTTTTAGATCATAAGAGAATATCTACAGGGGTCTCTTTCCACTCTCAGGTGTTGGTCTCAGATGTATACGTAGAGCGCCGCAGTCCATCAGTAGGGAACAAGCATTCCGCCTTCTTCACCGCCCTCACGGACCGACAGAATCTCTCCCGCGGAGGAATTTCCTCGCCTCCAATTCCACTGGCCATGTCCTCCACACGGCAGCAACTCCGCACAAGTCCTTGATGATGCCAGCTGGATAGGAGTCTTCAAGTCGTCAGAGACATTCTAACATTTAACAACTCTATGGACCGTTGACAATGGCAGCCAAGTTTATCCCGCGCCAGGCTTTCCCCAACTATGGGTCCATCCCGAGGTCCTATTTCCTGGGCCACCATAGGGCCGGCCTGAAGAAGATGCAGAACATGCTCTCTTCCATTGATTATGTAGTCGAGTGTCGAGATTACAGAGTTCCTGTTACTTCTATCAACCCCATGTTCGAAGAAGCACTGGGAAAGACACGGCGGTTGACCGTCTATACAAAGAGAGATCTGGGTGCTACAGCGGGATCGAATGCGCAGAAATTGGTGAGTGGAATACCACAAGTGAGAGGAATGCACTATGATAATGATAGTGCTAACATATAATATACATACTTAGGCAGAAAAAACCATTCGAACCTTCAATAAGAACGGCGCTACATTCTTCGTGAGCTCGTCCTCTCGGGCAGATGTGGGCACAATCCTAAAACACCTGCGGGACGATGCAGAAGGACCGGACAAGCTTGTTGGATGCCGGGTGATGATTGTTGGTATGCCTAATGTGGGCAAGTCGACGCTCATCAATCACCTGCGTAATCAGGGTGTTGGGAAAGCTAAGGCGGTGCGGACCGGTGGCCAGCCAGGTATCACAAGAAAGATCGGGACACCCGTGAAGATCATCGAACGAGAAGGTGGCTCACATGTCTACGTCTTGGATACCCCTGGAGTATTCATGCCATACGTGCCAGACGCGGAGAACATGTTAAAGCTAGCCCTGTGCGGCTGCGTCAAGGACTCGGTCATTTCCCCGGTCACGCTAGCCGACTACCTATTATATCACATCAACCTGAATGACGCCGAGGTATATAAGCGATGGTCTGAGCCAACAAACGAGATTTTACCTCTGTTGAACAACTTTGCCCGACATGCTGGTCTCTTGGCCAAGGGCGGAATTCCAAACACCGACCTGGCAGCACTACACTTCATACAAAAGTGGCGTGCCGGCGACCTGGGCAGGTTTATGCTTGATGATCTGAAGGAGGAAGAGCGCCGTCTGCAAGAAGGCGGAGAACGAGAGATACCCACCAGCTATACTCAGGCCTTGAAGGCTGAGAAGCTGGGCAGAAAGCAACCCAAGCTGTAAATAAATAAAGAATCATGTAATATAGATATATCTCCTTTCCATTGTACAAAAGAACGAATCATGTTGGTATCATCAATGAGCTTTTGCCTCCCCTCAGATGCATAGTAGACTTGTTAGAACCGCAGAAAGACGTAGGAGAGAGACAAAAGGAGACGAGAAATCATCGTAAACCCTAAACGCCCATGATAGACGAAAAGAAAATCAAAAAAAGAGCCCCAGAGTCAGCGCATAGCGCATCACGAGGACAGACGCCCCAACAACCGCACAATCTCATGAGATCTTGTCCAACAACCTCCTCCTCCGTCGATCAACCAACTCCTCCTGGACCTCGTCAAGTGTAGGCAACCTCCACTCGACGCCATCCCCAGCATCACCAGGCAACGGCTCCCACCCATCTTCCACATCCTCATCCTTCCTGCGCAATCTCTCAACAGCCTCCTTCTCTTTCTGCTTCTCATACGCCAAAAGCACCCCATCCTCCTCATCCAATCCATACCCAAAGTAATTAGCATCGACCTTCTTCGTCGCAATCTCGCCTCCTCTCCCCTTCCCACCTTCTTCATCCTCCTCCTCAGCCGGCCTCCTCCCCCGTCTCGCCGCCGCTTCAAACATCTCCTTCACACCCGGTAACTCCCTCGCTCGTCCAAAATACCGATACCCCTTCCCACCGCCCGGTATCTCCCTCCCATCATCATCAAACACTCGGCCTGAGCCTCGCATGTAGTTGGGCCCGCCCAGGTTCCGAATCTGCATCTCCCACGTCCACTTCTCCTTCATAAGCTTGTTGATCTCATCGTTCAGATCCCGGATCTGGTAATCGCTTAGACTGAGCTCCTGAATCCGAGACACCTTGCGTGAGATTTCCTTCAGCACTTGGCCGCGCCATTTCTCGCACATCGGGATCGAGTCAACGGTGGTGATGGCTTTCGGGCGGCGCGTGCGCCCAATGTCGATGATTCCGAGATCCGCGGCTTGTTGGGCCCGGAAACGGAAGAGCATCGATTGGGCTTTTTCGCTGTTACGCGCCTGGTCATTTTGTTAGTAGGGATTTTTTGGTTGAGCTTAAGGTTTAGGTGTGGTTGAAGGCGAAGGGAGAGGCGAGGAGGAAATTTGGGTGACGAGTTGGACAAAATTCGAGGGCGCGGTCGCTTGATTTAAAAGGGTGATTTGTTCGGGGGCTGAGTTGATCATGAGGGCTTACCATTGTGAAGAGCGGCGCGGGGGATCCCCGTGGCTGATGGAGCTTTGTGGTTGAGAGGATTGAAGTGAAGAATGAGAGACTGGGACGCTGGCTCTCGCGCTCTCTCTTGATCCAAGCTCGGGTGGGTTCGTCCGCCCGTTGACAAGCGAGCGCTAACAGTTGCAGCCGCGCGGCTACGGGTCCCGTGGTTCTTGGCTGTCAGTCTACCGAGTTTATGGTTTCCCTTGCTGCCAATGATGCAGTGCATGTCATTTTTGAGTTGTGGTGGCTTACTTTGTACATGGGAACCTAAATTTGAATTTTCAATGATATCGGATATTGTTATTCAAAGGGGTAGGCAATCTTAAATTTGGACTCGGTTTTGCATAGCAAGCTTTGTGATACTGATGTCTATTATATATATATGAGCTATGAACCGCTTCAGGGAATGATAATGCGAGGTATAATTTGGTGAACAATAACATTAGAACAATAACAAGACTGGGATGCACACGGCTATCCGCTGCATATGGTCAAGATGCATCATAAAGCATTAAAACAGATCATATAGCATAGTACACATCAAAATCATTCAAAAGCATAATCCAAGCGCCGCCTTCCGTCAACACTCCGTAGCCATGCAGGGCTGCCATCAAGTCATAGTCGTAATTGGTCGCTCAGGCCCTAAATGAATGTTTAGCGCCTGAGTTTAGATAGAGCCATGTGCTCAGCAGGGTCAACCTGCTAGGTCGTCATATTCTTACAAGAAGCCTTTGGTGTTGCTAGGCATCCGCTGCGGTATATCGCCTCCGTACACGCTGCTCCCTCTCCTGCTTCCGGCGTCGCTGAAAGCGCCGACGTGGCTACGTCCGAGGACGCTGCCCCTCTCAACCCGGAGCGCTCGCCATCCCTCTAGTTCACGTTCCAGCCTGAGAGACTTCTCCCGCTCTTCCCGGAGTTCTCGCTCTGCTCGGCGCACTTGCAGCTGTGTCTCCGAGTCGGTGTGCTGAAGCTCCTCGATGTTCCGAAGAAGACGCTCGATCTTGTCGCGAGCTTTGCTGACGTCGTCATTGAGCTGGGAATTCATCTTATCCCTGCGCTCGATCTGGGACTGCAGGTCTTTAACCGTGCGGTCGACATTCCGCAACGAACGTTGCTCGGAACTGTGCTTGGCTTCTTGGTCCTCCAGATGGGTTTCCAGCTAGTTTGAGAACTGTTAGCATCCTTCATGGTGACGACGAGTTTAGCATATATATGGGGCAACTTACTTCCTTGATTCTCTTGTGTAAGAATCGGACGTCCTGGCTTCCAGATGAGTAGCTCTTGGTCTCGAGATCAACGCAACGAAGTTGAGATTCCTTCAGCTGCTTTTCGAGGGCCGCCTTGTCCTTGAAGAGCTGAGCATTTGTTTCTCTCTCAGCAGTGACTTCCTTCTGCATCTCCGTCGCCAATGCTTCCGCCCGCCTCATCTTACCAACTGCAGCTGCGGAAACATCTTCCTGTTGAGCAAGCTTGGACTTAAGTTCCAACAACTCACGGTCCATGCTTGCAGCATTGCGCATTGATGGACTCTCGCCCTTGGCGAGATCCTCCAGCCTTTCACCTGCCTCAGCTAACCGGGTTTCCAGCATCTTCTTCTCCTTGAGCAGCATGTCGCGCTCCGCGGTCACGTCGTCGACGGAGGTGCGAAGAGTTCTCACCTGGGACAGGAGGGAGACAACCCTGCTTTGAGCTTCATTATGAGCATTCACTGCCTCATCACGAGATGTCGTCACGTCTTGAAGCATGATGTCCATTCGAGCCTTCTCCTTAGCCCAAGTAGAGCTGTTCAAGACTTCATTGTCCCACTTGCTCCGCAAGTCTTCAAGTTCTTCACGGAGGCGTGAGTTCTCACCGCGAACATTGAGGACCTTTTCACGCTCCATCTCCAATTCGTTGTTGAGCGTGGTAAATTCGCGCTGATACTTTTGCCTAGTCTGTTCCATTGAAGTCTCCTTGTCCTCAATATCAATGGCACGTTGGTTTCTGTAGTCTTCAAGCTCGTTTTGGAGACGCTGTTTGGCCTGGAGTGCACCTTGGAGCTCAGCTGCTTGATCTTCCATTCTGGCCTCGAGCGACTGAGTTTGACGTTGCAGGTCTTCAACCAGGGCATCCATTTGTTTGCGCTCAGACATTATCTGAGCACAGGTATCCTCAGCCTCCTGGGCCTGGGATTTGGCGAATTGCTCTGCTCGAGTAGCCTTCAGAACTGCAATCTCAGCTTGTTCCAGTTTGCTGAAATACTCATCGGCACGGGTCTTGTACAAGCTCATACTGGAAGCCAAATCAGCTGACTTCGAGGTCTCTGCATCCAAGCGGATTTGAAGGTCAGAAAACTCCTGAAGAAGCTGATTCCGACTAACAGCATCCTGGTCCCTTGCGACCTGCAGCTCCTGGAACTCGGAACGGGCATCACGGAGTTCTACTTCCAGCGTAGCCTTAGCCCTCTTAAGCTTTTCGAATTGAGCTTTGGCGTCGCTGAACTCTGCAATGGCTTCGTTGTGCACCTTGAGCAAAGACCTTCTGGACTGCTCCTGCGAGTTGATTAGGTCGTACAGTTCTTCATGCGATTTGGCTTGGACGTCCCGCAGTGAAAGATCACCTGACCGAATGTTCTTCTCAAGAGCAGAAACCTTCTTAGAGGAGTCATCGAGCTGCTCGTGTAGACGTCCGTTCTCACGTTCAAGCAGCTGCATGCGTCGAAGAGAAGGACTTTCTTCCTGCCACATATCACGACCAGGTGCTGCTTGGGAAAGCTGGTTTTGGAGATGTTTGTTCTGCATTTCGCTCATTTGAAGCTTGTTCTGCAGCTCCTCAATTTCGGCCGCCAGATCCATTCGCTTTTGGTAGCCGACAGTATCCACGGTTCTGTCAGATCGAGCAGAGTCATTTGCCGTTTCATTGAAGTTAAGCCTACGGTTAGGCGTTGTAGGAGTGCCGAACTTCTTTGCCAGAACATTGTCGGAGTTCTTTCTGAGGTGAGTAGGGGTCCGAGGGCTAGCTACCTGGTTCTGGTCGATCTCCTCGAGCAAGGCGCGTTTAGATGAGGCGTAACGTGCATCCAGCTCCTTCATTTCATCCCCATGCCGACGACGCATTTCCGCCAATTGGGCCTCGGCTCGACTATACTTCTCCTCGGTGACTTGCAACCTACTCTGTGTCGTCTGTAACAATTGTGCCAAATCAACCTTCTTAGCCAGACTAGGCTGGACCTTCTCCCAGGATTCCGATTCATCAGACTCAGGCTCCACTACCTTGTGCAGCAACATTAATTGGCGGTGTAGATCTTCGATCTCCTTGTTTGCCGTATCCAGGGAGCCTTGAAGCTTGCGCGTATTTGCTTGTGCCTGGGTCCGGAGCTGTCTTTCGGTCTCAAGGTTCCTGTTCGCCTCCGCCAATTGGATGTTGGCAGTGGAAGCAGCCTTTTCCGCATTCCGACTGGCCTTGTGTTCTCTAGCAACCTCGTGGTTAAGGTCCTCCAGGCTCAAAGACAACTTCTCTTTCTGCTTCTCCAGAGAAGTGATGTTGACTTGCAGATCGCCAAGCTGACGGGTTATTTTCTTGTTGTCCTCTTCGAGCTTCGTCTTTTCTTTCTGGAGAGCAGTTATGCGCAGGCGCGAGTTGTCACTGGCCCTGGAAGTTGATCGGGCTATGTCGAGGTTCTTTTGTTGGATCTTTGTGAGGAGAGCTCGGTTATCATTTTCCGATGCTGTAAGCCTACCCTTGAGCGTCACCAATTCCCTCTCCAGGCGTTCCTTATGTTGATCATGGCGAATGCGGAAATTGTCAGATTCAGCGATAGCGTGGGTCAATTCTTGAATTCTGGTGGAAAGACGTGACCTTTCAGCTTCTACCTCTTCCAGCTGGCGTGTCTTATCATCCAGGTCTTTGCGCACACTCTCAAGACGCTCGTTGGCCTGCTTCATGATGTTGCGCTCAATGTCGGCCTCTGCGTTTAATCGCGCATCCTCGACCTTCGTGAAGCGGTCCCGAAGTTGAATCAATTCAGTTTGAAGTTCCTTGCGTGACTGCTCAGCAGCAACGCGGGCTTCCGTGGCACGACGAAGAGTGTCCTGCTGAATGTACATCTCCTTTTCGATGATAATCTTTGATTCATTCAAGGAAGTGTACTTGTCCTTGAGCTCCGCGAGATTATGCTCGGCAAGCATTTGCACATCATCACGCGATTGACGCTCCCGGCTCAAATCAGCCTGTGCTTTGAAGAGTTGATTTTTCAATTCTTGGATTTGCTGCTCGAGAAGCTTTCGGCTTTCGCCAGCCTCGGCATCCTCTGATATCTTTGCCTCCAGTAGCTTCTTGACATCGGCCGCCTCTCGCTCAAGCTGAACCTTCTCTGACCTCATCGCGTCTACCTCAGCTTGCAGCTCTCGTAGACGCTCCTGCATGCTGTCATGTCGCGTAGTAAGAGAAACCTTCTCCGACTCTAGATATCTTTTCTCCTCTTCATGCTTCTTGGCATCGTTTCGCAGAACAGCCATTTCGCTTTCCTTTCGCCTAAGCATCTCTTCGTAGCCAGTGGATGTTGAGGAGAGGTCGGTGATTTGTTGTCTTATGACCCGATTTTCTTCAATGAGCTCTTTGATGTGTTTCTTGGACTCTTCTAGGTCTCTCGAGGTCTTGGAGAGCTTAACTTCAAGATCTTGATCAGTCTTCAAGAGCTTGGTCTCTAGATCTTGCAGTTTGCGCTCTTTCAAGCTGAGGTGACTCTGCAACATCTTTAACTCTTGGCCCAGCTCCTTGATCTTGGCCTCCTTCTCCAGGGAAGAGCTTTCTGCCTCGGCCAGCTTCTTCTCGAGTTCTTCTAGACGTGCCTGCATCTCATGCTTTTCGTTCTCAAAGCGTTGGATGATTTCTCCTGCCTGTTCAAGTTGGGTTATGCGGAGCTCAAGCTCGTCATCCGTTCTTTTCTTGGCAGCTATCAGATCATCTAGTTGGTCTTCGAGGCTCTCCTGGTCTGCGATAGCACCGGCCAACTTCTCACTAAGCTCAACTTCTCGGACTTGCAGTCTCTTGAATATCTCCTCCTTGTCGAGAGCCAAGGCACGCTCACTCTCCAACGTTTGTTGAATCTTCTGTATTTCAATCTCGGTACGACGCCTCTCTTCCTCTAGCTTCTGTCGATCAGCTATATCCTGGTTCATCTTCGCTTCCAGGGACTTGATCTTCTCGTCCCGCCTTTTGACTTCATTGGCAGTGCGAGTTTCCCCCAGAAGAGGCCTCATCCTGGAATACAGTCTCCACCATGGGTTCGCTTTCAACTGGAGGTAAGTCTTGAAGTTGTCCTGAATGATCCGTGTTGCTTCCGCCCGATACAAGCGCTTGTTGGAGATACGCCGCTGGACAAATCCCCTTGCCACAGATTGGAACCGGGTCATGATGGTGCGAATAAGCTGATCTCGTTTCTCTTCCAACTCGGCCAGGACCCCTGCCCTGAAGAATACCTTCGTACGACCGACTCGATACCAAGCAGGGTCCAGCCCGAGCTTTTGCAACATAACATGAGCGGCATTCCGGCCGTCGAGGTATCCCTTGGGCATGGCAGGGCAGAGAACTTCGTAGCGTTGACGGAATTCCGAAAATGACAGCCGATTAGGGAACCCAGTGCGTGCAATTCGTATTCCTTCGAGTACACCGTTGCAACGTAGCTGATCGAGGACCAGGGGTGCGTTGAACATCTTCGGGCGCTTTTTGTGGTTGGGTATAATACAGCGCACAAAGTGAGGATGCGTTGAGTTCAGCTGATTCATGAGGCTAGATAGTTGTTCCTTATGTCTTTGCGCAACGGTGCGGAAGAGACCCTTCTTCACGCGACTCTTAGGGTAGTCGCTGTCATCGTCGGCGTCGCCGCAGTCGGAGAACAGAGTCGCGACATGTTTTTCACCTGATCTTGCAAGCAGTCGCGTTATGTTATCGTTCAGTGGGTCCTTGTTCTTCTCGAGCCAGCCCTCTGTGCCATACTCTACCTCAGCAGCGTAGTGCGTCAGAACGAATCCCTGGCTTAGCCGAGAAGCACGATACTTCGGTGATTTCCGATCCCAGAGCGAGTGCAGCTTTTCAGTAAAAGATTTGTCTGTAGCCTTCGGCATAACAGAATCTTCATCTAGACACGAAAAGATACCAATAGGATTGGTCAACTCGATTAGGTCAATTGTTGGTTGCAAGTCCTTTCCGAAGTCAATGAATTGCCACTCAATTTGCTCTCGTGCGTATTCCTCTTGTTCTAAGACGAACATATGGTGGTTGAAAAACTGTTGCAGCTTCTCGTTGGTATAGTTGATGCACAGCTGTTCGAAGCTGTTGTTCTTGAAAATCTCGAAACCCGCAATATCGAGGACTCCAATGAAGAAGCTGTCATCGCCAGCGACAGTGCTGCGGTCCAGCTGGTTGTTGATTCTGTCGACAAGATTGCTAAATCCTCGTTCATAGATACCCTTGGCGAGAGCATCGAGTGCTAGTCGAACCTGTTCTGGCGTTTGAACCTTTTCCACCCACTCGCGGCCTGCTTTGACCTTGGGATGCAGCAGTCCTTTGACGAATAGCTCAGGTTCTATACCTAGCAAGTGGCAAGCCCTCTCTACACTGTTCAGGGAGTCGGGGCCAAGTGCAGCTTGATCGGCTCGTAGGCTTTCCTTGACGATGGTGATATTTCCCAGATGAAGGACTGCTGCGATAGTGCGCAAGATGCACATCTGGTCTTCCTCGGAAAAGTCCATAACATGGAAAGCCTCAATCAACATTTTCCATTCGTCCTCATCAGAGACCCCAGCAATGGTGTCGTTACCATCACGAGTATAGGCGAAATCCTCAATCTGCAAGTCGGACAAAAGGAGAGCCTCCCTAAGCTTTCGGTCTGCTCCCCGTAATAACTGGTAGAAGATATGGTAGTTTCTTTCATGCGAATTGGGTTTCACGACACGAGACTTCTCCAGTAGATACCAATCGATCGAAGCACCCGATATCTGGCCGGCCCGGGTGAACTCAATACGAATGAACTTGCCAAAGCGGGAAGAGTTGTTGTTCCTGACGGTCTGGGCATTTCCAAACGCCTCCAGAATGGGGTTTGCCCTCAGAATCTGTTGGGACAGGGCGGACAATTGCTTAGTGCCAGATCGAGCGTAAGGGGTGTCGGTTGTCGCAACAGCTGCAAGGTATTGTATAACCTTCTTGGTGTTCTCGGTTTTACCTGCACCTGACTCTCCCCTTTAGGGTCGAATTAGTGTCCTGAATCTGTGACTGGCCTTTCAGTAGACTTACGTCACGAGAATGCTTTGGTTCTCTCCTTCTTCGACCAGATTTCGAAAGGCCTCATCAGCCATAGCAAAGATGTGGGGACGGCTCTCTTCTCTGTTACGACCCTTGTACATCTTCACATACTCGTTTGTGTAGATTGGCAATGGGCAGTATGGGTTCACAGTAACGAGGAAAAGTCCGGAGTACGTCTGTGAAGGGCAAGGATTAGCTCTTAATGCCTATCAATTGATCCGTAAATCGGTAACACTTACATAGATGAGATCGGCTTGATATCGGGTGTGCAGATTGTGAACCACTGAGGCTTCATTTAGATGTGTGAGTTCAGCCATATCATCTGCCTTATCAAACTTCGCCGGGTTCACTTTGTCGACTTGGTCAGCGTCGACCTCCCTTTGCTGTGTTTATCCGTAAGCCTTTCTAGCTCAGTCTCCGATGCCTTTGGGTGATTATACCTCTCCATTGTCGGTCTGGACTAACATCCGGCCACCTTCTTGCTCTTCGAGAACAAGCCCACGCACGAATGCCTTTTCGGTATCGCGGAGCCAGACATACTTGTTGCCGGAGAAGTCATTGTCGCCCTCTTGTCCCCGGATCTGATCCGCACCCCTGCGTAGCTCCTCCGACTTGATGAATTCGGGCGCAAAGGTTCCTGATGAAACATCATTCCTTATTGAGCTCGACCTCGGCCGATGCGTTGTCCGTGCCACCAACGGTGATGGTGACTGTGAGATGGAAGCAGAGTTTCGAAAATGGCCCCGGGCCTCTTCGAATTTACTGGGGGATGTAACAACGGCCGACTTGGGGCGAATACCTCTTGTCTGCTGAGTTGGGGAGGGAGTCGGTGACGGCGATGCGCGGCTGAAAGGGTTGGCCCGCTTAGGGGAGCCATTTAACTGTGATGGAAGCATATCTTCGTTAAGGTCAATGGATCATTATTCAGTGAGATGGTCGTAATCATAACAAATATCTATGAAAGTAATGGAGACTCAAGCAATGAGCCCTCGGATGATGTCGCAACGAAGCATCCAGGCCAACTGAAGTGGCCACGGGAAAGAGGAACGATTCAAGGACAAGGGAAGAAGAAGATAAGGGA
Organism: Aspergillus niger; assembly: GCF_000002855.4. Lineage (NCBI taxonomy): Eukaryota > Fungi > Ascomycota > Eurotiomycetes > Eurotiales > Aspergillaceae > Aspergillus > Aspergillus niger. The sequence goes on along the minus strand of NT_166523.1, from coordinate 1,028,134 downwards.
AGTTGGGCAGATGTATATTAAATGAAGCTGCAGCATACCAAGCAGCGGGAGGTGCAGAATGACAGTCACCCACTGACCACCTGCTCCCTCTGGGGCCCCTTCGGGTTCCGCTGTTTGTTTACATCCGCCGTTCCTCAGGCTGCGGGCGCCGATCATGCGCTAGTCCGGATCGGTCGTGCACCCGTCACGTGGAGACCCGCGGCACCAAACTCGATCTTTTCCGGGTTGGTCGGTCGTTTCCCCGTTTTGCTTGTCGCTTCACGTTCTTGTGCTCCTTCTGTTCGATCTCCTGCTGCTTTCAACATCCTCACGTCGCGTTCGCATCTTCGCTCTACGTTGCTATCTGCTCAGCAGGTGCAGAGCTGCCTTAACTGCATATTTTCACCAACGCGCCCGACCTCATGTATAGCAGAGTGTTGCGGTTACTGATTCTATCTATTTCGTTCTAGTCTTAATGACTTTGACTTGATTTCTGCTCATTCTAGCTTGAAACGATGTGGGATGCCTAAGCATTCGCTTTAGATGTGACGAGCTAGCGTTTTTTACTTACTATACGCAGACATCTTACTCACCTTGAAAGCGCGCACGCGGTCGCTCTTCCCCAACCATGTCTAATTATCCACCGACACCGTCATTTGTGGGACCAAATTATACACCTCAGTGGCCTCCATCAGATCCGTCTTCCTCTACCGCTATGCCATCCTTGTTTCCTCCTAATCTTGGCTTTGGCCAAAACCCATCGCCCATCCCTCAACACGCGCAGGATGGTACTACCCGTGCGTTTGATTATAACCCCGACAGCTACAACGCAAACACACGTCTACCGGGATTAGGGGTCCCGAGCGCCGCTGGTCCCTTAGTACCGCCGCCTCCATTCACTTTCATGCCGCCTTTCCCTTCAACTCAGTTTCCTCACCCTCCCTTTCCACCATTACAGATGCCACCGCTACGATACCCCTCGATTCCTGTACCTCCGGTTCACGGTTATGAACCAGTTCGTCATGCAACTAGCGACTACCACATGAATAACTCTATCCCTACTCCGCCGGGTCCTCAGCCTGCTGCTGCTGCTGTCAACTCCGAGTCTGATCCCGACCGAGAGGAAGGTGAACTCACAGATCGTGAAGAATCTTCGTCGACGCAGCCAAGACCACATAAAGCGAACTTGGGACAGCAGTCAGGACATAGCTTCGATACTCAGATGGCTCGAGCTATGGACGGTAACAACGATTCCATGGAAAGCGATCGGACAATGAAACCGAATGGAACTGGTACTCATGGCAGACATAACTCTCACTTGTCAGCGATGGCCACCGAAGGCTCAGCGCCAGGCTACCCAGAGCTGGAAAGAGGCGGGGCTTCACCAGAAACTCGCCTATCGTCCCGAAGCAGTGGATCACGTATGTTACTCCCACATTATACATAGTTCGGTTACTGAGTTCCTGCAGCCTATAATCCTGCTCCTCCCAGCTCTACTGAACCCCCGGTTCCGGACACCGCACCGGGACCAGAATTGCCAGCTCCTTCAATCTCACAATATGAAGCGGCCCCCGATAAAGGAATGAGCAGCACAGCTTCAACTGAACCACAGTCAATACCCAGCGGCGGTAGGTCATTGGCACAGCTTCGCGTCCAGGCGCAGGGGGCACTTCTGAGCTTGGCGCCTCACAACATTCGATATGCCGAGTTTGTCGGGGAAGGAATCAACCCGGTTATCCTTCGTCAACTCTATGAAGAAGTTGGAATAAAGATCGCCACTCCCGTACAGGACGTCTCAACACCTTCCGCATCCAGTGCAACTTCCTTGGAATCCGACCGTTCGTCGACTAGCCAGTCTGGGGAGCCAGAGCAAGGAAGCCACTCGATCATTAAGTTAGTCGCAGATCAAAGTTCGGCATCGCAATCTAAAGCTTCAGATTTGCCATCGGATACTACGAAACCCATGGAGCGAAAAGAGGTTATTGCTCGTATGCTTGCCGCAAAGGCTGCAAAGGGTGCTGGGGCGCCTGGACTGGTTCAAACGCCGGCGGCCAAGGAAAGTAGTGCGTCCGAAGATTCGGCTCTGCCGGATGCTGACAAGAATGCGATGATCCCCTCTCAGGACGGCCAAATAAAGGAAAAGGAGACTCGTGTTAAGGAGAAGAACAAGGCCCAGACTGAACTGGCTAGGCAGCGGATTGAGCTGCTCAAGAAGCAGGGCTTAATGAGGAACGGTCAAAAATCGCAGTCGGATTCCGTGCCTCCAGAGAAACCTCAACAATTGATCAATTCCGGTACTGAATTATCTTCAACTTCGACACCGATGCCAATACAACATCCATTGCCAGAACGTCCTCCCGATCCTGAGCCTAATGTTTCAGCCCGTATACCTGGTCTCTTCATGACGGAACAAGAGCCCGAAACTGTACAAACTCCTTCAATTTCCGCTATTCAGGGTGCTACTGATGCGGTGTCACAAACCCGTCTTAATCAGCGCAAACGCCCTCGAGCATCTGATTTCGACGAACCGGTTCCGATTCCTAAAAAGACGTTCAACAATGGTGCTAGTCATGCCTATCCTGAGACCCAGAGGCTCATTATTGATATTAGCGATGATGACGAGTTCTACGGTGATGACGAGCATGACAACATGGATTTAGACCCGCCAGCCGGAAAGGACGTGCATGATGTGGAGGGCTTGCTGCGGACATACACCCCATCTGTTGACATCCTCCCTCAACGGCCGGCAACTGCCTCTAGTCTGGGGTTTTCTAACTCGGCTACACCACAGAGCCTGAGGAACAATGATCAGGAGCATCAGGAGCATCTTCGAAAGAAAGATCTGGAGATCAAAGCCATGCACAAGCGAATCGCGGAACTAGAAGAGCGGAAGAAAGCAAAGCTGGCGGCCAGCCGTACACAATCACCTCGACCATCAGACGCGCCGGAACCTTCACCTCCTGCGAACAAAATTTCTGACGACGTGAGTAAAGCATCGAACCTCACTGCGGAAGCTGAGCCGGAGAACAAGTCTCCTGCCAACTTGGATCTTACCCAAGTGGAGAGTCTCAAAGTCAAACTGCTGCGCAAACAGGAAATCGAAATTGGTATTCCTGCGCTAGATGCCGAGATACACAAGTCCGAGGCGAAACTAGCTGAGGTCCACGAGGAAGAAAGCAGGCTAGTGTCCGAAATCACAAAAGGGCGGGAAGGCCGGCAGCAGCTCTTGGATGAGTTGAACAATCTGAAGCTTGAGCTTAATGGGTTGACCTTGGATGATGTGGAGGCTGCGATACGCCGCGCACAGGATAAGGAAGACAAGGAAGCCAAGGAACCTACGCCTGAGGTTGAAGGTATGGCCATCAAGACTACTCATCAGAAATTTCTGCCTCAGTCATTTTCTTTGATTGTATTCGACTGACATGTTTCGTCTATGCTGCTTAGCCGCAGACCAACCAAAATCCCCCGAGAACGAGTATGCAACTTCTGAGCCCACGCACGCCGGCTTGCCCATCGACAAAGAAATGGAAGATGAGGAGCCGCTCCGTCAATCCGTCGTATCTGAAGAAGTTCCTGAACCTGATTCCGGCAACGGGTCCAGCATCGTGCCTGACCCCAAGGTGATGGACGACGTTAGCGAGTCTTCTGGAGAGGTATCCAGTTCTGATTCTATGGGTTCGGCAATGGATGAGTCTAGCGACAGCTCTAGTGATGAGTCTGCCGACGAAGAGATGCTTCCAGCTCATACACCCGCTCCGGAGACGAACACCCCTGGGGAGTCAGGCGGACCCGCTGAAGATGGGCAACCGGAGCCAATTGAGGCAGCGGCAGGTCTTCAGCATGATCTTCCCGAGCGCCCGCGAACCCTAGATGCGGAGCCACAGGCGGAGCTACAACCTGAGTCAACTGCCGATGAGCAAGTCGCCGAGAACCTAGGCCAGGCCTCTCGTGAATCTTCCGTCTCAGATGCGTACGAGCCTCCTGAGCCAGAAGAAACAGCTAGCCCTGCTGATTCCAGCTATTCCCCACCGTTCAGCCCTGCATCTCCCGATCCTGTTGACCCCCTTGAGGTCTCCACGGCAGATGAGACGAGACAGGCTGACGAGCCACTAACGAGAAAGGTCCAGGAATGGGATACCCAACAACCAAGTGCTTATGCTCAGGTTGGCATTCTGGATGTGCGGTGCACCTCAATTCCGCCTAAGGTGTGATGCTGACAGAAGAACTAGAATCCACGGGTACCAGAGCAGTCCGAACCAAAATTCTCACCTTATGTTAGTCCGCTGAAGAATTTCAAGGCTTATCGCTACCACCCAAACTTCACTGAGAATGTTTCGGGTGGCTATCGTTCTCTAACATATAGCCACAATATCGACCCTATGAGATATCTCTGTCCATTTGAATCTTCAGGGGGAGTATGCAATGACCGATCGTGTGAATTCCAACACTTTCGTGATATGACTCTCAGCGGTGCGTCGACAGTCTGAACCATCATTTGCAACAATTTCCCACATGACTATTGGCCATTGATTCCCTGGACCTTTTCTTCATCTGTCGTGCCTCCCTTCAGTCTTGCGCCTCCATTCCCTTTCTCGTTAAGCGTTTCATTCGATGTCTCCTAGTCATTTGTTATTCCTTTCGCTGTGCGGATGCTGACACCCAGGCTCGTTAACCGCCACAGATGACAAGATCCTCGTCCAGATGGGATCTCTTCGAGAAGGCAAGACACCCGAAGAAAAGGATGAATACATTGCTGGGCTGAAACAAATCATCAACGACATGCGACGCGACAAGGTGAAAGATTTTAACACAGTGGCCACGGAAATAGCCGCATACCGTAGACGCTTTCTCCAAGACCCTTCGCGGATACTGCCGTTGTAACAACTTCAAGATCTTGACTACTCGACACTTTTGGAGAGAGCCACTTTTTACTTTCTAACAAGGTGAGCTGCCGGCGTCGAGCACAGGCGAGTGCAGGCGACCAGTCCAACTAGCAGCGGCTGCTTCTGGCTCAGTACCAGCAATGGCAGCGACCCCTTCCACATTACGCCAGCTCTCCTTCCTGACCTGGAGGCTTCCTTTCCCCTCCCTCATCCTCATTGCCTTTCTTAGCATGGCCCACACTCTTCCTTTCTGATTGATACATGAGATCTGGCATCTCTTCCTGAAACGACACAAGTGGGCATTTTCCCGTTATCTTCATTATCTATTACTACTTGGCGTACAAAAGCGAGCCTGGAGTTGGAGGATCGCATATTTCTTCCCCCTTAGGAAGTGGGCGTAAGCGATCTACCCACACCACGACACCTGGCGGAGAAAATCGAGTCTGTGTCAGTTTCGATTACTTCTTCTCCTTTAGCCTGGGTATCCAAGGTATGGGATGAAAATCATTGACATGGATTTGAGCCCATTGGATGGAATGGGACTGTACAGCAGGGCGTCAGGGCATAGGGAGTACATAGCGATAGCAAAACCATAATTATTTTCTACCAAGCCTCACTTGCGTGATTTTCCCCCTTAGCAACAAGCAGGAAGCCATAGGAATAAATGTCTCAAGCAGAAAAAACCGCGCAGTTTAACCGCGCACGAGAATATGCCTCGTCGACAGAGCCGCGACTAAGAACACAGACCAAACTCTAGAACCTCTCAGGGGATAGGATAGTCTAGTATCGACTGGACCGGGCGTCTAGCGTCTAAACCGGGGCAAAAAACACACCCACTCACCCACCCCAAGGCGCAGACCTATGGACCTCCTCCTTACTAACCCACAACAGTTTAGCAGAAGAGCTACAATAGATTATAGATAGATAGGAGAATAGATAGTCGGTTGTTAGTCCAGTGGAATACTTACTATTCTCCCGGTAGCAATGCTGCTTGCGCCCCGAAATTCTCCGCACCCGCCCGTCCCTCACCCCTTGTCTCCATCTCCGTGCCCAAGTAGACAAGACACAATCAGCCTACCATTCATCACAGTACCTTCATCAAAATCCTCAACAATATATTCAATAAGAAATAAAATAATAAATTAAACGATCATATGATCGAAAAATGAAGGATGAGTCAAACCCGCGCCTATAACTTTACCCAAGTTAAGTTCAACTTTACTAAAGTTACAATGAAGTGGCAGTGCTTGCCAGCTTCCCTGTTTATTTCTCCATACCACTCACTCACGCACGGGATCTAGATACTCACTAGCTAGTACTGGTAATAGTCAGATATTATTTAACTGGTAGTGATGTATGTTAACTATGTTAGTTGATGAGTTAGTTATGTATGCAAGGTTGAGTCAGTCGGGAGTCACCTGAACTGCAATGGAGATTTAGTTGGATTGAATCGTTGGTGTGTGTGTGGCTTAACCTGTGTATGGTTGGTTCATTGTGTTCAGGTTCATGCAAGGTATGGGAGTCATGATAGTCTTGTGACTTAACTAACTTGTTAACTAACGTTAGTCACTGGGTGTTTCTGACTCAGGCAGAGGTGTAGGTAACTAGTTAGCTGAAGCTGGAGGGTTCGGGGTCGGGGACGGACATGGGAATGAGGACGGGGACGGGTTCCCGATTGTTGATTTACTCGCTTACTTACTTGCTTACTTAATGTTACTGGGTGTAGTAGCTAGATATTACCAAATAGGTATAGTCCTGGCTAAGTGGTATAGTGTAATAGATATGCATGGAAGTGGGCTGGGTTTCAGCGAGCGTGTTTCGGGATGATGCATAGTTGGTGAGGGGATTTGCACGTCGTTTTCTATTGATAGTAAGTAGTATGTTGATTGTCGGGTAGGTGCTTTTGAGGCGGGGAGGGTATTAGTTTAGGTATGTTGTATGTAAGTCATACTTGCTGGGAATGATTATTGCAATCGAGTTACTGTACTAGGAAGGAACTGCGACAATCTGCATCGGGTTAAAGCTGCGAGAGAAGTGAGGAGGATGAGAATGGAGAAAGGTGGGTTGTTGAATATAGAAGGTAAGCGGCCGGGGTGGTGGTGGTGGTGGTAGTGGTGATGCTTATCCTGCAGGGTGCGTGTTTGTAGTTACGTAGTATCTGGCTAACTATGGAATGAGGATGTGCATTGTGGAAGTGGATGGATGTAGGTACGGCACAGTCAGTGCTTATCTAGCCCAAGTGACGCAGTACCTTGGAGATGCAGGTAAGGTATAGTCAAAATCTCACAGGAGACAGTGCAGCATGTAGGTTGTAAGGCTGTATGTAACCAGTAATGCAGGCGAAGATGCAAGTACCAAGTACCTGTCAGTATCTAGTATCTATTATCTACTGAGTAGAATGCACATCGGCAGTGTGAGAGTGTAGAAACTGCCAGCTGAGACATGCCGCGAAGGATGAGTGCAGAAGTGGGGGAGAAAGAGGCCCCCAAGCTACTGTACTAAGAGTGTCGGAAGAGTTGGAGTGGAGAGGGTGCAACATTCTGTTGTAAGGCTGTGCCATGGAACTACCACTAGTCTGGTTAGTAGTGAATCGTAGCAGTCGAATTACTACCCCAAAATTGGTTTGGTAGCCAGAGAGATGATTACTATACTAAGTACTCGCGACGCAGTCTTACCGCCAGTCGGATACTTGCATCGGCCACGACCATGGTCCAGGGATTGGATGCTGCTTAGATTACCGGTGGATCATGGATTCTGGGTAGTGCTGACGGGAGTGCCTTGTTGCAAGCCATGGAACGTGGTAGTCAGGATATGTGGTTGCTTGGCGGGGTAGCGTGGGCTTGGCCGGGCGGGTAGAGATGATGATGATTATGAGGATGATTTATTTTTATATACTTCCTCGAGTCGGGGAACGAAGACGGCGGTAGGATTATTCAGCCTTGAGAAGGATGAGAATTCTACTATGCGGAGTGTGATTTTTTAGGTTTCGATGGGGGTAGCACGGAGAATTAGAAGCATGACTGCCATGCTTTTTGCTTCTCCGGGTTAAGAATAGATCTCGAGTCCGACGCTCGGTCGCAGCGGGTAGTTGGGAAAGCGTGTTAGATTACCGGAATGGGAGATTTGAGGTTGTACAGAACGGCGGAGCAAGAGAGACAGAACAAAGATAATTTGAGACAACTTTAAAAATAACCCTCGAGGAAAAGCAAAAAAACAAAACAAAAGCAGGTCAGTGTCCAACGTGATCTTACGAGAAGAAAGAGAAAGGAACGTTAAGCGTAATCCCTACCATGTCTCATCATGCCATGTGGCCGCTGGCATACGGGGGGCCGGGCTCTGGCGCCCGTTTCACCATCATCGCGGTCGCATCGTTGGCTGGCAGGTCCAAGATCAACGGCCATTGATGGGTGGCCCCAGTTTCAACAGCTGCCAGGGAGCTGAACGGCGGGGTCACTGATCGCGAGACCACCAATAAGCAACCCATGCTGACTGAGGGACAGAAATTAGTTGGCAGCGGTCGGCAGGTGTCAAGGCACTGTCATGACACTTCGAATCCTGCCGAGAAGGTGTCGAGCTGAAAAAGGATCGGAGTCACTTTCCTGTCCGGCGATAGCAAGCAGGGTGACCGCGCGACGGAACGAACACACGGACGCCATGATGAGCTCTAGAGAGAGAAAGCGGCACTTGCACTGCCCTTCCTGGAGGGAATCAGCAAAAGTCACGTCCCTGGCACCCGTATCTCCAACGCCCATTGGCGCAGTCAAAGTCATCCGAGCTGAACGGCCCGAATTCTATAATGGAGACACCATAATTCTGGCAGGTACCAAGACCGCCAGTTCCACCGCAATCATAGGGTTCATTGCATACAGATTCCCAGTGAAAGGGCGGTGGATTCCAGCGCCGACGCCAGGTGTGGCTGCATGATCTGCATGGCACTGGCTGACACGGTTCAATGATCCTCCGTGATCCCCCAGCCAGTCAGTGCAGGCCCATGGACAACCAAGACTTTTGCGGCTCGGAGGGAAAAGGGCCAGCCTCAGTATCTATGGCTGTGGGAGGGTGGATATGGATGATTTGTGGTGGTGGGAAAGCGGCGCAATACGGGGTTCGTCTATGAACACGTGTGGTTGACAGTCCGTGTTCCCCCCTTTTTATTTTGGTCCGCTATACTATGGCTACTATTGCATCCCGAAACGCCGTACACTTGGGATTTTTCGAGAAGACAACTATCTACACTAATTTCGAGTACGAGATTTGATCCCACTGCGGGACGGAGTTTTGTCGCTTATGCCGTCATCCCAGGATCGGCCCCCGTAGGTTTGTTGTTCCTTTTCCATTTTCCTCGACTTTTTATTTGCTTTTACTGCATCGATACCGAGTGGTATTACGAGAGGATCTTCGTCAACATGGTTCCAAAGGAGTAGTTAACATTGCTTATACATTGATGCACTCAAAAACCGAAATCTAGTCTAACAGGGGGGTGAAACAAGAGATCGCATAATAGAAACCATAGAACAATAGTGGAAAAGATCGCGCGGAAAATAAAGCACAAGAGTCTATCCATCCAGAAAATTGTCCCCCTCGACCCACAAACTCCAAGGCTTTCTTCGCGGCTGCCACCACCGAGCGAGTCCGGCTCGCTCAGACGTGCAGCCGCCCCAACTCTAAGTCGTATCTTTAGTACAGTCATCCATGAACTAAAAACAATAAAAAACCGAAAAAAAAAAAACCAAAAACAGAACTAAATATGACACTTGACAACCAAAAGAATGCAATCGCTCATGCAAGAAGGAGTTACCAAAAAAAATAATAGCAGCGCAGTAAAACGAATCAAAAGAAAGAAAATAAGAAAAAGTAAACCCAAGACTCCTGGTCATGTCTGTTCCATGTTCATGCCGCTCATAACGATAACGCTCAAGTAAAGTACCCGCAATCGATGGATTAAGGTGGTCATAGATCAAACAATGCGTTGACAGCTGCAAAACAAGTGTTAGTTGTGTGCTCCAAACCAACCCAATTCTTTTGTTGGTCCTTACCGATTCATGTCACCGTCCTCATAAATTATTTCGCCGGCTTGCAGTATCCGCAGATGTTATGATTGCAGATCACACATCTCGGCTGGTTGTCCCACAGCTTTGGTCCATCCCCACACTGGCAGCAGAAGTATAGGCTGCCATGGCTGACCGTACCCCGGGAGTCCTGGCTGTTGATTCCAGGCATGCCATGTTGCAATGTATGGCTGTGGTGTAATGATCCTCGAAGGATGGGCTGGTTGCATCCCAAGAAGGTCGGCATCTTTGCGACAGGGTTCCCTGAGACTTGAGAGTGTTGGGGAGCCGGAGCGTGTGCGTATGGCGACAACTCGTGACAGTGGTGCGAAACAGTGTCTTGAGTATCAATGTGGCAGTTCGAGCAGCGTGGCTGATCGCACTGGAGGCAGATGTCGTCAAGGCCTAGCCGGTGAGGTCCAGCGGAGCAATCGCAGCAGTACCAGACTCCAGACATGGTGGCAGATGATGTTCGAGAGGTAGCTATAAAAAGTGTAGAAGGTATTTTGGGAAGCTATGGAGGAGCAAGATAGAAGGCAGCAACAATGGATTGAAACCAAAGCTCTTTTGGTAGATGTGTTTGTAGATTTGTAGTAGTAGATGAGAGTGAGTGAATCCATATCGAAGGCTGGGGTTTGGAGGTTATTTAAAACTTCAAGAGAGGTAAGAGAGAAGCACAGAGATGAGACGTTGTCACTAGTGATGATTCAGAGCCAGGCCCCAAGGCGCCCTCGCCATGGTTGTGGCTGATCTCACGAAAAGGCGCCCTCCTAGCCTTCATCTCAGTCATCAAGCAGGTGCAATGCCTGATCAACGTCGGGGCCATTCAGGTTAGAGTCGATCGACCAGAGTGGCTTGGCAACCCCATTTTCTTTTTGGGACCCCGAACTGCTCGTACCTGAGCAATCAGCAGTCCCAGACTGGGTTGAATCATATTGGACTTGTCTCACTAACAGACATCGTAAGATATGCTGTCCGAATGTTGACTCAAAACATTCTAGGGTCCACCGGATACCTTCGCGAAAGGCGGAATCCGGCGAGGCTTGGAGGCTCTCTTTTTTGCCCGGGAGCGCGCGCCCACTCCGCCCATGCCCTTTTCCTTCCCTCTCTATGGCTTAATTCCTCCTTTCGAGGGAAATTCGATTATTATTCCCAAAGAAAATTCGCCCTTTTTGTGCTTATTCCCCTCTTTTCCCCTTTGCTTTGCCCTCCCCCCTTCATTGCTTCTGGACTCGCGGACTATGACACTGACACTGCGGGACCTGGGCACCTCCATTCTACGCTATGTTGCCTGGTTGCGGCCTTGAAGGGGGCTCCACTTTGGTCAACAGCGCGCGCAAATACAATTCAGGCAACATCGTGCCCTGTGCCTCGAAATTCCAGATGCTGCAGTTCGAGACTCTGACTGTGACTCCGACGTTGACCGTTCATTTCCCCTAGTTGATGGGGCGCCGATAAGCCTATTCGTGATGCTTCCGTCGGTCAAGCGTTCGCGACTCCTGCTGCTCCAAGTAAGCAGGCACCCATACTAGTTCTGCCTAAGCCATCAAAGCCCTTCGATCACCCGGGCACATGCCCTGCCAAAATGACGTCTTGCCCACCTCGAACGATGACTGAGTGCATTACAAACCTCAGGTTTAGGTTTGTCATCGTTTGTTCTCTTGTTCTCTTTCGCACTTTGGTCTTCCTGCTTGCTCTGTCACTTTCTTTCCTGTACCGCCCTCGTTTCCCCCTAGTGCTCCCCGTGCCTATTTTCGGCTTCTCCGATCTCCCGCATGAGGCTCCATGTCATGTGCAGCCAAGGCGGCCGACGCTGACTCCCATCGGCTCCATCGCAAGTCCACTAACGAACATCACCCATCACTAGCAACCGGCACTAACGTGGTCGCGTCTGTTCAGAGCTGAGTCTCGCTACGAACTAATGGGGGCCTTATCCTGATGTTCAGCTCTACACGGTGCACCACCTACGGCATTGCCCGTATTGACGGCACAGCAATGGTACAACAACTGCGGGGAAGGTTGTCATGGCCAGTTCTAGCTCTCCATGACATATCCAACTAACGATCCTGCCACAGCCATGTACCCTTTTGACATTTAAACGGGGCCGTTAATTTCCGATGATCATCATAATCCTCAGCTGTAGATGTCAAATTAATTCGTGATCTCACTGCGCATCGGACCATCCTGGCGAAGCCTGGAAGTTTTCAGAGCAACGGCGCACCGCATTTTAGGATATCACACGTCCTGAAACAAACTGAAAACACTCCCGCAGGTCATATCATACACGTGTCGATATCTATATCGATGTCAGCGTACAAGACTGTCCCGAACAAGCAGGTTCGGCACGAATCCACGAACATTAGTCGGTTTAGGGTTTGATTTCTAGGTAGAAATATTGTCGTCGTTGACTTGAAAATACCTCAAACCAGCACAGGACGGGCCGTCTATGAGTCAATCTGGCTAGCAAATACGGCTGCCTTCTGAATGGAATTTTGTTGACGAAGACTGTCCCACATTCTCTCGTAGGCATCACATTGTATGGGGACATCGCGAACGTAGATAGCTCACTCCCTTATCATCACGTGACCTATGCACATGACATCATGACGGAGGTTTGCCCTGTTTGCACATGGTGCCTGTCACGTTCCTGGAAGCCTAACACTGCCATTGCAACCTCTTGCCAACTTCGGCTCTGGTCCCCATCGTCGCATATTGCTTCACACGGGCTTGTTCGTCGCACTGTTATCTCGCTCCGTGGAAGCTGTATATACTTTATGTTAATATGGATACATATGCGGGTCGACTTCCCTGAAACTGGCTAGCTGACTGTTCTCCGATGCGGAGGCGTTTGTAAGCCTTCCACGTTCTGTTTCAAATGGCGCGCCCAGATAGGCGCGTCAATCTAGCGGTTGCCAGGGCTATTCCGCCATTTCTATTGTGTGTATGTGTATATGCATGCTATATTGTCACAAAGCCGTTATGCAGTAAGTGCCCCCTGAGCCAATGGCTTACTTCCGCCGCTAATTGTCCGAATTAGTTGACTACCTGATCCGCCCTCTCCCAAAATATTCCCACGGCCGTCGAGTTGGCGCTGGCATAGCCATTCTCGTTATCTTCTACATTCTCATTCTTGTCGTTATTATAACCTATCTCCGGCTGTTGTTCAATATCACCCGCAACCCTGGCTTCTTACCCCGTGCTCCCGCACCGACGAAGGAAGAGCAAGAGACGGAACCATCGGACCGCCCTCCACGCAGGAAGAGAAAGCACAGAAGGACACGGACAGCCGAGAAGCCGGATAAGACGGACGTTGATATTGAAAGAGGTGCAGACGGCAACGCCGACAGTGGTGCAATTCCTTTGGATATTATTGGCTTGGAGAGTTTCTATACAAAAGATGTTTTTGTTTGCCAAGAGGATGGGAGACCACTTTATTGCTCGACATGTTCTCGCTACAAGCCTGATAGAGCACATCACTGTCGAGAGGTAGACAGGTGTGTGCTTAAGATGGACCACTTTTGTCCTTGGTGAGTTCCTCTTCCTCAGTTATCACTGGACCGGACTGTCATTAACATTTGATCAGGGTAGGAGGCGTGGTTTCCGAAACATCATTCAAATTCTTTATACAATTCGTGTTTTATACTCTGATATTTTGCGCATTCAGTTTGATAATATGCGCAACCTTCACGGCAGAGATTATTCAAGATGTGAGAAAATGTCTTTCAAGCTCTCTGGTCTGTAGACTAACCGTTTTCTTTTGCATAGGCTGGCGGAGCCAATGTTCATCTGGCTATCGGTATTGGATTGTAAGTATTTTCAACGTATGCTTCAGGTTTACCGATCGCCTTCTAACGATCAGTAGGAGCTCCCTGTTCGGTCTTTTCTCCTTCGGGATGACTATCAGTTCCTTACAGCTTGCGATGTGGAATCTGTCAACGATTGAGAACCTGAATCGTCGGTCTGCAGTATGGACTCTGGCCATCCGCGTGCCAGATCGTATGCTGGCAAGGCTTAACCCCGAGTCACGATGGGCACCCACTTTCCGCACCATAACGTACCCACTTCCACCTGTGCCTCTCTCCCCTGAGGCGGCGAGAGATTACCAGCCACCAGAGAAGCAGCATGTCTTTGCCATTCTCCAAACCCTGCCTGGCGAGAATCCTTTCGACCTCGGCAGTCGCTTTAAGAACCTCCAACAGGTCCTGGGGTATTCCATCATCGACTGGTTTCTACCTCTCAGACAAAGTCCATGTGCAGACCGCACTACAGGAGACAGCTTCTACGAACTAGGACCGGTAGTGTCCCGCCTGAAAAAGGAGGCCGGATTAGACCCTCCACCCGAATCGCAGCCCACAACACAGAATGACACAGAAAGAAAACATAAGCGAAGACGAAGTTCGCATAGACGATCGCAAGGGTGACAAATTGGATATTCCATAGATTCATTGTCCATTTCATCATATACTACCACACGCATTGACCTTCTCAAACCTTCATCCGAGTTTGCCTTACCACTTCCTATTTTTGTATTTTCTTGGATACCACCAGTCCGTTGGCTCTCCCAACTGGTGCTATTCTACCTTTGCATACATAAATAGCTTGGGTTCTATCCATACATAACTAATACAGACTAATCCTATCTCACAATAAAAATACCGGGACAGGGGGTAAGGCGAAGGAATGTGTGGTATATTCCGATTGATCCGGAGAATACACCCGCACGTGGCGATAGCCTCAATTCCCGTGGCGTAGTAACCCCGTCTATAGTATCCAGGGATCCAGTTCCTTTAAGTTCCGAAAATCACATTCTATACCCGAACTTTGTCTACACCTCATCTTGTGGTCGCTTTCAGACAATAGGGTGATGGATATAACTAATTCTTTTCGTTCATTAAATAGCATTGACCGCCTTGGCGACTTCTGGGGGGTGGTAATTCAAGTATGTGTGGGTTACCAGCAGGAAACCCACTGTGGGAAAATTATGGCAATGATCTATGGTCTGGGCTGTGTAAATGTAGCAGTGTTTGAATAATAATAAGTAAGAAGTAGAAACTGTTCTGGAATAAAGAAATCGGGCGGTTAACCCCGGCAATGCCGTGATTGCTGGGCGGGTGTGGAACTCAGTACCGGCGAGTTCAGATATATATTCAACTACTAACCGCACCTCAGTGACTAGTACCAGTCATGAGAGGAACTGACCAGACTACGCCACTACAACTACTAGGTTTCCAATTAATGATTTACTCGCGTCATGCGTTATTCTGAGCAGGGAGTGATATCACTGATGTAAATGATCTGCAAGAATCATGATCTATACATGTTCTGCCTAAATTCTTTCAAGTCCGCAGGCAGGTAGGCAGCAACGAGGAAGCCTAAGCACTAACCTCTACGAAGTACAATAAGCATGAACATCGTCACCACAACCTTATATCTCCTAAAGTACACGTAGTAACATGACACAATTAATGTACAAAGACCCGGAATCTATCTAATATACAGCTCAACGGAAAACAGAAACCAGAAGCAAAACCAAACCAGGCCCGAAACGTCTATCATAGATTGTCGAGATTCATCATGCCCAAGGGATATCGAAGCTGAAGGTATTCAAGATCGTACAGGTCGTAAAGACTGACATAACCGTGAAGGTCGTGACTCATGTGCAATTAAGGACACACATAAACATAGAGTGGGGTCGATGTACATCAGGCAGGCTTGCAGGAAGTGCAACGAGTGTGGGAGTTGCAGCTGGTGCAACGGCCAGAGCTCAGCGACGGGTTGTTCATGTTACGGCAGAGGCAGCATACCCACCAGCCAGCCATGGAGGGCCTGACGGCTGCGTGGACTATGGTGGTGTTGGCGTCCTGGACTTGGTCGACCATGGCTGCAAGAATGGGAAACGGTAAGAAGATTTGCGACTGAAATTGACTAGATCTGGGGATGAGGTCGGCGTGGGACAAGACAGCTAGCCAAGCGCAGGATCAATTGAGAGTGAAGAGGGTCTGTGAAGTGGCTCAAGGACGCAGAGGGTGTATAAGAACTGTTCACGGAGAGCGAAGTGAAAGGAGAAACACTTGAGTTTTTGTTGATAGTCTGAGATTGACTGTGCAGTCGATGACAATGAGATGGAAGGAAAGGATTGAATATAGACATCGACGACGATGCTTATATGTAGAATCACTCTCAACGACAGATACACAGAATAATGTTCCTTTGACAGAGTCGATGAGCTGTCCAGGCACTGCGGGCGATATACCTGGGCAGAACATTCCTGTTATCGAGGTGCCCTGGACTGCATACGTCGAAGACGAAGCCAGCAATGTCGAGCTTTTCCGATGAGGAAGATGGCATGCGCGTACTCCGAATGGGTCACCTCGTGGTTAGGGTCCCAAAGGGTTGGAACGGCCCAGGCACCTGCAGGCAGAATCCTATCGGCATTGCTCCAATAATGCAAGCAGATGGCCCGTTCTCTTGTGCGCTGAGCAACGTCTGCCCCGTGAAAATGGGGCCCTGGGCTGTGCGTGACAAGTAGACGCCTTATTCCAATGCTGCCCCGAAGGATTGAGTTCAGGTATGCGGGCATCAACTATCCAGGGCACTAGGTGGCTTAGCTGGGCCGTGGCTGGTTGCTCCAATGAGAGACCGTCAGATTCGAGGTTCCCAGATGATGACACCTGAAACAGAGGGCCTAGTGAGAAAGAGTCATAAGAATGTATCCACATTAGACTTGAAGTCGAACGAAGGAAGTGTGTGGCTGGCTACAGAAGGAGACTAGACTTACGAAGAAGTAGATGCTAGAGTATTATAAGCTCGTCAATACCCGACTCGAGGACGAGCACATTGAGAAAATCGAGACGGCGGGCTGTCCAAGGAGGCATATGTCACT